>NC_045448.1:103057645-103106104 GCF_002776525.5 Piliocolobus tephrosceles
CCCGTCTCGGCCTCCCAAAGTGCTGGGATTACAGGCTTGAGCCACCGCGCCCGGCCTTATTTGAGTATTTTTAAGGAAATCATCTAGTACTTCCAAGTTTTCAACACAAAGGTTGAAAACTGGAAGCTGGGTTCAGCCCTTAAATATGTTTGGTTTGACCCACCTAGTACTGGCTGGCATTGTGTGATTTTTTAAAAAATATTTGAATCACTTAACAATCTTTGAAAAATACTTGAGGCCGGGAGCAGTGGCTCACACCTATAATCCCAGCACTTTGGGAGGCTGAGGCAGGTGGATCACAAGGTCAGGAGTTCAAGACCAGCCTGACAAAGATGATGAAACCCTGTCTACTAAAAATACAAAAAAATTAGGTGTGGTGGCGTGCACCTGTAATTACAGCTACTTGAGAGGCTGAGGGAGGGGAATCGCTTGAACCAGGAGGTGGAGGTTGCAGTGAGCCGAGATCACACCACTGCACTCCAGCCTTGATGACAGAACGAGACTCCATCTCAAATAAATAAAAATATAGGAAAAGAATTCCAACTGTGGCTGCACCAGTCTGACATCCTGCACGGGAAGCAGTGGCCAGCCTGTGTGATGCTGCCCCCTCAGACTGGGTGGGGACCCACTCTCAGACTTCTTGAGACGCGCCCTGTCCCTGTGGCATGTGTGAGCTTCAGTCACACCTGCACCATCAGCAGAATCATAGTGTCTTGATACTTTTGTTGTAGGAGATTGAGGATGTTCTCCTTCATGACTTCTTGGAAGATGTTTCTATTCAGTACCTGAAATCTGTGCAGTTATTTAGTAAGAAATTTAAGCTGTGGCTTCTTAATGCTCTGGAAGGTTTTCCAGCCCTCTTGCAGATCTCCAAACTCAAAGGTAGGTTTCAATGAAAAAAATAAATTCTGGGCTGGTGCAGTGGCTCATGCCTGTAATCCCAGCACTTTGGAAGGCTGAGGCAGGAGGATCACTTGAGCCCAGGAGTTTGAGACCAGCCTGGGCAACATAGTGAGATCCTGTCTCTACAAAAAAAGTTTTAAAAATTAGCTGGGTGTGGTGGCACACACCTGTGGTCCTAGCTACTCAAGGAGGATCACTTGAGCCCAGGAGGTCAAGGCTGCAGTGAGCCATGATCATGTCACTGCACTCCAGCCTGGGTGACAGAGCAAGACCCTGTCTTTAAAATGAATGAATGAATGAATGAATGAATAAATAAATAAATAAATAAATAAATAAATAAATAAATATATTCTGTAAGCATAGATGAAGCATCTGACGTTCACCCTGGGCAGTAGGTTTTAGCTGCTATCCCATGCACTCAATTACAGTCCAGAAGACCCAGCCTGATGAGGGTTTCTGACTTTTAGTGCTGGTGATGGATTTTTGTGCTGATCCGGCCACACCCTTTTAAGCTATTTCTCTTCTGATTACTCACACGGACTCAAAAGTCCAGGTCAAGGTGTTCTACGTGTGGATATTCACCAGGGCATTCACGTCTCACACACTAATTGCACCATCTCTCTGCTGAGTTTCTAGAATGCTTTCCCCTTGGGTCTGACTGCCAGGCTGCAGTCTCTGAATGCTGCTTCCACCAGGCTATTTATCTGTTCAAGGCCTGCAGTGGCTTCCGAGCGTGAGCCTGAACTGCTCTGTCACCTGGTCCAGTTCTCTATAAATCTGCCCTCTTTGTGCCCCTGCAACTCCATGCTCCTTCAAAGGCCAGCCCACACCTGCCATGCCCTGTCAGATCGTCCTGGAAATACTCATTTTCTCCTCACCTTTGTGAAGTTTTTCTATCATTGCCTGAAGCTCTCGAACTCCCCACGGGGTCCCACCCTCCTTGGCCAGCTCAGGGCCATTTTCTCACCAAGCCGGCGCCAGTTATTTCCTCACGTTTCTATGAGTCTTGCTTCCTTTGCAATTGTTTCCTAGGTAGTGCAGGTAGGGGACTTCTCAGAGTGCCTGTATCATAGGACCGTGTCTAATCACCACCTCCTGCCCCCGCCCCACACCCCCAGTGTGTTCACTACTCACGCTGAGTACCCTGATCCAGTTTGCCCCACTTGGAAACTTTAGGGATGTTGCAGAAGGTGAGACTGGGACTTGCTGCAAAGGGGTCCAAGGAGTGGGGAGCAGAGCCTCGCTCCAGTTTTCCTGTGCTCCTTTAATACCTGCCTGAATTCAAGCCTCTGTCTCTTCACACTCTAGGCTACTTCAGCAGTTTCCTAGTTGGTCATCCTGCTTCCGTCCCACTCCCAAGCCACACACTCCTGCACCCCCAGTGATCATTCTAAAACAGCAATTAATCAATTACCAACCTTCCCTGGCCTCCGCTGCCCAGATGGCCCACTCTCCTCCACTGCTGTGCAGTCATTCACAGTTTGGCCTCTGGCCCCATCCCTGTCTCCATCTCCCCAGGGACTCCCATGACCCAACAGTACTCTTCAGCAACACTAGACTGGCTGTCCCCAGAAAAGGCCCTTATTCCTGCCATTTTCTATGCTTGGACTGCCTCCTGCCCCATTTCTCCTGGCTAACTCCTACCTACGTGTCAAAACCCAGATTAAATGTCACCTTCTTAGTGAAGCTTTTCTGGATACCTTCTTTCAAACAGCCTCCCTTTCTTCCTTGTGCTCTCACATAGCATGGGAGCACTTAGGCTGCTTTTGGGATGTGTTTTCATATCTGGTGACCCACCCTCCGGAGCACGAGCCCCTTGAAGAGAAGGGCTGTCCTCTTGCATCCATCAGCTCAGCAGCTGTCTAGCAAATAGCTACTGAGCAAGCACTGCACGAGTGTTCTCCCAAATATTTGTCAAATGAATGAATGCATTCAAGAGGAGAACACCTGTTTCTGTGTGTTCCCTTTTCATCCTTCCTTTCCTTTGGTTATTTTCCAAGGAAAGCACTGTAGGATGAAAGTTGGGGGTGCTCAGGATTCCTGAAAACCCTAAACTCCTCTGAGTACCGGTCTTAGTCTAATCTGGCTGCTGTAGTAAAATATCACCAACTAGGTGGCTGTAAATAAACAACAGAAATGTATTGCTTGTAGTTCTGGAGGCTGGGAAGTCCAAAATCAAGGCACCCACAGATGGATGTCTGGGGAAAGTCTGCTTACTGGTTCACAGACGGCTGTTTTTTTGCGTTGTCTTCACATGGTGAAAGAGGCAAGGGGTCTCTCTGGGGCGTCTAATCCTCTTCATGGGAACTCCACACTCAGGACCTCATCACCTCCCCAAGGCCCCACTTCCTAACACCATCACAATGGGGGTGAGGTTCAACATATGAAATTGGGGGTGTGGGACACAGACATTCAGATCATAGTAGCACTCATGTCAGATGCTGGGGCTACTTAATTATTCTGGCACATGAGGACATTTCAGCCAAGTGCCCCCTGCCAGGATCTCGTAGCCACTCAGAGAGGGCCAGCAGACAAGTGGGTAGGGAAGTTGCAGTTTAGCCAGCTGTGTGTTCCTACCCCAAACATGCGCCTTCTCTTCCCCACTGCCCACATGAGAACTTGAAGTTACCGTATTAATGGCCATGTGTGTTGTTCTTAACAGAAGTTACTCTATTTGTCAAAAGACTAAGAAGAAAGACGTACCTTTCCAACATGGCTAAGGTAGGTTTCAGCCAAGCAGATAGGAGGGAACAAGGCAGTTTCCTGAAAAGAGGTGAAAGCTGTAAGTCCCTGTCAAGAGCGGGTGGTTGCTCTATCCACCTGGAGGGCAGAGGGCAGGCAGGGTGGCCTTGCCTGGCCACTGGCAAGAGGAGTCCAGGTGGGCCCCCGTGACTCAAAACTAAAAGCCTGCCCCCTTTCTGCCCATCCTCAGGAAGGCTCCAATCTCCTGGCTTGCTCCGGGCAGGAGGGAAAGCAGGTCAACATTTAAAAGATGCCCAATGTCCTAGTGTGGAGGGCTCATACCTGTAATCCCAGCACTTTGGGAGGCCAAAGCAGGCAGATTACTTGAGGTCAGGAGTTCGAGACCAGCTTGGCCCACATGGCAAAACCCTGTCTCTATCAAAAAAAAAAAAAAAGTACAAAAACTAGCTGGGCATGGTGGCACGTGCCTGGAGTCCCAGCTACTCGGGAGGCTGAAGCAGGAGAATCTCTTGAACCTAGGAGGTGGAGGTTGCGGTGAGCTAAGATTGTGCCACTGTACTCCAGCCTGAACAACAGAACTAGACTCCATCTCAAAGCAATTTTTAAAAAAGACGTCTGAGGGAGTCCCCACACAGAGGTGCCACTGTCAGAGGTAACGGGGTGTCGTAGCAGAGTCTGTGACAGACAGACATACCCTTCACCCGTGTGTGTGGCCCTGTGGACTCAGTGTGGCCAGGCCGCCAGTTACTTCAGCTCTGACCTTTTCAATCCTGGGTTGATTCAGAGAAAGGTTGCGAAGGGCTGACGAGAAGATTCTGTGATGCTGGCACCCGGCTCGTGGGCTGTCAGGCGTCTTCTCTCAAGTCCTGCGAGTGCCCTATCGGGACAGAGCCTGGGGACCATCACTCTTCTTCAAATCAGTCTCCACTGGGAGGATCCCAGCTGTGGCTTCTGTGGCCCCGAGCCGGGCCCCACCCTGCCAGTGCAGAAGTGGGGTTGTGTCTCACTGCCAGTCACAGCCAGTCCTCTTCTCCAAGGCTCGCACAGTCCTGACTCGGTCTGGAAATGACCCGGCAGCATGCTCTTCCTCTCAACCCAACCCGAGCAGCAAGCGTGGGTTCTGAAGCCCGTCCCTGCTCTGAACCTTATCTTCCCACTTACTGCCCCTCAGGAAAGTTACTTCACACTCCAAGAGCCCTCAGTGTCCTCCTCTGTAAAAGGGAGAGGTAACTCGTGCCTTCTCCCAGGACTGCTGTGGGGACCACCAGCTGCATCCCAGGCAGTCGGACGGTGTTGGGAACTAGCTTGTCCCCATTTGACAGATGAGGATATCACCTCCCAGAGGCCAAATTCCTCATGGCCAATGCCCCCACGAGGAAGGGACAGCCAGCTTCCGAATCCCACAGCCGTTCGCTCAGGATTGGTGCAGCCTCTGTCTACACTACACCTTCCTTGTAGAGGCTCAATCCCCGGGCTCCCTCGCTAGAGTCATTCAGGTGTGGGGTGAGTGTGGTGCACAGAAGCAGCAGCAGCAGCGCCAGACAAGCCCTGAATGCGTCTTCCTAGTGATGCATTCTTTCTTCTTCCACAGTGGCAGTTCTAGAATGTGTGCAGTTTTAACCTTTTCATTGTTTAAGATTCATTTTTAATGGGTAATACCCGCATCAATGTTTCTTTCTCCCCCACAACAAAAATCTTGGCAATCTGGGGAAGAGTTAGGCAAAAATAAAAGGACAAGATTGAATTAAGTATTATGCCTCCCCATTATCTTTAGACTATGAGAACGGTACTGAAAAGTAAGAGGCGTGTCGGCGTTCTGAAGTCAGATGTGCAGGCCATCATCAATCAAGCCACTTTGGCTACTTCTAAGAAAGCCCTATCAAGTGACCGGAGTGGCGCAGATGAACTGGAGAACAACCCAGAGATGAAATGTAATCCTCCTCCTACAGCTTGCTTTACTGGCGTGTCAGGCATAGGTTTGGGGCTAGCATGGCCATTGTTAACTCATGAATTTCTTTTTTTTTTTTTTTTTTTTGAGATGGAGTCTCGCTCTGTCGCCCAGGCTGGAGTGCAGTGGCCAGATCTCAGCTCACTGCAAGCTCCGCCTCCCGGGTTTACGCCTTTCTCCAGCCTCAGCCTCCCGAATAGCTGGGACTACAGGCGCCTGCCACCTCGCCCGGCTAGTTTTTTGTATTTTTTAGTAGAGACAGGGTTTCACCGTGTTAGCCAGGATGGTCTCGATCTCCTGACCTCGTGATCCGCCCGTCTCAGCCTCCCCAAGTGCTGGGATTACAGGCTTGAGCCACCGCATCTGGTCATGAATTTCTTAATAGGGGTAGAACTTTATAACTCTGATGTTCTAAGTTGGCTGCTCACACTTCTCTTCCTGTAGTGGGGTGATGAACACCCCAGGGAATGCCCTGTCCCTGTGCTCCCAGGACCTACTCCAGGGCCAGACAGGGCAGCAGTGCTGATACCTGTTATTTGAGTTAATGAATGACCAGATGAGTGTGCTTGCTGCTTGACCGTATTTATCTCCAGAATATCTCCTGTGGGGGAAAAGTTTAGTTCCTGCATCTGTGTCTACACGCAGACTCCTGTGTCTCCTCAATCATGCCTAAATTGCCTTGAGCTAGATGTCTGCCTCGCCACATTCTCCCATCACTCTTGTTACTTGCAATGTGAAGTTTAACAATGGTGCTTTTACCATGTTTCATTCCTTTCCAAACAAGTGATAGGAAGCAGGTGGATATTTTCGCCATTTGCTATTGATCATTGTCGTTTTTCAAAAAAAAAATCCCCCTGCCATAAAGAGCTCGCATTCCTGGCTGGTGTGTGTTGTTGCCTCCCTGGGGAGTGAACATAGTGGCAGGAGGAGCTCTCCAGACTCAGGGAGGACCTGGGAGGCAGGGAGCTGCAGGATGGTTACCGATTATGAATTATGGGCGTCTCTAGGCCCTCCTATCATGGCTACAGGGAGGGTGCCAGGCTCCCCTGTGTGTGCCCTCTCCAAACACTCGCTGCCGGGATGCCCCAGGTAAGTCGAATGGCCTTTCCCTCTGTGGGCATAACTCCTTGCCAGTACTCTCAGCTGTGTCTACAGCTGCCCGCTCAGTTCCCATGAACCCCTTCAGGCTGGCAGCTGTGTCTTACTCACCCTGGGCCACCCAGCATTGCACTGGCCCGCAGGAGCACTTCAGTGTTTCGTGACTTGATGCATACAGAATTCAGGAGTGCACAAAAGCACCACCTGTAAATTAGCCCATCCTCCTCCTTTTACCTTTAAGTAGGACTGGCCTTGGTAGGGTTGTGCCAGTTATTAAAATACTAAAATATATCATCCCTGGTTGTTGGTAAATGACCTCTGACTGCTCCCCTCCACTGTCCTATCCCTTGATAGTGTCCCCTGGCTGACCCCAATCCCAGATCCTCCCATAGGGCACTTTTTTCCCCACCAATCCAGCCACTAACAAGTTCACACCTAATCCAGCAGGCTTCAGAGCCATTGGTAGGAATACTAATTCTGATTAGTATTTCTGCAGTTCTGATTAGTAGGAACCCAAAAAGTCCCCCTCCCAACTCACTGGCTAACCAAGCCCTACTCTTGCCCCCAGCTAGATCCCAGGGAGTCCCAGGAGGGCATGAGATGCCCTTTCCAGGTGCCTTCCAGACTGCCCACTGGTCTGGCCAGGGCTCCTGTGCTCCCACTGGCATCTTCGTGAGTCCCACCAGGAAGATGCAGAGTTCTGCAGGCAAATGCTTCCAGCTCCAAGTCCAAGTGCAGCTCCACCAAGCCTCGGGGGGCCGCTGCAACCGACTCGGTTTCCCAAACTCTGCTTGGTATGCAGAAGCACTCAAAAAGCCTGGACAGCCAAAGGCTGTGCAGGTGAAGGACCCAGAACCTGACATCACACCAGGCTCCACCTAACTGAGTGCATAACCGCAAGCAAGGCGCTCACCCTCTCTCAACAGCTTTGATGTCTGCCATCGCTTCAATGACATTAATAAACCAGCCTTTTTTTGAAGATGGCAAGGATAGGTGAGGTCATGTCTATATCATGCAGTGAGCTCATCTGAAGACAAGGTCTGGATAATTGCAAGGTGTACTTATGGTTTCAAAATACTTCTGTTTCAACAAGCGGCAGAGGTGGCTCACAACAGGTCTGTCCATGTAATTCTGAATGGATGACTGCAGAGGTGACAAAGCCAGCCTCAGGACATCCTCTGTGTTCACAGTGAGCGTGAGGCCCTGGGGAGTCCCTCCGAGCTATTGTTCAGTGATGTTCCCAGGTTACCCGGTACACAAACACCTACAGAGAAATTCGGCTCTGCTGCATGCAATCTTTTGTTTATTTTGTGTCTTTGTAGGTTTAAGAAACTTAATTTCTTTGCTGGGAACATCAACAGATATCAGTGTGTTCCTCAGCTGTCTGTCTTCACATCTCCAGGCATTTGTGTTCCAGGTAGGAAGCTGTGACTTAAAAAAAAAAAAAAGGTGTGTTGACCATTCTAGATAAATGAGTGCCCATTGACTAGGGGATGGGAAAGAGGCTTCTTAGGCTCTGGCTGGAAATGTGTCAAGGCTGGCCTGGGTGTAAGGGCAGGGGATGGTCTCGAACTCTGTAGCAGGTGAAGAATGGGGGCCGGGGGGAGCACATCACATAATGTGTGTGCGTGTGTGTGCGCGCACGCACGTGCATATGTTTGGGTGCATGGGAGTGTGTGTGGTGTGTGGGAGTGTGTGGTGAGCATGTGTATCAGTGTGTGTGAACATGTGTGTATGTGGGTGTGAGCGTGGTGTACCGGTGAGTGGGTGTGCATGAGCGTGTGCAGTATGTGTGTGGGTGTTTGAGCATGCATGGATGAGTGTGTGCACAGGTGAACATGTGTGTGATTGAGCATGTAAGTGGGTGTGGGTGACTGTGTGTACAGGTGTGTATTGCACCAATGGGATTGTGGAAGAAGAGGGGTTTTGTCTGTTTTAGGGGGAGAACAGCACTTGTCTGCATGTTTTGCAGACACGTTCCAGTAGAGTGTCTGGCTTGATTTCAAAAGCCCAAAGACGGTTTGGTTGTCGATATAGGCGGGTTTGGTCCTTCCGGCCAGCAGCTCTTGGGAGTTGCTTCAGTGGGATCCTGGGCTTGATTTTCATCATCCTCCGTGGGGTCAGTCACCTGTGGAGAGCTGAGAATGCCTTGAGAGAGGCCACGGCCCCTCGCTCCGTGGGCCCAGGGCAGGTGGGGAGAGCTAGGGGCTGTGGGTTAAAACCTAGAGGGAGGTCGGGCGGTAGCTCACGCCTGTAATCCCAGCACTTTGGGAGGCCAAGGTGGGAGGATCACATGAGGTCAGGAGTTCAAGACCAGCCTGGCCAACATGGTGAAACACTGTCTCTACTAAAAATACAAAAATTAGCTGGGCGTGGTGGTACATACCTGTAATCCCAGCTACTTGGGAGGCTGAGGCAGAGGAATTGCTTGAACCCCAGAGGCGGAGGTTGCAGTGAGCTGAGAGCCACTGGACTCCAGCCTCGGCAACAAAAGACTCCATCTGGTCAGGCATGGTGGCTCACACCTGTAATCCAAGCACTTTGGGAGGCCAAGGCAGGCAGATCATGAGGTCAGGAGATGGAGACCATCCTGGCTAACATGGTAAAACCCCATCTCTACTAAAAAAAAATACAAAAAATACAAAAAATTAGCTAAGCGTGGTGGCACGCACCTGTAGTCCTAGCTACTCGGGAGGCTGAGGCATGAGAATCACTTGAACCTGGGAGCCAGAGGTTGCAATGAGGCAAGAACGCACCACTGCACTCCAGCCTGGGTGGCAGAGCAAGACTCTGTCGCAAAAACAAACAAAAAAAACCCTAGAGGGAAACAAGGCAGCGCAGGCCCCACCTCTCGAGACTTTGTGCTTGCCAAGGCTGAAGTGGTTGGGAAAGGCCTTGAAGAGAAGGTGGGACTTAAAACTGGGATACAAAGCATGTGTAGGATTAAAATAAGCTGAGAGAGGGGGACTGGGCATTCAAGAGCAGGAGTGAGCTTACCTAGGAAGGAAGGAGTGGTCCACACCGGTGGAGAGAACAAAGACTCCGAGGGCCTGGGGCTGGCAGCGTGGCTCTGGGCTTTCTCTTTAAGTTTCTGGCCATGTTGTGGCCACTCCCTTGTGCCGCCTGCCTGACCTTGTCTGTATCTCTGAACTCTCAGTTGAGAAGAAAGAGGAGAAATAATAACTGAGACCAAGAAGACTGCTGGGGACTTTGGGGTCTTAAACCTCCTAGATATGAACCAGAGAAATCCTCAGGAAGGAACTAGAAAGCCAGTTCCAACTCCTGGCAGGTGTCTGGTCTCACTTGCTTCTTGAAAATAATTATCCCAGATTCTCTATGGTTTTTATTCCTCCTGTTGATCTTAGGCAAAGCTTATTTATAACAACAGTGACCATGTCCAGAGCTGAATGGCTACTGAGACATTTATTCATTCGCTAGCTGAAGGCTTATATTATACATTGTCACAGACAGGAGCTGTCCATTGTCTGTTCCTTAAGTGGAAGCTAGAACTCAGCCTCCAGCTTTAATCAGATGGACCTGCTGAGATCATCACTACCAACCCTGCCATCCTACACCGTAAACCACAGAGCACTGTGTGTTTCCCAGGTCTCCATCATTGTGCCTTCCGCCTTCACAAAGGAGGCACATTAGAAAAATAGTGTTTTGCCGGGCGCGGTGGCTCAAGCCTGTAATCCCAGCACTTTGGGAGGCCGAGACGGGCGGATCACGAGGTCAGGAGATCGAGACCATCCTGGCTAACATGGTGAAACCCGTCTCTACTAAAAAAATACAAAAAACTAGCCGGGCGAGGTGGCGGGTGCTTGTAGTCCAATCTACTCGGGAGGCTGAGGCAGGAGAATGGCTTAAACCCGGGAGGCTGAGCTTGCAGCGAGCTGAGATCCGGTCACTGCACTCCAGCCTGGGCGACAGAGCAAGACTCCACCTCAAAAAAAAAAAAGAAAGAAAGAAAAATAGTGTTTTTGTTACTGCGTGCCTTTGAAGGTCTTGTTTTTGTAAAAGAGCTTGGCTGATTTTTACAAACCAGATTATTGTCAATCAAATGCTCAGACTGTTAAGATGCACACCCTTGGGCTTGTCAGAGATGCCCCATGGCTTCAGTTAGCATCTCGCAGTCAGCGAGCAGAGGGCAGTTCGGGCCCTGGAGGAGCTTCTATGTTGGGGGACAGAAAGTGCCATACTGTGGAGGTGACGGGAAGGACGCTCAATGGTGTTTATGGCTGACTTGCAAACATTTGTGCAGAGAGAGCCCTGGTCACTCAGAGCTGCATCCCTCGATGCTTTTAGGAAGTATTCCTGTGGGTTTTTGTTTTTGTTTTTTTAATTGAGGTGGAGTCTCGCTCTGTCACCCAGGCTGGAGTGCAGCAGCGCAATCTCGGCTCACTGCAACCTCCGCCTTCCAGGTCCAAATGATTCTCCTGCCTCAGCCTCCAGAGTAGTTGGGATTACAGGCGTGCGCCACCCTGCTCAGCTAATTTTTGTATTTTTAGTAGAGATGGGGTTTTGCCATGTTGGCCAGGCTGGTCTCGAATTCCTGACCTCCAATGATCCACCTGCCTCTACCTCTCAAAGTGCTGGGATTACCGGCATGAGCCACGGCGCCCAGCAGGATCCCTGTGCTTTTGTACTCTCATTGTCCCTTCAACACAAAACCCTCTGCTGAACACCGATGGGAGGGGCCCCTCCCAAGAGTCCGTCTCAGATGGTGAGGAGTACTGAGGAGGAGGCTGTTACTGAAAGGACCTCATGTTCCCCGAAACTCAGGGCCACTTTCTGGTGTGCCAAGGGTTTCGCTGGGGCAGAGGGAAAAAAAGCAATGACAAGAAAGGGCATTCTTGGTTTCTAGCCAGGCTCTCCATTTCTTCCTCAAAGACATGTGGTGGAGCTGTGGTGGGTTCACAGGCATGTGACTGAGGATGGAAAGAGGCTTGGAGCATGCCTATCAACAGATGCATTTGAAATCCGTGACTCAGGGCTTACAGATGGCTTCAAGTGTGGTTCAAGGCCGCTCTCCATCTGGGTAGAGGGAATCTCTTAGTCTGCATGCAGCGGCATCTTACTGGTACACAGTTTAGTGCCAGTGAGGCTGTCAGACGATCTTGGTTGCACTGGGTGCAGGGGCTGAGACTTTCCAGTTTGGAGCTTGCTTACACAGCAAGCATGACGACCAGCTTTTCCAAATAAGCACCACTGCTTTTCATTATTATGGGATTCTGTGCCCCTTTTCCACAACCAGATTTGACATGCAGGAGTGCAGGAATAAAACAGCCCCTGCCCCTCTTGATGCCATTCCAAGTGGACTTCAATGAGGCTGTCCCTACGGTGTTTGTTTCTGTGTCACACATCACAAGTGACCTCTTTTTAAAAACTGTGTGGTGCTGGGCATGATGGCTTATGCCTCTAATCCCAGTGCCTTTGAGAGGCTGAGGCAGGAGGATCGCTTGAGCCCAGAAGTTAAGACCAGCTTGAGCAACACAGTGAGACCCTTATCTCTACCCACCCTCCCCCCCAAAATTAAATTAGTCATGTGCAGTAGTGCATGCCTGTAGTCCCAGCTACTCAGGAGGCTGAGGGGGGAGGATCGCTTAAACCCAGGAGTTTGAGGCTGCAGTGGGCCAAGGTTGTGCCACTGCACTCCAGCCTGGGGAACAGGAAGACCATGTCTCCAAAAAAAAAATTGCATGGTGATTTTAAGAGAAAAAGTAAGCCAATTTCCTACCTCCCTCCTCTGCACCGACTTCAAAGGGCTGTGCCCTGGAACCATGTCTGTGGAAGACAGAGAAAGACCAGATATTGGCCCCTGCTGCCTCACTTCCCACTCTTGTTATTTCATCTTCCTCTTCTTTGGCTCTTTACAACTGCATGTGCATGACAAATGTGTGCATTTGAAAACATACTATGCTTCTTGATTTTATCACAAACTGCAGCCTTTTTTCTCACAAAAACTTCATAGCCCAGCAGAAGCAAAGAAGAGTTTATCAAACTGGCCGCCGGCTTCCAGCTGAGATGGAACCACCTTCTCACTGCTGTGAGCAAAGCCATGACTCTCTGCCACAGAGACAGTTTTGGTAAGTCAGAGAATAAGAAAATATTGTGTGTTCTACCTTTTAAAAATGTCGTTATGGCGTAAGTATTTTGCATATTGCTATGTAGAATCCAGCCATCTTCTTTTAACCTTTTTATGTAAAATATAACATAGACACAGCAAACTATACAACACGATAGTAATTTTTATTTGTAGTGTCAGTGTGATAGCCTGTTAAACAGATGGACCATGCTTTTCCTTCCTGTTTCATCATCGTTAGACACACAGAAAGCTTCTCCTGGTTCTTGAATTATGAGCTGTATGACATTTTGAGGAAAGCACTGAGAGAGACAACTGAGATGAAGGACAAAATGGGTTCTTTGAAGCACTCATACTTAACTCTCAGGAATAATGATTAAGTGGCCATTGTATGCAGATGGTAGAAACAGTGAAGTAATGTGCATTTTGCAAACTTCTTGGTCAAATTACTGGTCTTCTTCTGTTGGGGAAGGTTGCATCTTTGATGCAGTTGCCTTATAAAAAGGGTTGTAAGGGGCTGGGTGCTGTGGCTGACACCTGTAATCCCAGCAATTTGGGAGGTTGAGGCAGGTGGATCACCTGAGGTCAGGAGTTCAAGACCAGGCTGACCAACATGGTAAAACCCTGTCTCTACTAAAAAGACAAAAATTAGCCGGGTGTGGTGGCGGACGCCTGTAATCCCAGCAACTCTGGAGCTTGAGGCAGGAGAATCATTTGAACCTGAGAGGCAGAAGTTGCGGTGAGCTGAGATCACACCATTGCACTCCAGCCTGGGCGACAAGAGCAAAACTCCACCTCAAAAAAAAAAAAGAAAAGAGGAAAAAAAAAAAGGTTGTAGGAAGGGAAGTTCACCACTCAGCTCACCAGCTTCATGGAATGGATCATTCCTTCAAAAGGTATTTCTTGCTTCCCAAGCACCTTCCTGGGCACTGGGCATACAGCAGTGGAAAGATAGTCTCCACTCCTGTGAGTTTGCACAGTAGCTATGGCAAGTGATCCCTTCACAGAGAGCTGCCAGATGCTGTCACAGCAAGAAGGAATAGAAAGCAAGCCCTATTCTAGACCAGCTTTGCAGACACCATGGAGCTCCTGAGGGCTGCCGCTGTCAGCTGCCATATAGGTGACACTCGCTTATAGTGGGACTCTTCCCTTCAATGAAGTCCAGACTGACTCTGCTATATGCTCATGCTCTTCCAGAGCAGAGAGAGCAGAGTTCACGTGCATCACGGAAAGAAATCTAGCCCCAAGCCAGGTGTGGTAGCCCAGCACTTTGGGAGACTGAGGCGCGCAGATCTCTTGAGCCTCGGAGTTTAAGGCCAGCCTGGGCAATATGGTGAAATCCTATCACTACAAAAAAAAAAAAAAAAAATGCAAAAATTAGCCAGGTGTGGTGGCCCAGTAGTCCCAGCTACTTGGGAGACTGGGGTGGGAGAATTGCTTCAGCTGAGGCGGCAGAGGTTGCAGTGAGCTGAGATCGTGCCACTGCACTCCAGCCTGGGCAACAGAGCCAGACTCTGTCTCAAAGAAAGAAAAGAAATTTAGTCTAACTGTTACTTTTCCCAGTCTACCTTCTCTGTACCTCCATATGAAATCAATGTATTCACACCAGTAGTTTGAACAATGGTTTCAAGACTCGGACTGTGATTTTCCAAGGTTAAATAGGCCAGACGATGTCCGGCTCACTTCAGGCAAGGTCATGCCTTCCACAGGGGCAGTTACCCCTCACCCAGATCCGTGGAGGGATAGAACACTACTCAGGGAAAAATTTGGGAAGGGCTTTTGAAATGGATGAAAAGATTACTTGAAATGGACAAAAGGCTTTGAAATGGGCAAAAGGTTGGCACAGCCTTCTGGATTATCTCTACCTTCCATTGTCTTTGAGTTATTTTTATAGCTCTGTAAAGTTACAGCAAACTGATAATGCAGATGACCCTCATCCACAGAAATACAAGTTGGTTGTGTCAGGTGGTTGCCATTGATACTGCCCTGAGGACAGGTCCCTTTTGCATCTATTCATCACTGTCAGCATTCTTTTCTGTGTATAGTATATAGTTAGTACTTTGAATTCTCTTTTGAACCAGTGGCAACGTCTTAACTGATGTAGCAATGAGATGTAATATATCATTTAATTAATGAGTTAAATAAAACCTTTGATATGTCCTTTTTTTCTTCTTCTTGAGATGGAATCTCACTCTGTCACCCAGGCTGGAATGCAATGGCGCGATCTCTGCTCACTACAACCTCCACCTCCTGGGTTCAAGCTGTTCTCCTGCCTCAGCCTCCCAAGTTGCTGGGACTATAGGCACGTGCCACCACGCCCAGCTAATTTTTTTGTACTTTTTAGTGGAGAGGAGATTTCGCCATGTTAGCCAGGATGGTCTTGATCTCCTGACCTCGTGATCTGCCCACCTCGGCGTCCAAAAGTGCTGGGATTACAGGTGTGAGCCACTGTGCCCAGCCTGATGTGTCCATTTTATATTTGTAAGAGTCATGGTTTTACCTTTATTTAAAATTTATCTTTTAACAATTGCAATAGGCCAGATTTCCCCATCTGTTTCTCAAGCAAACATTAATGATTGTTTTCCTTTCTGGGAATGCAAAGGCCTTGGGATTTGGAGCATTCGGCTAAGTCACATACCCTCCTGTCTCTCTGACGACAGCACTTACAGGCCCACCTGAGAAGATGCCTCTCGCAGGTGGAACGCCAGCCAGCCTCCTTACTCACTTCCCACACAAAGAACTGCAGCCACAGGGTCTGCAAGAGGGGCAAGGCACTACGTTTCAAGCACCACAAAACAGCAGCAGCCTTCCTTCTGCATGCTGCCCCCATTTCCTCCCGCCCCTGCTGGACGTTTCTGTGGATCATACATGGGGCACGGTGAGGCTGAGGGGCACCCTCTCCAGCTCTGGGAGCAGCACCCAGTTCCTTGTAGGGTTTGCTTTCCTCCCATCTCACACTGGATGGATTTTAAGTTCCTTTTCATGGCTTAGGCTATTTAGCTTTCAGTCCTTTCTGTCCAATAGCTGCCCTGCCAGGGGTTTTCTACTGATGGATGCTACGTAAGAGGCCCACCCAGGCCCCTTCAGGGTCAGCTATTGGAACGAGGCTCACGTACACAGGTGTTAGCCACAGAAAAGTTCTTAGTTTCACAGTGATTATTGTCTGTCTATCAAATGTATTCATTTTTGGTTATTATCTAAATGTAGGCTCCTGGCATCTGTTTCACTTACTGCTTTTGGAATATGTGATTCATATACTTCAGTCATGCCTAGAGGAGGAAGAGGAGGAGGAGGACATGAGGAATGTCAAGGAAATGCTACCAGATGACCCGACTCTTGGCCAGCCAGACCAGGCACTTTTCCACCCTCTGAATTCCTCATGGCCCCAGACATGTGCCGGCCCCAGCGTGGAGTCACTGGGGGTGACGCTGACACACATGGGCCGGGGCCGATACCCTGTGGGTGTGAGCAACATGGTCCTCAGGATCCTGGGCTTCCTGGTGGACACTGCCACGGGCAATAAGGTAGGGACACCAGGACCCCCTTCCACACAGCTGTTTCAAGGGGAATAAGAGCCACAGGTGGTTAGGAAAACCCTCAGGATCACTTTGTCCAAACAATGATAAAGGATTCTACAGTCATCTTTACCCTAGATGATTTTGCCGGGGCGGGGGGAGTTTAATTCACTCTCTGTTGATTACTGGTCGGCTCAGGTTTGTGGAACATTAATAGGTGCCTAGCGTGATTAGAAGTGTGGACCCTCTGGATAGCCTGGGTCTGTCTTGCCTTCGCAGAGTGTACTTGGCCTGGTTAGACTAACTCAGCAATAGCACACCTAGCAGTGGTGTATCACCTCTGCGGGGCATGCACTGAAAATGCCCCTAGTGTTCAAAGAAAGGAAATGTCGGGTGGTCTGAACAGAGAGGATTTTGAAAAGATTACATTGGGATACCTGCTGAAAGACATAAAGATTAGAGTTGCTATTTACCCAACACCTACTATATAGCCGCTGTGTATATTATCTCAAAGCCATGCCATCCTGTAGAGTATTTGTTCTTGTCATTGTCATTTGATGGATGAGGAAACTGAGGCTCACAGAAGCTGAGTGACTTGCACAAAGTCACACAGTAAGGAAATGCAAAGAAATAGTGGAACAGAGATTGGAGCCCCAGCCTGCCTGATCTCAAGTCCTTTCTTCACCTACAACCCTAGACAGGAGGTTGTTTTATGCCCTGAGGAGTGCAGGACGCAGGTTGGAGAGGTCGGACATGGACCTCAGTGCCATGAAGCAGAGCTGGGCTGACGGAGGAACAACTGAAATGCCTGCATTGAGGAGCGGGGAGTGAGCTGGTGAAAAAAACACTGACCGCAATTGTCTTAGGACTAATTTCTGTGCACATGTTTGATGTTTAGCTGCTCTCCATCTTCTTTTTGTGCCCACAAGTTCCCCTCTCACACAGATGAGTTGTGCTTAATAGGAAACTGAAGCAGGTGCAATCATTCAACCTGAAGCAGGTTAATAGTGGTCTCGGCCACGGCAATGAGTCACAGCCTAAAACTCTCCATGCGTTAGAGTCCGCAGAATACTAGGAACCTTCCAGGGCCCTTTCCTTCTTGAGCAAGCTCTCATTCCAAGTTCTCCAGTTGCAGAGATCTTGCACACACTGTTATTGAGCAACGCTTGGACAAGACACCTCCCTAGATCAAAAAAAAAAACAAAGCAAACCACCACAACAAAAAAACCAGGAGCCAGGGAAATGCGTGTCTCAGGTTTCCCAGTTCTCTATCTGCATTTGGTCTTTGTTTCTCACTTTGATGATAGTAAGTCACATATCCAGGTGCGTTCAGTGCTCTCTATGAGTTGGATTCAGATGTTGTCTGTAAATGAGAAACTCACCTCCTCCGTGAGTGTCCATGTGAAAGAAGCAGACATGATCAATGAAGCATGCAGTAGTGAAACACCCTAACTTGGGGGTGCTGACGAGAGCTGGGCCTCCTTAGCTGGTGGCAGCTAAGGCGCTTTCAGGAAGCAGGTGTTTCCAGGCAGTTGGCAGAAAGAAGGCCCAGTTAGATCTGAAGAGGCGATGGCTTGGCCAGGCTATGCCTAGGAGAATGGCTCTCCCTGCTGCTGTACCTGGCGGCAGAGCCCTCCAGGGGCCGCCAGTGGAAAGTACCTGAGTGTACTCGGGAGCATTCCGTAGGGCCCTAGCAGGGCCAGCATTCATGCTGGGCTGCAGTGTTCATCTCCAAGTGAAAGCAAATTCTTTGCGCTCACCGGCTGGGGCAAGAAGTCAGAGTGTAGCATGACGATTTGTTAAAGGAAAAACAAAAACATCTTTCAGTGACACTTGTTAAAGCACCATAAGGAAGGCTTTATCTGTAAGGAAGGCTTTATTCAGTAGCATCTCCACTGGGCTTTTGCAGTCGGGGAGGGAGATTGGGTTTAACTCTGAGTATAGCAGGAACAGGGTGGCGGGTGCGGAATTTGTAGCCCAGGAGCCGGGTGGGGGTCAGTGGATGGGAACTCACTAAGAAGAAATGTCAGAGGTAAGGGGGATTCTGGCTAAACCCACCTAATAGGATTCTTGTAGAAGTCCAGCCAGCTGGGGTGACCAGACATCACCTGGAGACTGGCAGAGGATGAGGAAACTGATCAGATGTGGAGATGGGGCATTCTTGCTAAAGTGACTCAGCAGGGTTCTTACTAAAACTGGATTTTACAAGGAAGTGGGCGAAGGAGAAGGTTCGGGAGCCTGACTAAAGTTCAGCAAAGTGGAGAATGTTAGTCAAATTACATACACATGCTTCTTAGTCAGCAGGGTAACCAGGAGTAAGCTTTTACCTCTTCAGCCACAGTTAGAAGGCATGAAGAGCAGACGCTGACAGTCTCCCGGAGCTGAGCATTTAAATGCATATTTTCATCTCAATGAAACGGATGTTACCATCAACCCCATTTTACAACTGGCATAACTGAGGATCTTGAGTAATTTTCCCAAGGTCACCTCACTGATCATTGGGAGAACAGGAATTTACACCTCCACAGATCCTTCGAAGGCTGTCCTTCTCAGCATTCTCTCCCTGAGAGTGTTTTCTACCATCTGCTTTAATTCCAAAATTGGTTACTTGAGACTAATTATTAAAAATACCTTCAAGTCTGATAAGGGCAATCCTGGTACATACATTTCTGGGTTCAAATTCTACTTCTTCCCCTTATTAGCTATGAACCTTGAACACATTGCTTAACTTATGGGGATACTCATGTCTAATTCCATAGGAGGTTTAAATGAGTTAATTGTTGTAAAATGCTTAGACTATTTCCTAGAATATAGTAAGTACCCAGTAAGCACTGGTCGTCGTCATTATTTCCCCACCACGGGGGAAGCTGAGCACTTTCTCTTGACACTCTTGGCCCAATCCCTTAGCTTCTCTGAAGTTCCTTGCAATGAGGTTTGACCTGTATTTAATGGGTGGAAACAATAGAGAAGATATTAAATACTTAATTGAACTACATAATAAAGCAATACACGCAGATGAATGTCAGGTAATCCGAGGTAATACACATTAGAGATTAATTAAACCTGCTTCTGTTCGTTCCTGCTTGCTGAATTAGCTATAATGACTTAAACAAGCACACCAAAAAGTTACGCTCATCTGATTTTCATTGCATCCATTATTCAGTACGTGCACTCATCATGAACAAAAAAGCACACCCTGCGTGTCCCATCTGCATTCATCTGCCACGAGTTAACACCCCATTCAGCTGCACAGCTGTGGCAGCCTCATTCCCTGAACAGTTTAGCTCTGGCCTGCACCTACAGTAACAACTGAAGTCAGCATTCCGGATTAGCACATCCATCTGTCCCTCTTCTACATTCCAGCGGCGTTCAAAATAGATGCCAAGGCATGTTTAAGAACAAAGTGAAAAACTATAATGATATCAAATAATGAATTTAGGTCATGTACTCCAGGATTACAGCAGGGCAAAACAAAATTTTTTAAGTGTCTCTTCACCTCTAAGCTAAAGGTGAAAACTTTTTGAAAAAGAAAAACATCTTTTCATGGGGTGGTGATGGTTTTTGTCGAATTTAGAGAAAGAATGAGACAACTTTCATAAACCTTGCATTTGAAGTTATGGTGCACACATCTCTGTCAAAATATACTAGCTTATAGGAGGTTTATTGATGAAATCAGACCAAGGGAATACATTTCTATTGGTTTTAAAGTAGTCATGGCCAAGTTTCCTGGAGCTAAGGGAGGGATGGTACATTCGCCATTCTCCGATAGGAAGACTTGCTCATCAGGTGAAGTGGCTGAAGAGAGCTTCTACTAACTTGGAACCTCCACACCTCTCGAATCTGTTACTTCCCAATTGAGTTACCAGTACCAGATTGCTGTTTTCTTAGGTTTCCGCCCTCCACAAATTAATGGTTTATTTGACGGATGGGGGAAGGAGAGCCAGTGTGGGAATTGGAGCCGAGTATGTCAGCTCCAGAGACTTGTTGAGAATGCGGGGATTAGTACCCGTCTGGAGACCCCCCAAATTGATGGGTGCTACAGCCACATGGAGACCGTGGGTGCCTTTCACAGGCTCCCTCCCAACTTTCACGACTCATCTGCTTTCTCCGGTGTCTGTTAAGGAAGAGTGTTGGTTGGTTCTCACAAGGACATTTCTCACAAACTTCAGAGCCCTCTTCGTTTCCCTAAAGAGAGCCCATCAGCTCCCCACCCCTGCACCATCCCTGCCTTGCAAAGCCTCCCACTGAGTCCTCACTGGACCCTGAGTGTTTTCCTGAGAAGTCAGGAGTTCTCTTAGTAAGAATAAATGCATGGGCTGAGTGCGGTGGCTCACACCTGTAATCCTAGCACTTCGGGAGGCTGAGGCAGGTGAATCACCTGAGGTCAGGAGTTCAAAACCAGCCTGGCCAACATAGTGAAACCCTGTCTCTATGAAAGATACAAAATTAGCTGGGCATGTTGGCACACGCCTGTAATCCCAGCTACTTGGGAGGCTGAGGCAGGAGAATTGCTTGAACCCGGGAGGCGGAGGTTGCAGTGAGCTGAGATGGCGCCACTGCAGGCTGGGCAACGAGAGTTAAAACTCCATCTCAAAAAAAAAAAAAAAAGAATAAATGCATGAACTTCTCCTTTACATCCCGGCGGGGGACAACAGGCTTGGTAGAAGAATTCAAATGGTAGTTCCTGCAACAAGGAATAGTATAACTGACTCTTTTTACCTTTTACCTTTAAACATTTCCCTCTTGCAGCTCATCCAGGTGCTGTTGGAAGATGAAACCACCGAAAGTGCAGTTAAACTCAGCCTTCCTATGGGACAAGAAGCCCTCATAACCCTAAAAGATGGACAACAATTTGTGGTTCAGATATCAGATGTACCCCAAAGCTCTGAAGACATTTATTTCAGAGAAAGCAATGCAAATGTGTGAGATTATTTATTTGAATAGAGAATAAGAAAACTGATAGACTTGCATTCTTAAAAATATTAAATACTAAAGTTTTTCTATTGACGAAAGACGATGTTATGTATATAATAGATGTAGCATTGTCTATTTTATGTTTATATGTATTTCTAAGGAGGTGGTTTTGATAAAATATATAAACTGATTTGGAGAATAATTTTTGCCTGTGTTGCTTTTCTTTTGGGGCTTTCCGAGTATTTCTATTTTGAGACAGCAGAAAAGAAATTTGAGAATGCTTTTTGGGAGTAAAGAAATGGTTAAGGCTCCAGAGAAAGAAAAAATTCAAAGAATACCAACTGGTGCAAGCAGTAAAATGCCAGTGGTAATATTTGCCTCCCCTTGGTGGTGCCTCGATCGAAATAGAATTTGTAGATAGATCCCCTCAGGCAGTGAGGAACAGAAAAGAAAAATCAATGTGGTATCACTGTTAAAATCACTCACTAGTCCATTAAACACCTTTGGTTCACTATCCCGATTTTCTTAAAGTGAGAGAATTTTGAATGCAACAATGTCTGTAGCAGAGGCTAATGTCCTGCATTGAATCACTCTTTAGTTCTCTTTTTGCAGCAAAATCCTAAAAACTGCTGAAAGTAGGAATAGATCATTGTTACACAAAATCCATTTTTATGTAACTGATTATAATAATTAAAAGGAATTTTAAAAGTCATGCTTAACATGATTTCCAGTATACATGGAAAAAATAGAGAATATTTTATTGATCTCATATAACATATGAAATGAACTAAATTTCATGTATATTTACATATGGAATGAATTACATTTACTTATGAAATGAATTACATTTCCCTAAATGCTTGGAAATTTTAAACACAGGATCTATACGTCTGTAGGTTCATTAAGAATTACTCATCTTTACGGTTAAAAAAAATCATATTTAAGAGCCCTTTTCAACTACATTTAATATATTAAGCTGTCTGGGAGGAGTTGTTTGTCGAAGAATGAGTCAGAGACGTATTCTTTTGCTCACTGCTCAGTGACTTTGCATGTCATGTGTTTGCTCATAAGTAGTCAATTGGTGGATTGAGTCACAGAACAGAGGCAACGGCAGGATCTGTAAGTCTGGGAACAGTGAATTTTGTTTGCATATTTTGGGGTAAACTGATTAGCTAAGAGCTAGCAGAAGTCATTCTGAGCATTCTGTCCTTGAATGCCCAAGTCTACCAAAGAAAACCATTTTCATTGTTTCTCTGTAGTGTTGGACGTTAGGATAGGGGGTGAGGATGGGTAGTAACAGAGAGGAGGGGGGACTTCTGGGACTGTCGTGATTTGTATTATGGTTTCTTTTTTATTTGATCTTGGGACCTGCCTAGGAGAGCCCTGATGGGGTAGGTGGGGGAGAGAGTAAAGTTTGGGTGTGTTGGTGAAACTACCATGCAGGAAGCAGAAGTTTATTGCTCACAGACCCAGAGAGGTTAGGGACACCGAATCACCAGGAGGGCCAGGAGGAGTCTGGAGGCAGCAGGGAGCTCAACCAGCCAGCCTGTGGTTGAGCCTGTTGGACCTGCCTTTATTAAGGCCCAGGGAGCTATTCCTCGGGCTTTCCCTCAGGACTTGTGGATCTGGGTCATTTAAAGAAAACATGCATAAAGGAGGGAACTCATTTACATGACTCCAGTGTTGACCATTAGATTTTTTCCACAGCCAGCAGCTGTGGCATGAGCTGGATTTGGCATCAGTGGGATATCCTTATTTTGATTGTAAGGATATCCTTATAATGCAAGCAGGCTATATTGCAAACACCACACAGAGAGGAGAAGTCTCACTGAGGACAAGGATGACAGAGTTCAACTGGATTTCAAACAGCTTATATCAGGTCTAAAAATGGCTGTCAAGGCTGCTACTCCATGAAGTCTATGCCAGGAACCCTCATGGCGCTCCCATTCTTGGGCTGGTGGCTGGCCGTACAGTGCAGTGTGTTCACCTTGCGAAACTGTGTCACGAAGTTTGTGATTTGACTTGATTCCATTTCTGCATACGTTATATATAAAAGTGTATCTTAAAAAATACGAGGTGACCAGGCACTGTGGCTCACACCTATAATCCCAACACTTTGGGAGGTCAAGGTGAGAGGATCACAAGCATAAGAGTTCAAGACCAGCCTGGGCAAAATAATGAGAACCCTATCTCTACAAAAGAAAAAAAAATAGCTGGATATGGTGGCATGTGGCTGTAGTCTCAGCTGCTCAGGAGGCTGAGGCAGGATGATTGCTTGAGCCCAGGAGTTCAAGACTGCAGTGAACTACGATCATGCCACTGTACTTCAGCCTGGATGACAGAGCGAGACCCTGTCTTAAAAATAAATGAATAAGTGGCATTGGCCACTTTATGGGGATTGGATTGGAGGTTCCTGGTGGAAGAAAGACTAAAAAGCACATGGGAGGATTTCAAGAGAAAGCGAGCTGGGCTTGAAAAGCCACCAAGCTAATAGCTGCACCCACATGTATCTTGGAACATAAATGTTCACTCGTGATGATAAGTTGGTAGCCCACTAACATGCTGGCAGCAGACAGATTTTTCAGAAACATATCTGATCAAAAATTTACAGTGATGTGTTCCAAAATTAAGTATTTGTCATGTGTTTTTTCTTTTACCAGGTACTCTTTAAACACTTGGGATTGTAGGGGTGGAAAGCTGTGATACCTTTCCTCACCCACCCATAAGGGTCATGGCCAACACTCCTGTAACAGAAGAAAAAAGGGAAAAGCATAACAAATGTATATAATATTTAATCCAATGTATTAGGCCATTCCTGTACTGCTACAAAGAAATACCGGTGACTGGGTAATTTATAAAGAAAAGAGGTTTAATTGCTCATGGTTCCACAGGCTGTACAGGAATCATGGTGGCATGTGGCTTCTGGGGAGGCCACAGGAAACTCATAATCATGGCAGAAGGTGAAGGGGAAGCAGACACATCTTACATGGCTGGAGCAGGAGGCAGTGGGCAGGATAGCTGCTATATGCTTTTACACGACAAGATCTCACGAGAACTCACTCACTATTAGTGAGTAGCACCAAAGGGGATATTCACCCCCATGATCCAATCACCTCCCAGCAGGCCCCACCTCCAACGTTGGGGATTACAATTTGACATGAGATTTGGGTGGGGACACAGATCCAAACCGTATCATCGAAGCTTTATGTGACGTGAAAGCCTAAATAAAGACTCAAAGACTCGGGAAACTGTCCATTTTCATGCTTAGGTTCGGTGAAGAATGGACAACCATGAAGAAGTGTGATTGGACAAAAAGTGAATGATCTAATGGTAATAGACTGAGCGGGCAAACCCAGCAAGGCCTGTCCAGATTCTTCTTCCTCCTCCTCTGTGTCATTCCGTTCTCCCAGGTGGAGGGCAGGACTACTTCTGGAATGAGGTCTCAAGACCTACTCTCAGACAAGGTGGGTCTGAGAATCTCTTTATGGCCAGCTCCTATACAGAAAAGCAGAGGGAGTTAGAGTCATATTTCTAGGCTTTATGGCTGTCTTTGAAGGAGAGGGGTCCTAATTTCTATGATCCATCTTCGGGGAGAGAAATTCTAGTTCCTATGGCCTGCCTTGTGGGAGAGACGGGAGCAGGAGAAAGAAGGATAGAAAAAGGCCAGAAAGAGATTTTGCTTCTGAGGCTCTTCCACTGTCCTTTACTTCGAAGTACTCAGCATGTCAAAGCATTACGCTCTGGGCATTGTTTCCTCAACCACGAATCAAATAGACAAATCTCTGCTCTTTTTGGGCTTATGTTCCTGTTACAGGAAGACTGACACTGAGCTAATCAGCAAATAAAAGCAAAAAATACATATAAGTGTTACAGTGAAAATTCACTATGGGGATGTGGATGTTCCCTTTTTTTTTTTTTTTTGACAGTCTTGTTCTATTGCCCAGGCTGGAGCGAAGTGGCTCAATCTTGGCTCACTGCAATCTCTGCCTCCCAATTCAAGCAATTCTCCTGCCTCAGCTTCCCGAGTAGCTGGGATTACAGGTGTGCGTCACCATGCTCAGCTAATGTTTGTATTTTTTGGTAGAGTCGGGATTTTGCCACGTTGGCCAGGCTGGTCTTGAACTCCTGACCTCAGGTGATCTGCCCACCTCTGCCTCCCAAAGTGTTGGGATTATAGGCATGAGCCACCACACCCAGCCTGGTGCTGCTTCTTATAGGGCATTCAAGCAAGACCTCTCTCACAAGGTGTAATTTGAAAAGAGACCTGATGAAAGTAGGAGAAAGGAAAGGTGTGTCAGTCTCCTAAAAAGGGGAGGAGACTGAATCAGAGAAGTAGGAGAGCACAACCAGGCAGAGCCAATGCCCCCTTGAAGTTAATGGCCATAAATCTGAAGTGATTAAGGAACTTAAAATTGTATATATACTGTAGCTATACACTGTATATATATTTAAAATCATATATATACTACATATAAGTCATATATGCTATATATAAAATCATATACTATATATATGATTTATATATATACACACTTCGAATTTATGGTCATTAACTAAATTTTATATACATATGATTTAAGTCCCTTAATCTCTTCAATATACATAGAATATATAATATACTGATAAAAGAAATTAAAGGCAACACAAATAAGTGCAAAGGCATCCCATATTCATGAATTAGAAGACATAATTTTGTTAAACTGTTCATACTACCCAAAGGAATCTACAAATTCAATTCAATTCCTATCAAAATCCACTTAGTGACTGGGTGCAGAGGCTCACACCTCAGAAGGCCAGGGTGGGAGGATCATTTGAGTCCAGGAGTATAAGACCAGCCTGGACAACATAGCAAGACCCCTTTTCTAAATAAATAAAAATTAGCCAGGTATGATGGCATGTGCCTATCTATAGTCCCAGCTACTCCAGAGGCCAAGGAGAGAGGATCGCTTGAGCACAGAAGTTTGAGGTTACAGTGAGCTATGATCATTACCACTTCACTCCAGCTTGGGCAAAAGAGTAAGACTGTCTCTACAACGAACAAACAAGAAAGAATTAAACAAACAAACAGACAAAAAAACCTGCAATGATATCACCTTACACCCATTAGAATGGCCATTATAAAACAATAACAACAGGTGTTGGTGAGAAGGTGGATACATTAGAACTCTTGTGCACCATTGGTGGGAATATAAAATAGTGCAGCCGTTTTGGGAAACAGTATGGAGGTTCATTAAAAGTAAACTATCTTATGATTCAGCAATCACACTTATGGGTATTACCCAAAAGAATTCAAGACAGGATATCAAAGAGGTATTTACACTCCAACGTTTATTTCAGTAGTATTCACAATAACTAAGGCAGAAACAACCTAAATGTCCATCAGTGTGAAAGGATGAAGAAAATGTGGGCCCGATGCAGCGGCTCACGTCTGTAATCCCAACACTTTGGGAGGCTGAAGTCACAGAATTGCTTGAGCTCAGGAGTTTGATATCAGCCTGGGCAACATAGTGAGACCTCATCTCTACAAAAAATAAAAATGACCCAACAGGCATGGTGGTGTGCCTGTAGTACCAGCTACTGAGGAGTCTGAGGACAGGGGACCACTTGAATCCAGGCAATCCAGGCTGCAGTGAGTCATGATCGTGCCACGGTACTCCAGCCTGGGTGACAGAGCGAGACTCCGAAAGAAAGGAAAGAAGGAAGGAAGGAAGGAAGGAAGGAAGGAAGGAAGGAAGGAAGGAAGGAAGGAAGGAAGGAAGGAAGGAACAGGAGAGGAGAGGAAAGGAAAGGAAAAGAAAAGAGCCAAAAGCCTGCAATATTGCTCCACATTTTTCCTTTCCAGGGCTTGGACCCGAGTTCTAGTGACCTGGAATGAGGGGCTTGGCCAAGGTGGTATTTGTCCATGTGGCCTCAGCCAGTTTGTTTCAGCTTAAATGCAAATAACTTGATTCTGCTGTTAGATGAACTGGCTGCGATGCCCTCCTGACACAGCAAAGTGTAAGAAGGGTTATCGTCCTTGCAGAGAAAGAGAATAGGCATCAGATGGAATTGGTGCTAATCTTACCTCCATCATTTATTCAGTTTTCTCCTCTAGTAAGATGATGGTAACAATCCTTACCTTGTGTCTAGTTAACTAAATACAGTCGGCCCTTCGTATCTGTGGGTTCCCAGCCAACCACAGACTGAAAATATTTGAAGAAAAAAAAAAAGCTGGACGCAGTGGTTCACACCTGTAATCCCAGCACTTTTGGAGACTCAGGCAGGAGGATCACCTGAGCCTGGGAAGTTGAGGCTGCAGTAAGCTGTGATTGTGCCGCTGCACTCTAGCCTGGGAGGACAGAGCAAGACTCTTCATCAGAAAAATACAAAATAAAAAAGGGTGATTGCATCTGCACTGAACATATACTGGCTTTCTTTCTGGTCCTATTACCTAATAAATATAGTAAACAACAATTTACATAGTATTTACATTATATTAGGCATTTTATAAGCAATTGAGATATCAAAAGAGGCTGCGCATGGGTTATATGCAAATGCTGCAGCGTTTTTTAGGGGACTTGAGCATCTCTGGATTTTGGGATCCACGGGGGTCCTGTCACCACACCCCTCAGATACCAAGGGACTACTGTATCGCGTTCGCTCCATGCCACGCACCGTTCTAAGCCTCTTCAAATATTAATCGTTCAACCGTCCCATCCATCATCCTTAAGAGGTAGATATTATCTTTGTCAGCTAATGAAGGAAATGGGCACAGGGAGGTTAAGTGGCTTGGCAGGTCTCACAGCTGTTGAGCAGAGGCGTGTATTGAGCCGGGATCTGAACGCCCACCCTCTGCGGAACCTGTGCCATCCTGCAGGAAACGAACTCATCCCGGGACCTGGCGCGCGAGGAGGACTCCGCAGGATGCGCGGCGTGTTCGTGGAACCTGGTCTTCTGCGAGCCTGGACTTCCGAGCGAGGCGCGCGGCTGCAGGGATTAGCCGGGACTCGCGGCTGCAGGGATCCGCCGCAGGGGGGCGCTGCCGGGCTCCCCGGCACTAGCGCTGCTGGCGGCCCCCGCGGCCGGGCGTGCAGCCTTGCAAGATGTCCGTGCACCGCGGCCGGCCCCCGGCGCGGCCGGGGACCCGCCTCTCCTGGCTGCTGTGCTGCAGCGCCCTGCTGTCCCCAGCCGCGGGCTACGTGATCGTGAGCTCCGTGTCCTGGGCCGTCACCAACGAGGTGGACGAGGAGCTGGACAGCGCCTCCACTGAGGAGGCGATGCCCGCCCTGCTGGAGGACTCGGGCAGCATCTGGCAGCAGAGCTTCCCCGCCTCCGCTCACAAGGAGGACGCGCACCTGCGGCCCCGGGCGGGCGCCGCCGGCGCCAGGCAGCCACCGGCGCCGCCCGGGATGTTCTCCTACCGGCGCGAGGGCGGTCAGGCGGCCGGTGCGCCCCCGGGCCCTCGACTGCTCGCGGCCACCGCCCGCTCCCTGGCCCACGCCAGCGTCTCAGGCTGCCTGGCCACCGTGTCCGCCCACGAGAAGGTAAGCGCCCGGCGGGGAGCGCGAGGGGGCCTGGCATTCAGGCGGCGGCCGGGAGACGGGGACCGGAACGTGCTTGCGACCGCTCGGGACTGGGACCCAGGTCCACCAGACGTGCCCGGTGCGCTGGATGGGACCCTAGACATTGTACGTAATGGAAGGCGAGGGTGCCTCCGTGAGCCTGGCGAAGTCGGGGGGGGAGGGTCGGAGAGGGACATGGATAACCAGGTAGAGTTGGGTACCCAATCCCCACCTTGAGATGGCCAGGCAGGGAGACGGACACCGAACCTGTGTCTGACCGAGACCTGGACCAAAGCATCCAGAGCCGCCTTTGGAATTGCAGAGTAGGTGGGGACAGCCCTTCCCAGTGCAGGGCACAAATTTGTAGACCCGAACTCCCCATCACCTTGTGACCTGAAGCTGAAGTGGGGATGGGGAGGGAGACAGCACCAGGGCTTCGATGGAAATCTGCATTTAAGAAAATGGAGTTCAAGGTTTTTTTTCTGGAAAGGAGGCTTATTATGCAAAGTGTGTAAATGCTGGAATGAGCTATTCGCTGCACTTTTAATTGTTCAGTTCGCAAATGCTTTACTCACCTGTTAGACATGATTCCACCTAGAATGACATGGATAAGTAATGCAGATGTAACTTCCATGCCTCCGGAAGGCTTTTAGGGGTGTTAAGAGAGATGAAAGAGCTACAAAGCAGTAATGTGAACTCCTATTTACTTCCTACAAAAAAAGAAATAATATTTTACAGAATGCATAGGACATTGGCCAGGTTCTTGCCCCAGCTCTGGGTCTCACCAAGACTGTGGCCAAGTCACTGGCTTCTCTTCTTTGCTTTCCTCATCTATAAAATTAGGTGGTTAACCAGGCAGTTTTTAAGGCCCCTTTTTGCTTAAAAACTACCTAAATGGCAACTTTATTTCAATACCAAAGAGGCAATGGTCTTAACCTCTTCAATGTCAAATGCAGATCCAGTTGGATATTCTCAGCACCCAAATGATTTTTCACAGCTGTGTCTTGCACTCCTAAGACACATCTTAAAGACATAGGCCGGGCGCGGTGGCTCAAGCCTGTAATCCCAGCACTTTGGGAGGCCGAGACGGGCGGATCACGAGGTCAGGAAATCGAGACCATCCTGGCTTGAAACCCCGCCTCTACTAAAAAATACGAAAAACTAGCCGGGCGAGGTGGCGGCGCCTGCAGTCCCAGCTACTTGGGAGGCTGAGGCAGGAGAATGGCATAAACCCGGGAGGCGGAGCTTGCAGTGAGCTGAGATCCGGCCACTGCACTCCAGCCTGGGCGACAGAGCGAGACTCCGTCTCAAAAACAAACAGAAAAGACCTAAAGGTTAAAGATGACACTGATAGTTGAAAACACAAATCTTTTCAAGAAATTAAAAGTCTAGTGCCAATGTATTAGAGATATTTTGACTTTCAACATTCCTTCTCTTAGCTTTGTTAGGAGTTCCTCTTTCTAATCCTTACTGACATTTGATTAAAACGATAAATTCATAAAGCATTTACAATGCCATGTATGCAAAGCATGACTCTGGGCAGCTATGACAAACTGAAAACAGGATATATGAACAAAGTTATACTACCATTTTGGAAGATTCCTTAACATTTCATGTTCCTAAAAAATTAAAGCCCCACCTTTTATAATTCTACACACCATTATCATGCGACGTTCCAAGGACAAAGACAACCCCCAAATTCTGAGTTAAGTAGCAACAAGGGGCACTTTGTTAGGGATAAAATCATGGAAAACTGGGTTGCTTGACTGGCAGGATTTGGGAAAACCTCAGCACTAAATATTTTTGTTGACCGGGCATGGTGGCTCACACCTGTAATCCCAGCAGTTTGGGAGGCTGAGGTGGGCAGATCAGTTGAGGTCACAAGTACAAGACCAGCCTGGCCAGCATGGTGAAATCCTATCTCTACTAAAAATATAACAATTAGCCAGGTGTGGTGGCACGCGCCTGTAATCCCAGCAACTTGGGAGGCTGAGGCAAAAGAGTCGCTTAATACAAGAGATGGAGGCTACGGTGAGCCAAAATCATGCCACTGAAAGCCAGCCTGGGCAATAAAGTGAGACTCTGTCTCAAAAAATAATAATACTAATGAAATAAATAAATAAATATTTTTGTTTATATCTGCACTCACAGAAACATGATATACCACCTGTCTTAGTCCATTTGTATTGCTGTAAACAAATACCTGAGGCTGGGTAATTTATGAAGAAAAGAAATGTATTTGGCTCACAGTTCTGCATGCAGTTCAGAAAGCATGGCGTAGCATCTGCTTCTGGGGAGGCCTCAGGCTGCTTCCACTCATGATGGAAGTGAAGAGGTGTGTGCAGAGATCACATGGCACGAAAGAAAGTAAGAGAAAGGGGAAGGTGCCAGGCTCTTTTTATTTTTATTTATTTATTTTATAGATGGGGTCTGGCTCTGTCACCCAGGCTGGAATGCCATGGTGCGATCATAGCTCACTGCTGCTTCAAACTCCTGGGCTCAAGCGACCCTGCTGCCTCAGCCTTTCAAGTAACTGGGACTACAGATGTATGCCACCAGGCCAAGCTAATTTTTAAAAAAACTTTTTGTAGAGATGGGGGTCTCACCATCTTGCCCAGGCTGATCTTGAACTGTTGGGCTCCCAAAGTGCTGCGATTACAGGGTGAGTCCCCAAGCCCAGTTGGCACCAGGCTTTCTTAAACCTTCTCTCAGGGGAATTCTCAAGGAAACTAACAGAGGGACAATTCACTCAGTATCTCGAGGAGGGCACCAAGCCATTCATGAGGGATCCACCCCCATGACCCAAACCCTTCCCACTGGGCCTCCCCTCCGACACCGGGGATCAGAATTTAACATGAGATTTGGAGGGACAGACATCCAAACTATAGCACCACCCTTCTCCCACCCTACTGGGTGATCATGAAGAAAAATTGGCATATCGTGTTTCTGTGACTTCCTTTATGCAAAAAGGGTAACAAGTCAATTTCTCATAACTTGCTGAGTCATACAATGAAATATTATTCATTACAATAAAAAACGCAGCTAATAAATGAGAAAGTGATGTCGCCCTAAAACAAACAATAATAGAAAGTTCCTGAAGTCCAAAGATAAGGCAAGAGGTTAAGGACTTAAACATCCTCCCTAAAGTTGCTAAAAACTTGGGAGAGGCAGTTAACCTTGGGAGTTAAGGCAGTGCGGCTGTAACAGGCAGCTTGAGGAAAAGGCTTAGCGCCACCCCCATAAATGTCATTGTCCCTCCCCAAAAGAACATGAAATTTAACAAAATGAATATATTTGCCATGCACAGGGAGCTTCAAGAAGAATCCTTTCACCACCCTTCCAAACAGGACTCCACTGCTAAGCATCTCCTATGGAGAAATTCTAGGGCCACCACCGAATGAAGTGGGCAGACTGGGGACCACCTTACCTTGATTTACTACCTGTGAGAGCCACTGTGATGCCATGATCCCCCCCTTATCCCTGGTGTTGTATTTCCTAGCCAGAGGCACAAGCTAAGCTCCCAGATCAAGTCAAGCCACAGCTCTGCCCTGAAAAACCCTTTTCTGGTGTTTGTTAGATCCAAGGACTGCCGTTTGGGAGCTGCCTGCCCATCAGTGATGGCCCCTTCCACAACAGCACTGGGATTCCTTTCTTCTACATGACAGCCAAGGAGCCCGTGGTGGCTGATCTGATGAAGAACACCATGGCCTCGCTGATGCTGCCAGAATCAGAAGGGGAGTTCTGCAGGTAGATGAGGGTTTTACCCTCACGCGCACGGGTCCTGGGAAGTTTTCGACAGCGCTGGGGCTGGGTTTCTCTCTGGGTCGCATGACGTTAACAGAACTCTGAGATGCACATGGATGTTCACCCTTGAAATCAGAGAAATTAGAATTCCACCACTCGCCAAGCAGTGTGATTTGTAGCAAGTTAGTTAATCTTTGGGAACCTCAGTTTCTTCATCTGTCAAGTGGGAATAATAATCTTTACCTCCGAGGGTTATTGCAAGTGTTGGAAATAGGTGCAAATGCTCTGTGTAGGCCGGGCGCAGTGGCTCAAGCCTGTAATCCCAGCACTTTGGGAGGCCGAGACGGGCGGATCACGAGGTCAGGAGATCAAGACCATCCTGGCTAACACGGTGAAACCCCGTGTCTACTAAAAAATACAAAAAACTAGCCGGGCGAGGTGGCGGCGCCTGTAGTCCCAACTACTCGGGAGGCTGAGGCAGGAGAATGGCGTGAACCTGGGAGGCAGAGCTTGCAGTGAGCTGAGATCCGGCCACTGCACTCCAGCCTGGGTGACAGAGCGAGACTCCGTCTCAAGAGAAAAAAGAAACCTCTGTGCAACATTGGCAGGAGTCCAGACAGCTCCTGTTGTTATGGAAAAGGGGGAAGGTGGGAGTGAGGGTTGGTAAAGGAAGAGCCAGTAGTTCATCTCCCCAGCACAGTCATGCCACACAGACTCTATATATTGTCTTTCCAATTTATTTATATCCTGTCCCCAGATATATGTGCAATAAAGAGCCAGCATTTTTTAATTCACTTTTTCAAAAACTCTCTGAAAGAAAATGCTTCTAAAGACATTTAAGCACTAACAGATCATTGATCCAGGCCTCTTTATGAGAATTCAAAACACAGAGCCTGAACTCGCATCCTCCCCGGGAAATGTCTGCATGGAGCTGGTGTGGGGGCTGCATGTGAGATCCCCTTACCCTTCCCAGAGGAGCGGCAAATGCCCAGGATGGCCTGGGGTGAGCCCTTTAACCTCCAGGACCTTAGTCACTCCACCTAAATGTAGTGATGCTTTAGAAAATCAACAGGCCTCATTCCATCTGTGAAATTCTATTATTCTTTATGCACAGCACGGAAAACGTAATAACCAAACAATGTATTAGTTCTTACAGAGGCTAATCAAAGCAACTATACAATGCAAGATGCATCCTGGATAAGCCATTGTTTCCCCTCAGCCACGACAGACCATGTGGAGACACTTCAGCTGACCCTGTGCCCCACCAGGTTAAGGCAAGAAGCCAGGAAAAGAAACATTTCCTTTCTCATGGAATATTCTCCCTGTTCTTGGTCAGTCAAGCTTGCTGTTACTAGAAGTATATTTCCGGGATATCTTTCTTTTCTTTTCTTTTCTTTTCTTTTGTTGAGACAGAGTTTCGCTCTTATTTCTTAGCCTGGAGTGCAATAGCGCGATCTCGGCTCACTGCAACCTTGAACCTCTGCCTCACAGGTTCAAGCAATTCTCCCTTGCCTCAGCCTCCCAAGTAGCTGGGATTACAGGTATCCACCACCATACCTGGCTAATTTTTGTGTTTTTAGTAAGACAGGGTTTTGCCATGTTGGCCAGACTGGTCTCGAACTCCTGACCTCAGGTGATCCACCCGCCTCAGCCTTCCAATCCAGGATACCTTTCTAAGCTTCCCAGGCTTTCCTCATTCAGGTATCATGAAAGCAGTCGTGCTGGAGCTTGTGGCTTCCAGAACCCAGAGCACAGCTGTTCTGGGGACAGGCAACAGAATATATACCTGGGACAAAGCTGTGGCAGCACTCCAGCTGGGGGAGGATTTGTCAACTGGCAACCCCCAGGCAGATGGCAGCAGGAGCTGGAGCTAGGAGCAGTGAGCAATCTGACTTAGGAGAGGTCCTCACAGGGGACAGGGTCTCAGGGTGACTTCCTTCAGCCCCCGGGGAAGACTTGCCTGCACGGCCTAGAGCCACGTATGTGGACCTTCTTCATGGCAGGCCACATGTGGGACGTGCAAACACCTGTGCAGCCCCCTGGCTAACTGGGTGAGGCAGCTCATGGCCAGAGGTGAGCACCCTGGGGCCAAGGGCAAGAGCATCTCAGCACACCCGTTACTCTGGCCTGGGAGAGGAAGGATGAGACACTGAGACACATTCATGGGTACCGCTCAGTTTATGTCTTCTCATAAAACTGTTTCTCAGAACTGCTATGCCCCCGACACCGTTTAAGTTTCTGAAGTATTGAAATATGATGTAAATAAATGCCTACGAAATGAAGTTTTGATTAGTAAGCCTCACACTTTGATGCAAAGCTTACTAAGCAATGGGGCCTTTGTCACCCTAGGGCCCACGACTTCCCCTAATCAGCGTAAGCCCAGATGTGGTTCACCTGTGTGAGGCTCACATTCCAAGTGGAGCGTTACGTTTTAGGTTTCACCTTCAGAAAAGATCTTGGTAATATTGAACACAGGGACTTAATAAGTCAAAGCCATGTGGCTGGCATTGAAAAAGAGAATCCAGAGCCCCGAATAAACAAGCCAAGCAAGGGGCTCCTAGGGCCAGCAGGGCATAGTGAGGCATCTGGTAGAAGTGTCCGCAGCTACCGAACACCTGGGTAGAGTTTTGAAGGACAGCCTGGCAAGGTACCAGCAAGGCGCCCCTCTTGCCTGACCCCAGGCCTGAAGAGGTCGCCAGCAAAGGCAGAGCTCATCGTCAGGTGCTTCAGAGCTTCACACCATCTCCCACAGGAGCGGGAGATTCAGGAAAGCACGCCCATGTCTTATGATGATAACAAAAGGTCAGGGCCACCTGATCCTCTCAGCTTCAGAAGCTCATACTCAGAACAGTGAAAACTGCCTTCCATCCTGTGCATGGAAAACTTGCAACAGCATTTTTTTTTTTTTTTTTTTTTTTTTTGAGCTGGAGTCTCACTCTGTTGTCAGGCTGGAGTGCAGTGGCGCAATCTCAGCTCACTGCAATCTCCAACTCCCTGGTTCAAGTGATTCTCCTGCCTCAGCCTCCCGAGTAGCTGGGATCACAAGCACACGCAACCGTGCCAAGCTAATTTTTGTATTTTTTTTTTAGTAAGGATGGGGTTTCACCAGGTTGGTCAGGCTGGTCTTGAACTCGTGACCTCAGGTGATCAGCCTGCTTCAGCCTCCCAAAGTGCTGGGATTACAGGTGTGAGCCACCGCACCGGGCCTGCAACAGCATTTTTAACCAACCTGTGTGGTGCCTTCTGGGTGCTCCTATTCTTCTGCTAGTCTGTGCAGCCGGGTAGGGCGAGAGTCATCGCTGGTTCATCCCAAGGGGGACAACAAAGCCAGAACTGGGCTTTACTGGACCATAAAGCAAGTCCTGAGAGGGAGGAAGTTGGGAGGCCACTGACTTCTGAGGAAGGAGAGGGGGTGCCTTCGTGGCCGTTTCCTACAGCCTGCTGGGCATCCCTGGGAGAGGGGCATTTCAGCTGCAAGCCTGCCTCTGCGTTCATCAGGTTAGCCCCAGTTACTGCAGACTCTGCCCCAGCATGGGCTGGTGAGCGCCATCTGCACCAAGGACACATCCCGGGAGCAAGAAGCCTCCAACAAGTGGGGCAAGAACAACTCAGGCTTAGGGAGGGAGGAATGCAAGTCTGAGACTATTGCAAGGACGGGCTACTTTCAGAGCTCCCTTTGGTGCCAAACAATTGTATCTATAATGTGTACATGTTTAATAAGCAGATATATAAATGGAAAAATAGATTATACATAGATAATAGATAGATGATTGATGATAGATGGATAGATAGATAGATAGATAGATAGATAGATAGATAGATAGATAGATAAAGGATGGATGGATGGATGAATAGTTAGATGATAGATGAATAGATGGATGATGGATGGATGGATGGATAAATAGGTAGGTAGGTAGGTAGATAGATAGATAGATAGATAGATAGATAGATAGATAGATAGATAGAAGCTTCCACACATTCAACTCTTCTCTATTCAAAAGAGCAAATATTACAGTTGCCCCTACTTAGTCTCCCCAATCCACTCTTCATCACCTTGAATTCATCCTCAGCCCAGCAGCTGGGGTGCTCTCTTAAAATCCAAATCAGATCCTGAGGAAAAGCAACAGAATTTTTAATATGACCTGGGAGGCCCTTCATGGCCAGGGGCCCTCCTCCCTCTCAGAATAAATAATAGTGTCTGCCTCTTTACTGATTGACCTAATATTTGATTTATACCTAGTTTTATCAAATTAAAAGCATCAACCTGATAGCTTGTCGTAGTCAAAGCTGGTATATGTTCTTTGGCATGGAGTTAAGAAAATTCTTTTCCATTAGCAATCCCCGCATGTAGGTTGACGAGTCATGTCACTCAAAAATGAAATTCGGATCCATTAACGGGCCTTAAAGATAAAGTTAGATCCAAGTCGAAGTAGGTGAAGGACATTGAGTGTCCATGGCCCCAAGAGTCTCAGGAAATTTAATGAAGAAAATGCTCAGCAGATGTAATTTTCTTAACCACAGCCGTGAGAAGCCAATATCTTGAGAATGATGAAAGCAATGAACATCTCTTCATATTTTACAGCTTTCTAGGGAACTTAAAGAGTTTTTAAATGAATGTGTCAGGTTCAGCCCAGGCTAGTTCATCCTACCTAGTTAGGGATTTTTGCCAGATCTTCTCATTGCCCTGATCCACAGGTCTCTGAACTTTTCCTAAAATGTCACAGTAAAGTTCCTAGATTTAATTGGACGCAGTTGTCCTGACTGCCACCCAGGGCATAATGATTGGATGTTATTCCAGGGCATAATAATTGGGCATTATTGGCCTGCCCTTCTTTTTGGAGGAGATAATATGGAAAATGAGTCTGACCGGATGATAAGTAGAATGTGACTTTCAGCTGGAAAAGTACTAGGTTGGTGATTTCTCTCTTTTTTTTTTTTTTTTTTTTTGAGACGGAGTCTCACTCTGTTGCCCAGGGTAGAGTGCAGTGGCACAATCTCAGCTCACTGCAACCTCTGCTGCCCGGATTCAAGCGATTCTCCTGCCTCAGCCTCCTGAGTAGCTGGGATTACAGGCACCCACCACTGTGCCCAGCTAATTTTTGTAGTTTTAGTAGAGACAGGGTTTCACCATCTTGGCCAGGCTGGTCTTGAACTCCTGACCTTGTGATCCCCCCGCCTCAGCCTCCCAAAGTGCTGCACCCAGCTAGGTTGGTGATTTCTGTGGAACAAAGTTGCTGGGCTAGAATGAAATACCCTGCCGGTTCAGCCTGTCACTTTTCCCACTGGTATGATGAAGAGCGGGGGGAGGATATCTGAGGGCCCTCTGGCTCCATGGCTGAGTGAAGGTAGGATACTCCAAGAATGGTGAAGATGGAATAGGTGAGCAAAGCCACCATGGCTGACACATATTTGGTATATAGATTTCTACATAGACTGTTATAAAGTGCGAACTCCTGCAAATTTAGAGAAGAGTGACTTTCAACTTCTTGAAGGGCAACAATGAGAGGGACATATTATTGACCTGGATAGCTTTGCCCCTCGCCTAGGACCTCTTAGGGAAGGAGGGCCCAAGTGATGCTAACATTGCTTTACAATAATGAGGACGTTTAAGCAGGTCTTATATGCATTTCCTGGGTTTCCAGTGAAGGCTACTAAGAACTGTGATTTAGGCCCAGGATGGCTTAGGTCATTTGTAAAACGAAGTCAAAATTAGAGTCTGACAGAAAGAAAAATCCTGCATGATTTCACCTATATGTGGAATCGAAAGAAGTCGACTCATTGAAGCAGACAACAGAATGGTGGTTCCCAGGGACCAGGCGAGAGAGGGGAATGGGGAAATGTTGATTACAGGGTGCCGACTTTCAATTAGAAGACAAACACGTTCTGAGGATCTCACGTACAGCATGGGTTGGGTGTATGAATTCATTTGATTGTGGCTATGATCACACAATATGTATGTACATCAAATCATTGCGTTGCATGTATTGAATATATTCAATCTTTATTTGACAATTAAATATTTTTAGAACATTAAAGGATTAGGCTAAAACGCCATGAAAGGAAGCTGGCTTTTCCACTTTTCAGACATCATACTCATACAAGCCAGAGCCTACAAACATGCTTGCCTAATAATTGTTAGTTTATTTAAAGTCTGTTTTATCCAATTATTCTGTTGACTCCTGGGTGCTGTGATGCCTTCATTTAATTAATGAGATGAATTAGGGGTGGGAATCTATTTCCCAGCTCAGGTGAAAATGGCAAATGGAGAATAAAAGTCTAGTTTAAAAGAGTCACTGGCAATCAGCAATGCCCTCTCCTCTTCATTCCCTTCTCCCTCAGTGACATAAGCATGGACACATGCCGCTTGACTAAATGAATTGATGCTCAGCCAAGAAGCCTACTTTATGAAAATTCAATAAATATTGATTGACAAAGAGAGGCCACCCAAAAATGTCTCTTTCCCTGCAATATCTTCCCTTACAGAGCATGCAGCCTTGAACAGCGTGGGTTTTAGGTTTGCACCTTCTTGGTGAATCAGGGCAGCAAGCCCTTGGGACCGGCGAGGACTTGTCTGTGGGGTGATTTCTCCCTGATCATATTGGATCAATTTTCATTTTGAAGATCAGAATGTAAATGAAACCCAAAGAGGTTTTATCAGATGCTTTTCCTGAAATAAAAACATTTCTTTTTGTTGGAAGAGTAGAATACATTTTTGTTATACAACAGTTCGTGTGGTTTAAAAAAAATTTCTTTTCATAGAGTGCGTTTTCACATTAGAGATTCCCACAGTGGGAAAAAAATAACAATTTATCACTTAGAGATTTATATTTGTGGACAGATTGTTTTAGTACAAGTAAAACATCTTTGAGAATTAAGTCTCAGTTTAGAATTTATAATATTTTGATACATCTCCAAGGGGGGGAACTAATCTTTAAATGGAAATTCTCTATATTCGGACGCTTTCCAAGCTTTTCTTCCTAGGATTTAGAAATTCATGATGTGAGAGGAAATCAGCATTTCCTAATTTTACAGTTTCCCTAGTCTAGCTGGTGTCTACTGATGAGAGAGGGAAGTTTTCTAAAATTAAACACTGTCTAATTTTCTGCGAAGGTTTTCTTCCTGAGTTAACCGTATTTTCTTCTGTCCATTATTCCCAGGGCAAATAGAGGAAAAATTTGATCATGTGATAGTAACAAATATGGGCTCTCTTTCAGAGATTATTAAATTAAAAGGCAAAAGCTCATATCATGTTGAGTTATATTGTGAGTCTTGTGAGAAGCTCGGAGGCAACCCCACTAGATACATATGTTGGTCTCACAATTTTTGGATAAGATTCTTCTCAAACCTTTTTCTTCAAAGATTAAATTCTAGGCCAGGCGAGGTGGCTCATGCCTGTAATCCCAGCAATTTGGGAGGCCGAGGCAGGCGAATTACTTGAGGTCAGGAGTTCGAGACCCACCTGGCCAACATGGTGAAATCCCATCTCTATTAAAAATACAGTAAAATTAGCCAGGTGTGGTGGTGTGCGCCAGTAGTCTCAGCTACTTGGGAGGCCGAGGCAGGAGAATCACTTGAACCCGGGAAGCAGTGAGCCGAGATCAAGCCACTGCACTCCAGCTTGGGCGACAGAGTGACACCCTGTCCTAAAAAAAAAAAAAAAAAAAAAAAAGATTAAATTCTGAAAATAACCACGTGATTAAGAGAAGATGTCTGCTCAATGGACTTCTCTGTTATTTCCTCCTTATTGTGAGTTGAATGGCACAAGAAAGCAGAGGCAAAGAGGCAGACACCAGTTTCCCTTTCCTTCAATAACATGAGCATGGGCAGATGTCCCTCGACTACATAAATGTATGCATGGGTTTAAAGTATTCCATCAAAAAGGTCAGAGCTTCCACAGCATGGCAGCAGCTTCGCAGGTGCCCGAGTCACTACGGTTGAAACAGCAGAGCCCAGCAAAGCTGAAAGCTGAAAGTGCCGAAAGGCCTACTTTGACAGCTTTCTGTGATGCACCCCCTTGAACACAGTCAGTAACAACTTGTCCAAGGCCCCAGTGACTTGTGGAGAGGAAGGGCTGCAACCGAAGCACAGGCCCTCGCAGAGCAAGGGTTCAAGTAAGCAGCTGGGAGCAGGCCCAGGAGCAAAACAGTGTCAGCCCTTTTCACTAGTTCAGGGGAGAGACACAGTCTTGGAACCAGAATGGTGGCTCGGTGTCAGGTGAATGTGCTGCACCTCACCCCATCCTGGGGTAGGGTGGTCCTGAGGAAATGCCTAGACATCAGCAGGTCTGACCACTGGGGTTCGGAGAAGCAGAGCTCGGCCTCCTCACTCCTGAGGGCTCCGGAAAACATTCCTAGTGATAGTTTGGACAAATTCTAGTTTCCTAGGTAGACTGGTTTGACTATCAAGAAAGGAGGATCCAGCAGTTCTTTTGCCTCTTCCTCCAAAGGCTCTTAATGAAAGATGGCCATGGGTCACAACCCTTCTTATTCCCCCAGGATGAAGGCGTCCCTGCCTCACCGTGACCAGTGGCTCTTGGCAGAGCCCTTTGATGGACAGGCCTCGGTGTGGTTTTACAAACTGAAAAGATTCCAGTTTGCAAAGGAATCTAGTTTCTGAGGGGAGGCGCCAGACCATGGAATGGATTGAAGCCCAGTGGGCCTCAATGAGACCTAGAATGGAAGCCTCTCAGAAACGAGGATCCCTCGGAATGACTTGCTGGTAGGGGCGCATATTGAAGATGCAAATTAACACTGAGGAAGCACTCACCAGAGAGGGACTGCTCACACCAGAGCAACTGGGATGGCGTGCGGGGACGTAGATGGAATCCCTACCCTGTCTCCTAGGCAGCCCCTTATACTGCAGACACATCAACAGGAAGAGGAGCTGCTTCCATGAAGCGGGGTAACTGAGGGCAGCGTGTCAGCAGGAGGGTCAGTTTGCCTTTATGTCGTGGGTTCGAGATTAAACCCTTAGTGCAAACAACTCAGTGAGGGTGCACCAAGTCTAATCGTTTCTCCTATGTGAAAAGTAAAAAGAGATTCTGGAAATGCGAATGGCCTGTGGCCACTCCTCCCCCAGCCTCCATCTTTTTAACTATACTTGTAGGAAGAAAATGTCCAATGATAGATGAAAACCTCAAACCAATCTAATTGCAATGGCAGGCCCTGGGATTTGTTCCCCTAGAACTGGACTTAGAAAGTGCTCTATTCATTCAGTCATTTCTAGATGAGCTGGATCAAGCGAACACACACGGAGTACCTGCTTGCAGCAGCTGGCTTGCTAAGAGCCAAGATGCATCTCTGTCTGGAGCCTGCGTCCACCTGAGACAGAATGTGCATTTCAAAGCCCAGGGCCCAGACTTAATTGGATATAGAAGCTGAATCCAATTTCTCTTCAATGAATCTTGTTCTATTCCTTTTGAAAGGAACATATAAGTTTAAATAAATTGCTCTCTGTTCTGATTCATGTTACCTCTCCTTTGCTGTACCTTCTTGTATTCCTAGAGCTAGCATTAACCTGAGTCGTTTTTTTCGTTGTTGCTTGAGACAGAGTCTTGCTCTGTCACCCAGGATGGAGTGCAATGGTGCCATCTCAGCTAACTGCAACCTCCACCTCCCAGATTCAAGCAATTCTCCTGCCCCAGCCTCCCGCTGGGGGACTACAGGCAGGCACCACCGTGCCTGGCTAAGTTTTGTATTTTTAGTTGAGATGGGGTCTCACCATGTTGGCCAAGCTTGTCTAGAACTACTGGGCCTCAAGTGAGCCACCCACCTCGGCCTCCCAAAGTGCTGGGATTACAGGCGTGAGTCACCACACCTGGCAGATAGCTCTTTTAAAAACGACTCAGGGCAGGGCGTTGAGTTGATGGGGTGAAACCCCATCTCTACAAAAAATACAAAAATTAGCCAAGTATAGTGGCACATGCCTATAGTACCAGCTACTCGGGAGCTAAGGTGGGAGGATCCATTGAGCCCAGGTTGGTCGAGGCTGCAGTGAGCAGCGATCATGCCACTGCACTCCAGCCTGGGTGACAGAGTACAGACCCTGATCTCAAAAACAAATAAATAAATAAAAATAAAAATAAATAAAAGAGCTGTCTAGGAAGAGTCAGAGAACTTTGCAAAGAGTAAGCTTGATGAGCCAGTGTTCAAGTATTCTTTCACCTTCCTCTCATTTCTGAGGTCATATCTCATAGTAACCTGCAGTCACTTCTCTCTCCCTAACTTTATTTCAACTCTGTTGAGCTTTGTCTCTGTGGTTCCTGTCTATTTCATGAATTCACTAATGATTGTAGTTCCTCTGTCATTACACTGTCCTTTTCCTCCATCTTCTGACCACCTGTCCCCATCCAGCGTATCAATGTTTTATTTATCTGTTAGACATGACTCCATCTTAAGCAGAAATAATACAAGTAAGTGATGAGGATGTGATGCCCATAAATATACATCCACCAAAAAGCTTTCAGGGCTGTTAAGATGGATATAAGGGTTTCATTGCAGGACTTTCAGCCCCTGGCAGTCATTAAGCTACTTTCTGTCTCTATGGATTTTCCTATTCTGGACATTATATAAATGGAATTATATAATACATGGGTTTCTGTGAACGACTTCTTCCACTTTAGCTTAATGTTTTCAAAGTTCATCATGTTGTAGCATGTGTCTATAATTCATTCCTTTTTATGGCTGAGTAATATTCCTTTGCATGAATATACCACATTTGATTTATCCATTTTTATTTACCCATTCATCATGAGTTGATGAACGTTTGCTTCCATGTTTTGGCTCTCATAAGTGATGCTGCTATAAGCATTCATGGACAAGTTTTTGTGCATATATGTGATTTCATTTCACTTTGGTATATACCTAGGAGTGAAATTGTTTGGTCTTATGGTAACTGTGTTTAACTCTTTGGAGAACTGCCCAACTGTTTTCCTAAATGTATGAGGGTTCTGATTTCCCTGTGTCCTCACCAACACTTGTTATTGTCTGTCTTTTTTATCATACCTGTCCTCGTGGGTGTGAAGTAATATCTTGATGTGGTTTTGATTTGCATTTCCCTCATGACTAATGATGCTAGCATCCTTTTGTGTGTTTATTGGCCATTTGCATGTCTCTTTCGGGGAACTGTCTATCTAAGCCCTTTACCTGTTTTTAAATTTGGTTATCTTTTTATTGTTGAGTTGTAAGAGTTCTTTATATATTCTAGATATAAACCTTTTTAGATATATGACTTGCAAATATTGTGCTTATGTGTCTTTGTCTAATTTTCTCCTCTTTTGTCTTGGAAGAAGCAGGAAAACTGCTGAAGATTCAGTATTGACATTCCAGTTGCACATGCTCTTTTCAATGTCCTTTTGCTCTTATAGGCTGGACTTTCCCCATCAGACAAGCAAATAATTGAAGTAACATACCTGAGATGATAAAGAAGTGTACCTAAGTTATCTAGTGTGTAGAAATGGTAAGAAAGTGTCTAAACGTGCAAAAAGATTTCAACTAATTGAAAGGAATTTGGGAGGGAAAGCTGTTACTCCAAACGTATAAAGACAAGGTAGGGAGATACTAATAATAAATTCAATTCAACATGAATTAAGCATACTGAGTACAAGACAACGTATTAAATATTGTGGTGAAAATAAGACTTTTTTCCTTCAAATGAGATTTACTGAGCACCACTTACTATAAGCCAGGCGTGCGTAGGCATGAACACTTAGAGGCACAGGCTCTTCTTGCCTCCCTGCTTATTTTTCACTATCATTTGAATCAAGACAGCAAGGTGTAACACGTGACCACATATACAAAGTCCCCTAACAGTTAACACCAAGGCTCTCCACAATAGGGGAGCTGAGTAGGGTTCCACAGCGTGGCTGCAGCTTCCCCCACCTTGACATCCTCATTCCCCATCTGTGTGTGTCCATTCATCTACCCATCATCTCCAGCTCAGCCTGGCCAACCTGACCTGGCCTTCAAAAATAAGACGCTAAGCTCCTCCTTGGTGTTCCTTCCCTTCTTTCCCTCTTTCGTCTCACCTTAAGACGGTATCTCAATTTTCTAGTCCTGTGGACTAGAATTCCCTCACCGATTTATTCCCCAGGATTTCATTTTCTTCCCCTCTTGTGACTCGGCCTCCTGGGACTTCCCAGTCCAAGGCTCCTCCCTCCGGAAAGCCCACCCCCTTCCCTGGTCTTCCAGGGCGGTCTTGCTGATCTTGGTTCACGCAGCCACTTCCATCCTGCTTGTTTGTCCTTGAGGTCTCTGCAGCACGGGCAGAGCTAAGGCCAGCTGGGGCTGCTGGCCAATGTGACCCTTGAAGCAGCAAAGCTTCCCCTGTAAAAAGAGATGCGACTCCAGTGTGCTTAGAAGTATTTACGGCCCGGAAGGGCCCTGGCCATCCACTCCTGCCTTTCGTCGTTCAGACTAGCAGGCTGAGGGCCTGAGAACCGCAAGACGGAAAAATGGACAGTGCAGTAATTAGTCTTCATGACCATACCCTGCTCCCTGCTGCGTGGTCTCTACAGACAGCTCCAATCCTGGCTCAGCCTCCCTTTGCCTTTGGCCTCTGCTCTCCCTGTAGCCGCCTTCTTCCCTTTAAATGAATCACGCATCCAAATGGCAGGCAGGTCCCTTTTTAAATGCATTGTTTGTGGTGCATCTCTAGCGAGATGAACAGCAGGCTTTTGGAAAGGGCAATGGAACAAGCGGTGCAGGGAGAGTGTCACTCCATAGCACATGTCGCCTATTAGAGTAAGGGTCACCTCCCGGATCCTCTGTGATGCAGAAAAAGAAAAAAGGCGGAGCACCCCCTGATGCTTCCTTTTGTCTATGGAGGCCTCTACGGAGCAGGGGGCGGGGCGGGGCGGGGGCGGGGTGGAGGGTGGGGCAGGGGGGGATCATGGGTCTATTCCTGACATCTGCCATCCAGGTTAAGGCACAGGGACCCAGGGCTGAGCAGCAAGAGACCTGCCTGCCCAGGTCAGTTCCTGGCAGTGTCTGCGGAAATGGCAGAGAGAACTTAGAAGGAATCTGAGAAGTGGTTTCAGAGTGGCCTCCAATCAGAGGTCAGCATGGCAGCAAGACCCTCAGCAGGCAGGGAGCTGCCACGGTGCCCCGTTTCAGTCCCAGAGGATCACCTGATCCTGGAGATGAGTCAAGAGGGCCCTGGGGTGACCCTGAAGCCTGCTTTCTTGGCCTGGCTGCTAGCTCAGGGCCTGGGAGCAGGTCTGAGGCCAGCCTGACCCTGTTGGGCTTGATTCTGGAACCATTTGGTGGGCTGCAGCATGACTAAGCCGCTCAGGAGCAGCCTGCGCCCAGGAGAGCCACCTGATTCTGTTGAAAATGCCAATTCTGGGCTCCGGCAGTCTCTGAAAATAAGGGCTTTGGGATCTGCACTTTCAAGGAGCAGCCAGAGTACTTCTGATGCACAGTTAAATAGGAGAATTATGACATTAGAGAAAAGGGCTTCTAATTTGAGGCTCATCAATTTGAGTCGTAAGCCCTCCAATTAATATCTGCCTGGCTTTGATAAACTTAATTTGTCTGATTCTCAATCTTCTTCACCCTAAAATGGGAATAATAGTACCCTAAGTCCACTGTGGGGATGAAATGTTTCAATGTGTGTAAAGTTTTGAGCACACGCTCAGTACTATAAAATGGTAGCTATGGCCAGTAACAGGTGTTTCTTCTGCACAGGACTGGGATGTCAGAGACTGGGAAAAAAGATGGAAATCAATAGTGCCCTATTTATACTGTACCCCTCCTATGTATAAAGGGAGGAATAGTATATGATATACATAAAGAGTTATAGAAATAACTCATGTGATTCTTAGAAGAGTCCCATGAGAGAGGTACACTTGTTAGCACCTTTTTAAAGATGAGGAAACTCAGGCACAGAGGGTGTGAGGGACTTGCTTAAGGATCCACAGACCAAATCCTCATAGGGCTGGGATTCACTCCCAGGCAACCTGGCTCCCGAGCCGGACTGGTACCCACTGTATTCCCTGCCTCTGTGGGATCAGCTGCATCCCAGAGGCAATGAGAACCCCCACCCACATTTCAGAAAGCACTGATTCAGAAGCTGCAGAACCAACAAAAACACAGAAGTATTTTTAAAGTTGATTTGAATTGTTCAAATATCATATTCATCATAGGCTTGCACTGCAATAGAGGCAAGACATGAAACTTGCTCTAAATACACGCACGCAGGTCCATGCGGGCCACATATTCCAATAAAGCATTCGTGTGGACAAATACTCACTGAGCATGTGCTGAGTAACAAACCGTGCTAAACACCGTCACAGATAAATGTGAAAAAAGAGAGCATCTGCCTTTGAGGGGAGGGAGAAGGTATAAGACGCACGTGGAAATACGCATCATTCAAGCTGCTTGTGTTAAATCCCCTACAAGTTACTGGCCTGTAGAAGATTGGTGGGAGAGAGAAGTTCTTATGAGCCAGTGGTGTCTTCTCAGTCTTCACCTCTTCCTGCTCTGCCCAGTCCACCCTCAAACCTCCACTCATGTGTGCCAGTGACTCCCACATGTATAGTGCCAGCTGAGACCACTCATCTGAGCTCTAGACCCAAGTCCACCTGCTTCCTGGGCACCTTGAACCCAACCTCCTCTCCTCCCCAGAGACCTACTCTACCTGGGCTCCCCATCTGCATGGCAGACTCAGCTGCCAGCTGTGGCTCCTTCTCCCTCTCACACCCCCACCCAGTCCACAAGGCTCACCTGCTCTACCTCCCAGACCTCTCCCGGCTCACTGCTTCTCTCCACGCCCTGGCCCAAGCCCTTAGCATCACTCACTGTATTCTAAATTCTCCCAACTAGGTCTCCCTGGATCAATGCATTCTCCTTTCTAAAGTTAGAGGGATATTTTCAAAACACCTGTCTCATCATTCTACTGTCGAGCTTAAAATCCTTCCATCTTTCCCATTGCTCTTAGCGGAAATTTCTAAAATCTTAACATGTCCTGCGAGGCCTAAATGGCCCACCCCGGCACAGTTCCAGCCTCGGACATCACTCTCTTGCCTTGTCTTTATCCTGGTCCCAGTGGCCTTTTGGCTCTTAGTTTGTGCAAATAACAGTAACAAAAATACCACAGACTGGGTGGCTTATAAACAACAGAAACTTACTTCCCACTGTTCTGGAGGGTGGAAGGCCAAGGCTGAGGCAGATTCAGTGTCTGGTGAACACCTGCTCTCTGGTTCATAGGTGGCATCTTCTCACTGTGCCCTCACATGGGGCAAGGGGCCAGGGAACTCTCTGGGGCTTCTTTTATTATAAGACACTAATCCCATTCAGGAAGGTGGGAAGCACTTTTCTCTAGCGTGCTTTCCTGCCCACCCCCTTATCTGATTCCTGCTCATTTCCTAGGGTTCAGCCTTCATTGACCCTCAGAACTTCATTGACTCTCAGGATTCCATGTTGTAATAGCAGGTGATGAAATCACTAATTGTGTGGCAAGTTGCCTGGTGTCCGTGTCTCCTGCGGGAGTGCAGCTCCCTGAAGGCCAGGACCACGTCTTTCTTGCTGTCTGCAGCCCTCAGCAAGTGCAGGGCCTTGAGCACAGTGTGGGGGTATTTACTGGTTGCATATGAGGAATATTCATGGGGGCATTAAGGAAGGGTGCTTTCATTTCCCTTTGCTTGCTGTAAGAAATTGCCACAGACGTCCGGGCGCGGTGGCTCAAGCCCGTAATCCCGGCACTTTGGGAGGCCGAGGCGGCTGGATCACGAGGTCAGGAGATCGAGACCATCCTGGCTAACATGGTGAAACCTCGTCTCTACTAAAAAAAATACAAAAAACTAGCCCGGTGTGGTGGCGGGTGCCTGTAGTCCCAGCTACTTGGAGGCTGAGGTGGGAGAATGGCGTGAACCCGGGAGGCGGAGCTTGCAGTGAGCCGAGATCGCACCACTGCACTCCAGCCTGGGCGACACAGCGAGACTCCATCTCAAAAAAAAAAAAAAAAAGAAATTGCCACAGACTTCGTGCTTTAGAACACCACAGATGTATTCTT
>NC_045448.1:103106504-103116400 GCF_002776525.5 Piliocolobus tephrosceles
CAGGCTGTTGAAGAGATGGTTTCTGTGCCCTAGGAATAGGAAGAAGTGGCCACCTACAGGCAATACTGGGTGGAAAGGATGTCATGTTAAAAGACCATCCTTTTCTTTTATAGTTTTCCTGTGATGACGCATTAGGAAACTGTTGTGGATTTCCCTGAGGCATTTGAAGAAACCCGCATGGTCGTATTCTTATAGACAAGATGGAATAACGTAAACTGGGGAATAATAACTTGGGCAGATTTATATTTATTTCTCTTATATCTAATTTCACAATGGATGTGAAACTGTGGATGAAAGAACAATTGGGTCAATGACCAAAAGGGTCTACTGGTAGGGCGGGGTTTTATCTGAACTCTGTGCAGGAGGTGTCTGCTTCCTTGACCTTTTACAATACACTGAAAAGTGGGGGGAAGAGTTCTGGGAGCCAGAGGAAGGATTCTGGGGTTGAAACGACTAGAAGCTTGATACAGTGGGAGACATGGAAAACTACATATTTGGGAGACATAGAAAATTGTCAAGAGAAGCCAATGTCATAACCAGGAAAATGGTGCCAAGAAGGGCGAACAAAACTGGGGAAAAAAATTAACTAGAACAGTATGAGGCATTATACTGGTATGCTGTAAAATAAAATAAAAATTAAAAGAAAGATATTAATAAAATAGACAAGTTTTTCTGTGCCCTGAGAATAGGAAGAAGTGACCACTTACAATATTCCCAATATTGGTTGGGAAGGGTGTCATACCAAAGACCATTCATTTCTTTGATAGGTTTCCTATGATGATGAAGCAGGGAGCTATTGTGGATAGCATCCCTAGGAGGATGGAGTAGAGGGTGGTGGAGGTGAGACGCCTCCCCAACCTTGCTCACCTCCCACTGGAGTTTCGAGGGCAGTTCTGGATCCCATAGTTTAACAGGGACATTGACAAGCTGGGATGTCTGAAAGCAGCCAGCCTGGAAAGGAGCAGTCTCAGGAATGACACAGTGCTTTCTGCAGATGCCGGAAAGGCTAACACCGAAGAGGAGAATCCTATTTGTTCTGGGGTTACCCTGGGGAACAGGAGTAAAACTGGCAGTGGGAGCTGCAGGCCTCGCATTTTTCCTCTCCGCTGCCATCCTCTTTCTCTTGCCTTCAGCACTGTGTGGAGGGCGCATCCTACACTCTAGCTTCTCCAGCCAGGTTCTCACCACCCACACTCCAGATTTGCTAGCAAATGCACCACATCCAGAATTTCCATTCCGCGCCTCCTACCCTGTATCCTTCTTGCTTGTGCAACCCTCCTGCAACATGCTTGGACCACATGGAGCTGCCAACCCTTTGTCCCCGTCACGATCTTCCCAACCGTCAGCATATCCTGGCTCCCCTTTCTCTTTGCCCAGGTTAGACTCTATGGTCTGTCTTTATGATTGTCCTGAGAACACCTACACCTCCTCTGACCCTCTCGCCTCCTGCCTGGCCATACCCAACGCCTTTACGCCCTGCTTCCACCTCCTCTGTTCCTGCACCCAGGTGGCTCACGTCTGCCCAAAACCGTGTGGCCGAACTGAGACTGCCCCTTTCAATTCATGAACAGAACCCTCACATGCATTCTCAGCACTCCTAGAAAATCCCATTTCATTTCCCCAGTAAGATCCCTTTTTTAAAGAGCAGACCTAAGCGCTCCCCTTCACTCTCTCTCAGTTGCAGATGATGCTCATACTTATTTGACACAGTATGAAATCACACCAGGCAACTCACTCCTCTCCCTCCATTAAGTTGAAAAGTTTACCTGCGTTTCCACCAGTGGATCTCAAACAGGGAGCTGAGAGACTCCTCGTGAGGGACATTTGGCAGTGTCTGGAGACCTTTTTGGTTCTTCCAACTTGGGTTCGGGTGGGGGGTGCCCCTGGCATCTAGCAGGTAGAGCCCAGGGATGCTGCTAAAGACTCTTATTATGCAAAGGACAGCCACCACCTCAAAAAGTCATCCAGCCCAAAATGTCAGCCGTGCTAAGGTTGAGAAAGCCTGGTCTACACCTGCCTTCCTTCTGTTACTATCTGGCTGGACACATCAGGGAGAGACAGAGCCTTGCGACGTGTCTCAGTGGGTTCTATTGGCATTTGGGGTAGGACAGTTCTTTGTGTAAGATCGTCCCATACATTGCAGGACATTTAGAATTCCTGACCCCTACCCACCAAGTGCAAGGAGATAGAGCCCCTCAACCCGGTTTCTGTGAAAACCAAGATGCTCCCCAGATTTCCAGTTGCCTTTTATGGAGAGGAAACTTCTCCCAGTTGAGAACCATTGTACAATGATGGTGATTTTATCATTTGCAGGATTGGGCGGTCCAACCCACTTCCTTTTTTCTTTTGTGTGTGTGTGTGTGTGCGTGTGTGTGTTTGAGACAGGGTCTCACTCTGTCGCCCAGGCTGGAGTGCGGTGGCATGATCATAGCTCACTGCAGCCTCAATCTCCTGGGTTCAAGTGATCCTCCTGCCTCAGCCTCCTGAGTAGCTAGGACTACAGCTGTGCACCACCACGCCCGGCCAATTTTCTCTATATTATAAAAAATATTACAAGGGTTAAACAAATATTTTAATGTCATTTGTACAGTATGTTTATATATAGGTATAATTTCTGAAATCCTCAAAGAACATAATACATCCTTTCCTCCAACATTTTTCTTTACCACTGAACACAAACACATAAAAACAAAACAGACTTTTAAATATACTATCAAGATATAAAGTGTTTGGGAAGGTTACATGTATTTTTAGAAAAATGCCTCCCTTGTGGAGCCCTTACAAAACTGTAGCCCATAAAAATATGAGTGTAAAAGAAATTGTTGTAACAAGAGGAGGATTACTTATCTCTGAGAAGGTTAACCATCTGGAAGGCAAGCTTCACGTTTAATTGGAGATCATTTGAGTACAAGATCACTGCTTTATTGTGTCCTTTATGACTCCCCGGGTCATGTAATCCACTCCGTTGCATACAAAGTGCTGTGACTCATCATTCTCCCGATTCAGAAGCTTCTGGAACCCCTAATACAATGGCATCCATGCCTTGGGCATGAAATCCACCCCCTAAGAACAGATATTTGGTCCCTTGACTCCCTAGATTGAATCTTCACATACCATTTTAGGTTCTGGTATAGGAAAAATAAAAAATAGAAAAGGTTAAAAGAAGCTCCTGGCGGGGTATGCAAGCATTTCACCCAGCAGAGGACACCTGTTGGGTGCTGGGTGGGGACCAGGCCAGCCTCGGTGAGTGAGCGCAGTCAGGGTCCGGAGGGCAGACATCACAGTCCAGGACGGCTCCTGCCACTCTCCAGCAGGGTCCGCAAGCCGGAAGGACAGCCCTCTGGGCTCCCCAGGCGGCCACTTTGAGAGCATGGATCAGGCTTTTCTGGTCCTACCCTTGAGACCTGAATCCTCTCAGTTTACAAGCTGCCCATCCTCACAGGGCAGGGGGCATGGGTAGCCGACCCTAAAGTCAGGTGAAAAGGGGAGAAATACCCAAAGGAATGTCCACTGGCCTGAAGGAGAGATGCGATCAACACAGCCCATGTCCTTCAGCTCCTAGGGTCACCCACACCAGTGAAACACAAATAAAAACAAGTAAGCTCGCTCAAGTTGCAGGAGGTAGCACAACGGGACATCCCAGGGTGCTTCTTCATCGCCTTTATGAAAAATAGCTCATTGATCGCTATTAATACATCTAACATTAGGTGGGCATGTCTCCACCACATCTAAGAACAGAGACAAACAGAGCTCCAGAAACTTGAAGCCCTGTAATTAGTGAGGAACCTTTCAGCTGAAAAGAAATAGAAAAGAAAACTCATATGGACTTAAAGAATTGAGAAATTTTGGCCGGGCGCGGTGACTCAAGCCTGTAATCCCAACACTTTGGGAGGCCGAGACGGGCGGATCACGAGGTCAGGAGATCGAGACCATCCTGGCTAACACGGTGAAACCCCGTCTCTACTAAAAAATACAAAAAAAAACTAGCCGGGCGAGGTGGCGGGCGCCTGTAGTCCCAGCTACTCTGGAGGCTGAGGCAGGAGAATGGCGTCAACCCGGGAGGCGGAGCTTGCAGTGAGCTGAGATCCGGCCACTACACTCCAGCCTGGGCGACAGAGCGAGACTCCGTCTCAAAAAAATAAAAATAAAAATAAATAAATAAATAAAAAAGAATTGAGAAATTTAACAGTTCACCTGACTGAAAAATTCAGAGGAAGGCTTTTCCTAGGGCCTGAACAATGTCAATCAAATGAGATTTTTTTTTCCCTCTCCCTCTTTCCTGTGGTGTCTGTTTCATTTTAAGGGTGGCTCCTTTGTAATCCAGTGTAGCCGCCCCCCCTCCCCAGGTACAGATGCTCCCCTGTTTATGTCCAACAACAGTGACCATCTCTCCAGGCAGACTCCAAAGAAGAGTTAGGGGGGTTTCCACTCTGGAAGTCCTCAGCAAGTAGCTCCTTGAGCTTTTGTGACCAAACTTGCTGTTGTGCCAGTCCCTGAATCCATCACTACAGCCAGGGACTGGAATACCCTGGTTGGCTTAGGCAGTCCAGGTTCTCGGGACCTGGGGATGGACTAGGGTTCCTGAAGCTGTTTGTGAGAGGGAAGCGGATGCCTCAAAAATAGATGAGATGTGTCACCCAGAGGAGGGACAACACCTCCTACAGCCCCTGTTTACCAAAGTAGCCTCTCACCACTGCACATGCAGACAGCCCACCCCAAGGGAAGGATCAGAGAGAAGGGATGCAAGGCCCCAGAAGCGTGCCAATGTATAAAACCCTAGTGCAGCAGGGTCCCCAGGGTGCTCAGGGCCCTCTCGCCTAGTTGGTGTTGCATTTGCTGGCCATTTCAGGGGCGCAGCTGCCAGTAACCACAGATGTGTTGCACTCCTGTGACTAAGGGTGGGGCTGCCATCCAAATTCCTTTAGATGGTATATTAGTTTCCTATTGCTGCTGTGAAAAATTACCACACCTTACTGGCTTAAAATAACCCAGATTTATCATGTCATTGTTCTGGAGGTCAGAAGTCCAAAAGAGGTCTCACCAGATTAACACCAAGGCATTGGCAGGACTATGTTCCTTTTTGGAAGCTCTGGGGCGGAGTCTGTTTCCTGGCCTTTCTCAGCTTCGAGAGGCTGCCTGCACCCCAGGGCTTGTGCCCCTCCTGTATTCGAAGCCAGCCATGGCCAGGCGGGTCTTTCTCAGTTAAATCACTTCAACGCTTTCCACTCAGTGATCCTTGTGATTGCCTTGGTCCCAGCCAAACCATCCAGGATGATCTTCCCATCCAAAATCAGCTGATTAGCAACCGACTTCCTCTTTGCCATGTAAGGGAACGTATTCACATGTTCCAGAGATTAGGATGTGGACATCTTTGGGGGGGCCATTAACCTGCCTACCACATGTAGAAGGAAGTGATACCAAGTTTAGCTGGGTTTTCCATTGTGTAAATGCAAAGTTTTCTATTTGCCTTTTAAAATATATAATCTCCTTTCTATTTCTATGTAATTACCCACAGTAGAGAAGCAAAAATGCTCCCTATGTAAATGTACTGTGTTCTTATTCTATAATGACTAACATCTGAAGGGTAATCTCATTGCTTTCATCACAGAACAATTTTATGATGAAATTAGCTTTAATAGTGAACAAATAAATTGGGTGCAACTAATGACAGTATCATTCAGACACAAATTCTAAATATTTTTCATATATGTGAATGTGAATTCAGTTTCTTCTTACAATTTTTACTTCTTTTCTCCTATGCATCTCAGTTATTTTTACGAAGATGTAGATTTAGCTCTTGTTATGTAGATTACATTCCATCATTCTTTCATCTTAACTCACAAGTTTACAACTTAACAACCACATTTTTGCAGTATCTATCACAGATTATAATTTTCTTTTTTTTTTTTTTTTCTGAGACTGAGTCTTGTTCTGTTGCCCAGGCTGGAGCACAGTGGTGCAATCTCGGCTCGCTACAACTTCCGTCTCCCGGGTTCAAGCTATTCTCATGTCTCAGCCTCCTGAGCAGCTGGAATTACAGCTGCCCACCACCATGCCCAGCTAATTTTTGTATTTTTGTTTTTTTTTTTTTTTTTTTTTTTTGAGGCGGAGTCTTGCTCTGTCGCCGGGACTGGAGTACAGTGGCCAGATCTCAGCTCACTGCAAGCTCCGCCTCCCGGGTTTACGCCATTCTCCTGCCTCAGCCTCCCGAGTAGCTGAGACTACAGGCGCCCGCCACCTCGCCCGGCTAGTTTTTGTATTTTTAGTAGAGACGGGGTTTCACCGTGTTAGCCAGGATGGTCTCGATCTCCTGACCTCGTGATCCGCCCGTCTCGGCCTCCCAAAGTGCTGGGATTACAAGCTTGAGCCACCGCGCCCGGCCAATTTTTGTATTTTTAGTAGAGATAGAGTTCCACCCATGTTGGCCAGGCTGGTCTTGAGCTCCTGACCTCAGGTGATCTGCCTGCCTTGGGCTCCCAAAATGCTAGCGTAGCAGGACAAGCCGCAGACAAAACCCCTCAGACACCGAGTTAAAGAAGGAAGGGCTTTATTCATCTGGGAGCTGCGTCAAGACTCACGTCTCCAACAACCGAGCTCCCCCCGTGAGCAATTCCTGTCCCTTTTAAGGGCTCACAACCCCCTAAGTGGGTCAGTGTGAGAGGGTCGTGATCGATTGAGCAAACGGGGGTACGTGACTGGGGGCTGCATGCACCGGTAATTAGAATGGAACAGAACAGGACAGGGATTTTCACAGTGCTTTTCTATACAATGTCTGTAATCTATAGATAACATAACTGACTAGATTAAGGGTCGATCTTTAACTACCAGGCCCAGGGTGCGGCGCCGGGCTGTCTGCCTGTGGATTTCATTTCTGCCTTTTAGTTTTTACTTCTTCATTCTTTGGAGGCAGAAATTGGGCATAAGACAATATGAGGGGTGGTCTTCTCCCCTACTAGGATTACAGATGTGAGCCACCGCACCCAGCCCTTTCTTTCTTCTTTTAATGGAGCCGCACAGCACATATTTTTCCTGATTACCAAAATGAGTCACTGAAGCAAGTGTCTCAGTCAGTTTAGATTTATTAAGCCAACCTCAGGGCATGTCCAGGAACATGCAAGCCACAGACCTATCTGTGGCTGTTTTCCTGAAGAGGTTTTCAGGAGGTTTAGTATTTGTACATTTTCTTAAAGGGGAGAAAGGCATGTAGGAAGAGAGGCAGGTAGGTGGTAAGGCAATGGTTATATCTTTGTGAGACTTTAGTTAGTGCCTGGTAAATCAACATTTTACATAAGAATAAGGTGAATGTTTGAAAGAAAAAAAGGGAGTAAAGGAAGAATTTATTATGCCAGTGTCTCTGGGTAAGCAGAGGAATGATTGATCTAGTGTTGTCTTTGTTCTGCACCTGGGAAGATCAGCTTGCAATTGAATGTCAATTCCATTATCAGCATGCAATCAAACAGACTTTAGTTTCAGGAGCTAGACTTAGATTGCACACCTAAAGTTACAATTGGCATGTCCTTGTTTAGGCGAGGCCAGCAAAAAATTTACTTATGAATGGTCTGTGGGGGCAGTCATTTGGAGACCCCTGAGGCCTTTTCCCTTTTCCCTGGGAGTCTGGCCGATGCATAATGCTGGTAACAGCGATTTACGTGGAAGAGGGAGTTGCATAACTCAACCTCTAGGCTTAACCTTCCCTCTGGCATAAGGAGTTTGAATGTCCAGAGATTTTTAAAATTTCTTCAACTGTTTTTGTTACTGTAAGTAGCTAGTCAGACACGAGCAGGCCAGGAGACGGCCCACTCCTACCCCGACCAGGAATGTCAGGTGACTATCAGGTGGTGGTCAGGTGGTTGTTAACTGTCTCTCTAAAGTAATAATTGGTCACACCCAGCGCCAGGGAAAGGCAGTCTCCCAATAGATAGAAAAAACCTGAAGTTGGTGATCAGTGACTTCCTGCTAATACCTCAGAAGTTGGGTGAGTGGGCTCACACGTGTGCACTAAGAGGCAAAATGGCGGCGTTTAACTGGTATGTGACATCATAGGAAGACTTGAGTGGTAAGGGAAGAACGTCTCAAGTGAGCGTGTGTACAAGTCCATACATGCACTGCGCATGCTCCCCTCCAAGAGCTGGCAGGCCACTGCACATGCAGACAGCCCACCCCAAGGGAAGGATCAGAGAGAAGGGATGCAAGGCCCCAGAAGCGTGCCAATGTATAAAACCCTAGGTCAAAGGTCAAAGCACATACTTGATCTCTCAAGTGGCCAGCTTGGCCCTCTTCCAAGTGTACTTTACTTCCTTTCATTCCTGCCCTAAAACTTTTTAACACACTCTCATACCTGCTCTAAAACTTGCCTCACTTCTCACTCTGCCTTATGCCCCCCTCAGTTGAATTCTTTCTTCCGAGGAGGCAAGAATTGAGGTTGCTGCAGATCCATACGGATTCACTACCTGTAACATTTTTACTTATATCTTTGTCATGGACACCTATAGTTCTATCTCATCTGTTTTTAAAGGCTGTATGTTATAGTATTGATAAAACTTAATTTATTTGTATTTCCCCACTGCTAAGCTTTTTGGTTACTTCCAATTTTTGCCATCACAAACAATTCTATGCAACAGGCTCTTTTTTTTCTCATGTGGTAGTATTTTTTTTTTTTTTTTTACCTCCAAGGCAAGTTTTTGAGAAAATGTCCTAGCATGATATTTAAAAGTTTATAATCAGATATTGGGATAAAGAATCTATAAACCTTGGGGACTGATTGGATCTGGGAGATAGAGGAGGGGTCAAGTCTGGGATATACCCAGATATAAGGGACCAGATGGGGCCAGATGCGGTGGCTCACGCCTGTAATCCCAGCACTTTGGGAGGCCAAGGCAGGTGGATCACTTGAAGTCAGGAGTTTGAGACCAGCCTGGCCAACATGGTGAAACCGCACCTCCATTAAAAATACAAAACTTAGCCGGGCATGGTGGTGTGCGCCTGTAATCCCAGCTATTTGGGAAACTGAGGCAGGAGAATCACTTGAACCCGGGAGGAAGAGGTTGCAGTGAGCTGAGATCGCGCCACTGCATGCCAGCCTGGGAGACAGAGTGAGAGTCTGACCAGATGACAGGTACCCTAGCTTTTTGTTTTGTTTTGTTTTGAGACGGAGTCTCGCGCAGTCACCCAGGCTGGAGTGCAGTGGCGCAATCTCGGCTCATTGCAAGCTCCACCTCCTGGGTTCATGCCATTCTCCCGCCTCAGCCTCCCAAGTAGCTGGGAGGTAGCCTAGCTTTCTGCTTCAGACCAGAGGACCTAAGGTAGGGTCCTACAGGCCTGGCTGCACCCCTGTGAGCTCCATGGCCCTGGACAACTTAACTCCTCCGAGTCTCACTTTTCTTACTTCTAAACAGGGGTTAATAATAAAACCTCCTAGGGTTGTCATGAAGCTCAAACAAAATGAGGTGATGTACAAATGTCCTTGGTATAAAAATTGACAAATCTTACTACAGCAGCAGATGATGGAATACACAAGCCTTTTAGAAATACCAAAAACGCTGTGTGAATGTAAGTGACTGATACTATCATTGTGCTGACTTATCCTTGAACCATCTTCCCAAACACTTATGGACACAGCTTGCAACAGCATAAGGCACAAGCTGTGGCCAAGCAGAGCTTTCTCTTGTGGATGTACATGAAGCCACTATCTGAACGACATTTGGAGAATCAGATTCTCTTGTTTATGCTTCTTCCAGAAATAGGCACCCTGACATGATTAGAGGTAGGTGAGAGCTTTAAGTTCCCTTCACCACAGGCCAGGCACGGTGGCTCATGCCTGTCATCCCAGCACTTTGGGAAGCTGAGGCGGGTGGATTACCTGAGGTCAGGAGTTCAAGACCAGCCTGACCAACATG
>NC_045448.1:103116410-103124174 GCF_002776525.5 Piliocolobus tephrosceles
CAGGTGGATTACCTGAGGTCAGGAGTTCAAGACCAGCCTGACCAACACGGCGAAACCCCATCTCTATTAAAAATACAAAAATTGGGCCGAGCACAGTGGCTCACGCCTGTAATCCCAGCACTTTGGGAGGCCGAGGCAGGCGAATCACAAGGTCAGGAGTTTGAGACCAACTTGGCCAATATGGTGAAACCCTGTCTCTACTAAAAATACAAAAATTAGCTAGGTGTGGTAGAACGTGCCTGTAGTCCCCGCTACTCAGGAGGCTGGGGCAGGAGAATTGCTTGAACCTGGGACGTGGAGGTTGCAGTGAGCCAAAATCACACCACTGCTCTCCAGCCTGGGCGACAGAGTGAGACTCTGTCTCACACACACACACAAAAAAATTAGCTGGGCGTGGTTGCTGGTAATCCCAGCTACTCAGGAGGCTGAGGCAGGAGAATTGCTTGAACCCGGGAGGCACAAGTTGCAGTGAGCCGAGATTTCATCATTGCACTCCAGCCTGGGTGACAGAGTGAGACTCTGTCTCAAAAAAAAAAAAAAAAAAAAAGAAGAAGAAAAAGTTTTCTTCCCCACATCCTCACTGCCAGGTGATCTTTAAAGTGGAAACAGGTCTTAGGATAACTCTGTCACCGCAGAAACATTTCTTAGCAAGCAGTCACAGATGCGATCACACTACTGTTCTTATTATTTCTAATACACTTTCTGCTGATTAAGGAACCCTCCAGTGCAGGTTCTGATGGCGATATTTGAAAGCCCTTATTCCAGTCACTGCTGGATCCAGACAGATGCATTGCACAACTCCAGGGATGCCATTCATATTACACACACATCCAACACCTGCCAAAGTTTTCTTGTGTCCATTTGATGTTTTGTTTCTGCAGTTAAAAAAGAAAAAGAAGAAAACTCATCAAACATGAGATCCACCCTCTTAGTAAATTTTTATGTGCACAATATTATTTTGTGAACTCTTATGTTGTATAGCAGATCTCTAGCACTTATTCATAGCAGAACTGAAACATCATTCCCTTTGAATAATAACTCCCCATTTTGATAGGAACGGGGGCAGGGTCCCTGGCGAGGGCTCCACCCTCAAGCCTGGACCTGAAGCCCTGAATGAGAACAGGCATTCCTGTTTTTGAGCCTGAATGTTGCTTTTTGGCCTGCCCTGCCCCCACATCCTGTGCCCATGTAAACCTCAGACCGCAGCTGGCAGAGGGAAAAGCAGCCAGACTTTGAGAGGAGAAGCAGCAACTGAGAGTCGGAGAGGATGGATAGATACAGCTTAACTTCAGACGGCACGACTTTGGAGAGGAGCCTGGCTGAAGATGGCCAGGTCTCAGCGAAACATCACCTTCCTGCACCAGCTACTGAGAGCCACTTCCACTGCTTCGTAAAACCTCTGCACTCACCAGTCTTTAAGTCTGTATGACCCGATTCTTCCTGGATGCCAGACACGAACCTGGGTACCAAGAGGTCAGGGTGTATGTCACCCTGACTCACCACTGAGCTGGTTAACACTTAGCCATCTGCTGATGGCAGCCACTAAAAGAGCATTGTTTGTAATACATGTCCTCTGGGGCTCCAGAGTTTGTGGACAACTTGGTACGGGGTTCATTCCTGCCTGAAAAAGGTACTCGCCCCATTTCATGCACCTGCTTACCTGTGTACTCCCCCTCCTGCAAGGGGTTTGAGCTTAGCAAAACAAGCACCCCAACTCCCCAAAAAACCCCACCCTACCCCGCTGTCCCGAGCCCCTCAAAGGAGTCAGGAAACTTTCCTGTCTCAATTTCCTCCACCCTCAAATGGGCACTTTTGACTAGGGGGCTTCAGATGTTATCTCACTGCCCCAGAATGCAGACTGATATCTAACCTACACAAGCACACCTACTACAAGGCCTGGGTATTTTAAAGTAACTATCCATCACATAACCTGAATGATAGAACCAGGAATGTGACTACTATTTTTAATTTTGTAAAATCGTTAGAATTGCCAGCTGATGTTCTATCCTTGTTCTGATATACGAAAAATGTTTTTCACATGCAGAAAAAACATTGTTGACCCGGAAGATCCCCGATGTGTCCGGTTAACGCTCACTGGCCGGATGATCGCAGTGTCTCCAGAAGAAGTAGAATTTGCCAAGCAAGCCATGTTTTCAAGGTGTGTAAATGCTTTAAAATTGATAAGCCCAGAAATACACAATAATAATAAGCAGAGGTCAGGCTGTGCCATTTGATGCCTCTGATGCAATGACAATGATTAGTCTCCACTGCCCTTCAGTGGTAATAGGACCAAGCTAGCCTGGCTGTGGAGATCACTAGCAGTGGCAGCAGAAGCCAAGTGAATGCCTCTGGAGAGCACTGCACTGAGCTATTCTAGGTAATTCCTACCTACTTTCAACCTTTGACAATGCCCTGCCTTGCCGTGAAAATAGCTGAGCCTTTCTCGTCAACACCACAAACATTTTCAAGCATCCACTCGAAACAAAGCACATTGCCTGCTGGGGATGCCAGCGTAGCGTTTCGCAGTGTGGTGTTCTCACCCTTAAATCAGTAGGATGCTGACTTAGATGCAGCTTTACGGGCCCCACCTCCGCCTACTTACTGGATCAAACTCTTCGGAAACAAGGCTCAGGAATCTGTATTGTAAAAGGCATGCTGCAGGAAATTGATGTGCATGCTAAAGTTTGAGAACCACCGCTGTAGGGGTCCACACAAGTGAGAGGGCGGCCCAGCCTGGAGTCAGAGCTTGTGCAAGCTGAGGACGGTGCACGCACGCGGGGGTGGTCTTTCCACAGGTGTCCATGCAGGGGCAGCCAGAAATGGAGGGTCGGAGCTGGGGTGCAGGCTGGTGCAGTGATGGAAACAGGCTAGAATGCATTGGTCTGCAGTAGAGGGAGGGTAACACGAAGGCAAGTGCTGAGCTGGAGGGGCGATCCACAACCCCACGGGAAGAGAAAGATCCTGCATACAGGGATGCGGCGAATAAGCAAGCCTTGTAAGGACACAGAAAAGGGCTAAAGGCATAATTGGGGAAAACTAGAATTACTGGGATTGGATATGGTCACATGAGCTCATGGCTTTCAATACTTAAAGAAACAGATGATGTGTGTGTGTGTGTGTGTGTGCGCGCACAAACGTTTTTATTTTTTATTTTTATTTTTTATTGCTAGCTTTTAAACTCAACTCTAGTTCTTGAGTTCCTCTCTTCTTTCACATGTTATTATAAGCAATTAGAAGAGGCCAAAATCTTCCCTAGATCAGTGGATTCGTCAGGTTTATTTCCTATTTTCTTGTTTTTAATTTTTATTTTAAGTACTGGGATACATGTGCAGAATGTGCGGGTTTGTTACATAGGTATACATGGGCCATGGTGGTTTGCTGTACCTGTCATCTAGGTTTTAAGCCCCCCATACATTAGGTATGTGTCCTAATGCTTTTCATCTCCTTGCCCCCACCCCCCAACAGGCCCCAGGTGTGTGATGTTCCCCTCCCTGTGTCCGTGTGTTCTCATTGTTCAACTCCCACTTAGGAGTGAGAACATGCGGTGTTTAGTTTTCTGTTCCGGTGTTAGTTTGCTGAGGATGATGGCTTCCAGCTTCATCCATGTCCCTGCAAAGGACATGAACTCATCCTTTTCTATGGCTACATAGTATTCCATGGTGTATATGTGCCACATTTTCTTTATCCAGCCTATTACTGCTGGGCATTTGGGTTGGTTCCAAGTCTTTGCTATTGTAAATAGTGCTGCAATAAACATACGTGCACATGTGTCTTTATAGTAGAATGATTTATAATCCTTTGGGTATATACGCAGTCATGAGATTGCTGGGTCAAATGGTATGTCTGGTTCTAGATCCTTGAGGAATTGCCACACTGGTTGAAGTAATTTACATTCCCACCAACAGTGTAAAAGCATTTCTATTTCTCCTCAGCCTTGCCAGCATCTGTTGTTTCCTGACTGTTTAATGATTGCCATTCTAACTGCCATGGGATGGTATCTCACTGTGGTTTTGATTTGCATTTCTCTAATGACCAGTGATGATGAGCTTTGTTTCATATACTTGTTGGCCGCATAAATGTCTTCTTTTGCTTCATGACTAAAACACAAAAAGCAATTGCAACAAAAGCCAAAATTGATCAATGGAGTCTAATTAAACTAAAGAGCTTCTGCACAGCAAAAGAAGCTATCATCAGAGTGAACAGGCAACCTACAGAATGGGTGAAAATTTTTTCAATCTGCGCGTCTGACAAACGTCTAATATCCAGAACTGATCAGGAACTTAAACAAATTTACAAGAAAAAAACAAACAACTGCATCAAAAAGTGGGCGAAGGATGTCAACATTTCCTATTTTCCACCTAACTATAGACAACAGCATTGCCAAGCCTGCCTACCACTACATAATGTGGGTCCCCTTACCTCCAGCTTTCAGTAGCCTTTCTCTGTTTTATTTTTAATTTTAGAGACAAGGTCTTTTTCTTTTGTGCAGGCTGGAGTTCAGTGGCATGATCATATTTCACTACAGCCTTCAACTCCTGGGCTCAAGGGATCTTCTTGCCTCAGCCTCCTGAGTAGCGGGGACTACCCACAGGCACGACCTTTTATGGAGACAGAGTCTCAGTCTGTCGCCCAGGCTGGAGTGCAGTGGCACCATCTCGGCTCACTGCAACCCCTGCCTCCCTGGTTCAAGTGATTCTTGTGCCTCAGCCTTCCGAGTAGCTGGGGTTACAGGTGTGCGCCACCACACCTTGCTAATTTTTGTATTTTTAGTAGAGAAGGGGTTTTGCCATGTTGTCCAGGCTGGTCTCGAACTCCTGGCCTCATGTGATCCTCCCGCCTCAGCCTCTCAAAGTGCTGGGATGACAGGTGTGAACCACTCCAGCCAGGCACTACCTTTTTATAAGCCCTCACTGTCGGTCTCTTCAGGGTCCTTCCAGCTTCCACCCACTGCCTGGGCCCAAAGCCAGTGCCGGGATTAGGGTTTGTTGCACCAGCACCACTTCCAGGTATGAAACTTCGTTCCAGTTATCAGCACAAAAGCAGGTTTCTTAAAACAACAAAAATCGTGTTATTATCTTGGCTGCATAATATTTGGGGTGTTATGGCATCAGATCAGCAACTTTTGTTCAAATGAATTAAGAAAATAAAAGTTTTGGATACTGTACTTTCAACTTCCCTGTATGTTTATTATTGTTTCAAAATAAATTGTCCTTCAAAAAGATGATTGACTGGGTGTGGTGGCACACACCTATAGTTCCAGCACTTTGGAAGGCTGAGGCCGAAGGATTGCTTGAGGCCAGGAGTTCAAGACCAGCCTGAGCAAGTAAGACTGTATCTCTACAAAAAAAAAAATTTTTTTTATTAGCCAGGCATGGTGGCATGCTACTCATGAGGCTGAAGCAGGAGGATCGCTTGAGCCCAGGAGGTCAAGGCTGCAGTGAACTATGATCCCCCGCCCTGCACTCCAGCCAGGGCAACAGAGCAAGATCCTATCTCTAAAAAAAAAAAAAATTTTTTTTAAATAAATAAAGATCATCAACCTATTATTGCATTTGCTTTGTAATAAATGTTTTTCCCAGTTTGGACTTGGTCTTTGAATTATGTTTATAACATTTTTAGAGAGAAAGGAAATTTTTATGAAGTTAAAAAAGAAAGAAGTGAGCCACAGCCCCTGCCCTCAATGATACCGCAGCATATTTAGGGATATGCATGGGGGAGAGGCAAGTCAGTCAACAGCACAAGACAGGATGTGAGGTTGCCTGTCAACTCCAGCTGGCTCTCACTTTCCTTAGTAGCTCTCAGCCTGCTGCACGACTAGAAATCTTCCCATGAACAAGCTGGTTTCACAGGCTCACCATTCTGTTAACATTTCATATAGAGATGCATAAAGCCTTTCTTTGTTTCCTAATAATGGTAGCCAGCCTCCACTGAGCACTTACTCTCTGCAGGTGTTTTATATGTGGTTCAATGCCTGCTTCCCCACACCGCCCTATGAAAAGCCCCATCAACATCACCCCACGTGACAGGTAATGAGACAGAGGCTTGAGAGTGCCGACAGCCCACTGGCGTCACGGCTTATCAGCAGTTGAACTGAGATTCACACCAAGGAGCCTGGCCCACGACTTGAGCCTCTAGCCACTGGGCTAAGGTCTACAGTCCCTGACTTCCTGTGGTGGTCCCAGGCACTGACACTCAGCTCCCTGGTTCTGCCTCTGAGCGGCTGTCAGCCCAAATGAGGCCTGGAGTCTGGAGGTCCCGTGATTTGGCCCAGGGTGCACTCCTCTGATAAGAGCAGCTTTACTGTGGTCTCTCTTTATTCCTACAGGCACCCAGGGATGAGGAAGTGGCCTCGTCAATATGAATGGTTCTTTATGAAGATGAGGATAGAACATATCTGGCTTCAGAAATGGTATGGAGGCGTATCCAATATTTCAAGGGAGGAATATTTCAAAGCAGTTCCCAGAAAGGCCTGATGGAGTAAGAAGAAAGTCCTTGGTGTTTGCACTTGAATAAAAACCTTTTCAGTGATGCAGCCAGACAGCCATTGACCACTGTGTCTTTGTTGAAGGGTTCATAACAGCCCTGCCATCCCTGCAGCAGAATGAGAGAGGGTGAACAGGGAATTCTATGCTAGATTTGAGATTAAAGTGGTCATTTGCAGATCTCCAACTCACACGGATACTTCACGTAGATAGTCTTTATTCCATTGTATTCAGTCCAGACTCACCTATTCAGAAATCATATAATAGCTGGTGGTCAAAATGACGTTTTGAGATCATTGTTGTTTCACTCTTTAAGAAAAGACAATGCCTATACCTACAATGTGATTGCTTTGTATTGTGAGAGTGTCTTTGTTGCTTGCTGTGCCAAATGCTGTCTTGGTTCTAAGCTCATCGTGACCACGAAGGAGCTGACTGTGCATCACGCAGCCACAGTATTGTTTTTAGGGTGAGGTGGAGGACGGTGTATCCGTGGATTACTCCTTCTGCTGGTGGATTGCAGGTGCATTATCAGGTCATATTGGCTAGAAGGTACTGGTCACTTATGCAACTTTTTTCCCACCATGACATGAAAGCAGTGTAAGAACACAGGATGCTTTGTGCACAGCCCTTCTCTACGTAAGCAGCCATGGCAGTGCGTTAAAGAGAAAGGAGCAGCTTTGACATTAAGCTCCCCAGATCCCTGCTGCTCATACCTCTGGCAAGCGTTCCCCTCTCTCATGCATGAACAGGGGCATCCAAAATAAGAAGCTCCCCATTCTGTGGTGGGGAAAGCGGAGAGGGGAGAGGGTGAAGCTGGGAAAGTAAAGGTAACATGTTACAGAAGGAAGAAAGGAAGCCAGTAACTGAGGGCCCACTGCCTGCCCAGCCGTGGGCTAGGCCCTCAGCAGAAGCCATCTCATTTAAGCCCTGCAACCAATGAGATGCACGTCATCATTGGCTCTCACAGACAAGAAAACTAGACTCAGAGAGGCTGAGTCCACATCCCAGACAGCTCACTGCAGTCACGGGTGGCTTGGTTCCTAGAAGATGTCCAGTTTTAACAACAAAAGAGTTATTGAAATGCACGGGTAGAAATTGAACCAGGAAAATCAGTAAAGTGATTGTAAAAAAGGACTAGCTTGCCTGGAGATGATGTTTCTTGCTTTTGGGGGGGGAAAAAAGTGTCTGAAATTTGATTCTTACTATAGATTTAAAATTTTCTACATATTGTATGTAGGAACTCCTAGTGTTTTCAAGAAATTAGACTGTACCTGTGTACACT
>NC_045448.1:103124574-103140367 GCF_002776525.5 Piliocolobus tephrosceles
GGGTTTCACCATGTTAGCCAGGATGGTTTCGATCTCCTGACCTCGTGATCCCCCCGTCTCGGCCTCCCAAAGTGCTGGGATTACAGGCGTGAGCCACCGCGCCCGGCCTGTCAAAATACATTTTAATTACCTATTGCTAAAAACATAGTAAGATGCAGAGAATTATTTATTTGTCATAAGCCAGTCCTCAAAAGAGTTCCTAACAGTGGTGATTTCTAATATATAAGAATAAGGTACCTCTGAGGGAATTTTTTATTTTCAGAGTTTAAAATTATTGCTGCTCCAATTTAGAAAAAAGGGGAGAAAGCTGGAAGAACAAATGACATGCTCAAATGTATTGCACCAGTCCACCTCACACCTTCATACTGGGAGCTTCGCTGCCTCCTGATCCTGTCCTGCAGATAAGGTCCCCTTGCTAGGTTTGCGTTTATAGTCAGGTTCCATTTAGCTCAACAAGGTCACTGCTGCTCCAAAGGACTTTACTGAGTGGATGCCATTTATAACCACTGATGAATGTTATCAGCTATTTATCCAAATTACAGGAAATGAAACCTGAAAAGGCTGGCTAAGAATAGTGTTGAAAATTCATAGTTTTAAGTTTGATGGACTCCATTCAGGCAAGTGTGTTTCAGCAAATCTCTAGAAATTTACACTGATTAAAATTTTAGAGACTGTTCTGGAAGTTCTAGACATGACAGTAAGGCAAGAAAAAGAGATTAAATACATACAGATCAGAAAGAAAAAAAAATGCATCCCTATTTAGAGATGACAGGATTGCCTACATAGAAAATTCCAAATAATCTATTTTTCCAAAAAGAAACTCTGAAACTAGTGAGTGCAGCAATGTCTCAGGACACAAGATCGGCACACAAAAGTCAATTGCATTTCTCTACGCTAACGATGAACATGTGGGGAAAAAAACTAAAAACACAATACCATTTGCAATCACTCCAAAGTGAAATACTTACGTATAAACAAAACTTACCCAGGACCTATGTAGTGAAAATTTTTAGATGCTAAGAAAAGAAATTAATGACCTAAACAAAGAAAGAGAGATACCATGTTCTTGGATTGGAAGATACAAAACAGTAAAGAGATCAGTTCTCCCTCTCTCCATCTCTAGGTTTAATGCAATTCCTATCAAAATCTCAGCAATGATTTTGTAGACCAATACAAGCTTATTTTAAAAGTTACATGGAAAGGCACAGGCATTGAAATAGCTAAAACAATCTTGTAAAAGCAGAATAAGGTAGGAGAAATCATTCTATTTAATATAGAGTTATTATGTAGCTACAGTACTCAAGAAGTGTGGTATTTGGTGGAGGCGTAGAAACACACATCGATGGAACAGAATAGGGAATCTAGAAACAGGCCCACACACATATGCTCAACTGATTTTCTTTTTACAAAAGTACAAACTAATTCAACAGAGAATAACCTTTTCAATAAATGTGGAGCAAGTGGACATCTGTAGGCAAATAAAATGAACCTTGGACTAAACTTTATACCTTATAAAAAAATTAACTCAAAAGAGATCATATCTGTAAACATAAAATGTAAAACTACAAAACTATAGAATATAGAAAATCTTTGGGAACAAAGGCTAAGCAAAGAGTTCTTAGACTTGATACCAAAAGCACAATTCATAAAAGAAAAATTTGATAAATTAAAATTAAACTTCATCAGAATTTAAAACATTTGTTCTGCAACAGACCATGTGAAAAGACCAAGAAGACAGGCTACTTACTGAGAGAAAATATTTCCAAACCACATATCCAACAAAAGATTAGTACCTAGAATATATAAAGAACTGTCAAAACTCAACAGTTAAAAAAATTTTAATTAGAAAATGGAGCACATGAGCAGACATTTCACTGCAGCGGATACACAAATGGCAAATAAACACATAAAAAGATATTCAGCAGCACTAGTCACCAGGGAACTGCAAACTAATACTACGATGAGCTATCACTACATACCAACCAAAATTGCTCAAATGAAAAATAATGATAACACCAAATGCTGACAAGGATGCAGATAAACTGGATCAGTCATATACTAATGGTGGGAATGTAAAATGGAACAGCCACTCCAGAAAACCATTTGGCAGTTTCCCATAAAACTAAACATGCAACTGCCATATTGACCCTCAATTGCTCCTGGGGATTTATTCCAGAGAAATAAAAGAGGTTCACACAAAAACTTGTGCATGAATGTTCATATCAGCTTTATCCATAATGTTTAAAAACTTGGAGCAATCAGATGGCCTTTAACAGGTGGCTGGTGGAACAGTGGGTGGGGCTGAATACTACTCAGCAATAAAAAAGAACTAATTACTCATATGGGTAACTACTGGGATGAATTCCCGAGAATTAGGCTGAGTGGGCAAAGCCAATCATAAAAGTTTGCACACTCTATGATTCCATTTACATAACATTTTGAAATGCAAAAGTATAGGAATGGAGAATAGATTAGGGGTTGCCAGGCAGGAGTGGGGAGAACAAGAGAGTTGGGCATAACTGTAAAAGGATAGCACAAGAGATCCTTGTGGTAATGGACATGCTCAGTATCTTGACCAAATCAACGTGAAGATTCTGGTTAGGATGTTGTACTATAGTTTAGCAAGATGTGCCATTGGGGAAAACTGGGTGAAAAGAACATAGGATCTCTGTATTATTTCTTACAACTGCATGTGAATCTACAATTATCTACAACTGTCTCAGAATCTACAATTATCTCTGAGTAAAAAACTTAACATAAACAAGATTTAAGGCTTAGCTTAATAAGGCAATTGTACTCTCTTATTAGTCCCTAATAAAATAAGGAACTGACCTATAGGCCAAAACCTAATACAAAGCATTTCATTTGTTAACTGTTAATATATCCATTTGCAAAAGAGATGTAAAATTCTTTAAAATTTTCTTAAATATGTTCCATTTAATGTTAAATACAAATTAATAAGAATTCAACAAATCTGCTGTATAGATTTTAAGTGGGTCACTTAGGAGGAAAGGACATCTTCAAATTTCTGATATAAACATGTTGAGTAAGCTATAGGTGTACATAAGTATCCAGGTGTGTATATAATGATTCTCCACTGATTTTATAGAGAAGAACTATATTTCCAGTGATCTTCCTCTAAATATTGTGGGAAATAATTCTGTTTTAGTGAATAAGCTGATTAAAGTCTATCCAGACTACCATATTTTTATTTACAGTGACTGTACATATCCATGATTTTGACATGTAGAGTATAATTCTGATGTTACTTATTTCAATGTGCCTTATATATATTAGCTGTTTATAAGAGAGTCGCTTTTTGGTTGAAAAGTATTTCTAGGCTGGGCAAGGTAGCTCACACCTGTAATCCCAACACTTTGGGAGGCCAAGGCAGGAGGATCACTTGAGGTCAAGAGTTCAAGACCAGCCTGGGCAACATCGTGAGACCCCCATCACTACCAAAAATGTTTATTAAAAAAAAAAAAAAAGCCCGGCATGGTGGTGTACACTTGTAGTTCTAGCTACTTGAGAGGCTGAGGTGGGAGGATTGCTTCGAGGCCAGGAGTTTGACACTGCAGTGAGCTATGATCATGCCACCGCACTTGAGTGATAGAGTGAGACTTTATCTCTTAAAAACAAAACAAAAGGTATTTCTACAATTTTTCCAAAAAGTCTGTATTTATTTAAATAATTGAACTATTAAATACTGTTCTGAAAATAAAACCTCTCTAGGATAATTTATTGATGCTTATTTGATTGCTATAACAGAAAGTCAATTATTGTAAAATTTGAATTGTAATGATGTCATTGTTTGTGCCATGTGATGCATGTAGAATGTAAAATCTGTTTTCAAAACTAGCTCTATTTAACCAGACTATTTCATTCCTGATATGATTTGTGTGCTTGATTAAATGAAATTATGATATCGATATATAGTCATTTCATGTTATACTACAAATTACCATTACTAGAGGTTCTAAGAAAAAAAGACATGACTACAGAGAATCAGCAGTTAATTTTCCAATAGAAAAGAAATAATTAGGTCAGGCGCTCACGCCTGTAATCCCAGCACTTTGGGAGGCTGAGGCAGGTGAATCACCTGAGATCTGGAGTTGGAGACCAGCCTGGCCAACATGGTGAAACCCCATCGCTACTAAAAATACAAAAATGAGCCGGCGGTGGTGGTGGGTACCTGTAATCTCAGCTACTCGGGAGGCTGAGGCAGGAGAATCGGTTGAACTTGGGAGGCAGAGGTTGCAGTGAGCTGAGACCGAGCCATTGCACTCCAGCCTGGACAACAAGAGCGAAACTCAGTCTCAAAAAAATACAAAAAAGAAAGAAAAAGAAAAAGAAAAGAATTAGCTGGGTTACTTTTGTTGATTTCTTAAGGGTAAAATGCACCTAATTGGCAGACTCAAAAATGCCAACGTAGCCACACTTTGGTATTCCTGCCCTTGAAAATATTTGCCATTTTCAACATAATTGTTATTCCTGGAGTTCAGGGCTAGGAAAAAGCCCCATCCCACTGATGAAAAAACATGCACAAGCGGTCACACATAGAAAGTGTGGCAAAAAATGATGCGTGCCCACGAGGTCAATCCTGGGTGACTCTAGCTTCCACAGACCACCCGCCAACACCCTGGCTTTTCCAGGATTTTCTTGTCCTCCACTTAGGGCGTCAAATGGCCTGGTTCACCTAGGAATGGGGAGGTTCCTGGAACGTGGGACTTTCAGTGGTAAAGTCAGGAAAATCCTAGCATACTGGGAGAGGTTGGCACCCCTCCCTCGACGCCACCTCTCAGTTTCCCACATCCTGGGCCACCCCCTGGAGCAGGCCCTCTCTAGGGTGACCCACTTCTGACCACGCACTCAGACATCTCCACCCACACTTCTGTCCTTCCAGCCTTTCTCCCCTGCCGCCAGAGCACTTGCTCAGGAAGGTGACCGACGACGGGATGGGATTGCGGTGGAGAACACGGCCAAGCCCTGAGCTCAAGATACAAATGGTTTCCTTTTTTTTTTTTTTTTTTTTGAGACGGAGTCTTGCTCTGTCGCCCGGGCTAGAGTGCAGTGGCCGGATCTCAGCTCACTGCAAGCTCCACCTCCCGGGTTTACGCCATTCTCCTGCCTCAGCCTCCAGAGTAGCTGGGACTACAGGCGCCCGCCACCTCGCCCGGCTTAGTTTTTTTGTATTTTTAGTAGAGACGGGGTTTCACCGTGTTAGCCAGGATGGTCTCGATCTCCTGACCTCGTGATCCGCCCGTCTCGGCCTCCCAAAGTGCTGGGATTACAGGCTTGAGCCACCGCGCCCGGCCTACAAATGGTTTCTAAACAGTAAGTAAACAAGTGCGTTTGGACCCCAGGTCATCATTCTGTAGATTCAGTGCCCCATCCCTTCAGCCAGTATTCTCAGCATTCCCACTGTTTTCATCAGACCACGTGGCAAACTCCAGCCTGGATAAATTCAGTCCTCATCTCTGCAGCTGAATAACATTCACAAGGATTGCTTTGACCTTAAATCCGAGGGCTGCCATCCCTGACTAGGCCTTCCCTGTAGCAGGGCTTTCCCTGCAGCTGTCTCCCACCCTCTCCTATATGCTCCTGGAGAACTGGGCTGTCTCCAGTGAGCACTCCCTCAACTCCCTGGAGAACTCCTCCAGTGGCCGCAGCCCCTTCCTCCTCTTGCCTGGTTTTCCAGGGCAGGGTTTCCCTGCCTGTATATGGGCAGGTGCGGGTCCAGACACATCCCAGGAAGAGACAGGTGTGGTGGAAGAAGGGGAAACGAGGGGCCATTTAAGGTGTTTTCTCTTTTTTTTTTTTTGAGACAGTCTTGCTCTGTCACCCAGGCTGGAGTGCAATGGCGTGATCTTGGCTCACTGCAACCTCTGCCTCCCGGGTTCTAAGTAACTCTGCCTCAGCCTCCCGAGCAGATGGGATAACAGGTGTGTGCAACCACACCCGGCTAATTTTGTATTTTTAGTAGAGACGGGGGTTCACCATGTTGGCCAGGCTGGTCTCCAACTCCTGACCTCAGGTGATACACCCGCCTCGGCCTCTCAAAGTGCGGGAATTACAAGCGTGAGCCACTGCACCCAGCCGTTCAGGGTGTTTTCTAAGAGCAGCTGGGGTGGGAAGGAAGGTAGTGCAGGCAGTAGGAGGCTGTGACAGCTGCAGCAGGGGACCTGAGACCACGACCTGGAAGGCCCAGCATTGTCCACAGTGAGACACATGAACGCCCAGTTCCAGAGAGATAATAGCGATGACAAGGCCAGGCTGAAGCTGTGGCACTGCACGGTGGAGGTGACCGGGAACGTGGTGGCTGGGGTGAGCCAGATGCCGCAGTCAAAGTGAAGGTGAGCAGGAGGGGGAGGCCAGCAGAGAGGAGGGAAGAGGCTGACTGGGAGCCATGGGGGTAGGGGAGGGTGCTGCCATCCTGCTTGTCGCTACTGCTGAGGGCTACTGCCGTGAACTTTCAAGGAGTAGGGTTGTTTTGTGTTGCTTTACCGGAGGAGTAATAACCTGCAAAGCACGATCATAGCTTTATAATAGACGAACGTAGCTTGAATCCACTGTTTCTTAGCTTTGCGAATTTCGGGAATGAGTGAATCCTTCGAATCTCAGTTTCGTCCCGTGTGAAATGGGATTATTATGCAATGCCTGGTATGCCATAAAGGTTACTAGACATGGTGGCATTATAGGACTTCTCATTTGCATATCGTATAGGTGACATTTGTCCACGTGTCAGTCTCCTTAGCAAGACTGGGAGCCAGTGAAGGGGCTGATTTTGCACACGGCCGTTTCTCGCTCCTGGTAGGTGTTCAGCAAATGAGTAGAAAGAAGGGATGATTTTGTTTTCTGGGGGCTTTGGGCCAGAGCCCCTGCCCAGGTCTCAGTGGGTAGCCTCACGGACACGCTTGCTTTTTTCCTGCTCCCCCGCGACTCCCTCCCTCGCCTTACCCCACCTCACTGAGGTCTCCCATCCTCCTAACTACTTCCAGATAAGCCGCTGAGCCTCCCGGAGTTTCTGATCAACTCCCGGGTTTGCAAGCCTGGCAATTTTTCACTGCAGCCAAGGCAAAGAACCACTGCGCCCCCTGGTGGCTCCATCTTGGAAACCTCGCCTTTCCCGGAACCCAGCATCCTGCCAGGAGCTAGATGCAGACATTAACCTCATCTACTGTTCACATCCACCCTGCAAGAAAGAAGTGCTTCAGTTTTTCACATGAGAAACCTGAGGCTCAGCAAGCTCACAGACCTGCGCTCCTGGGCTTCCAGGGCCAGGGAGGAGGCTGAGCAGGTATTAAACCCATGACTGACTCCAACCTCCTTTCTCTCCTCTCAATGCTTTGGGGTTTTCCAGTATGCGGTCAGACCTATTTTCTCCTCCTTGAGTTTTCCTTCTCTTCCTTCCGTTCTCAGCACCCCACCCTCTCCCTGCTCCCGACAGTGGCTGGAACAAGGGAGGCTCAAGGAGGAGCAGCTCCAGCATACCGAGACCAGGCTCCATCTGCATCCTTCACAATCCATGTCTTCCCTGGTCCTCAGGAGGACCCTGTGAGGCAGGTCCTCCTATTCTCACTAATTGCCAACTCAGAAGCTGCCCAGAATCACACGGGTAATAATTGGTCCATTGTGAGCCCAGGTTCATGCTCTGAACTACCACCCAGTAGTCTTACCCTGGCGTATTTACGTATTTTTTGGTATTTGATTGTGATTGAAATTTTGATTTTAATTCAATGATACTTACAAGAATCATAACTTCAGTGTGGACTCATGATGGCCTCTAGCCAGGCTGGGGAGCTTTGGCCCCACCCCAGCTCCGCCCCTTCCTTTCTTGGGTCTTTTGCTTTGTCCTCCCTACCAACCTCTCTATAGCGAATCCCCTGGATTAAACCCCTCTGTTTGAAATAGTGTCTGTTTTCCTAATTGGACGCTGACTGACATGCCTCCTAACAGACATTTTCAGGGCATTGATCTCTTAGTTTTGGAATTAAGGTATTTGTTCTATCGTGACCACATTTCACATTTCCTGTGTCATCTTATTATATTTTAATTACTTCTGAAACCAGGCTCTGGATCTGTCTTAATATGAAAGCCACTTTTAATAGATCCTTTTTTGAGACAGAGTCTGGCTCTGTTACCAGGCTGGAGTGCAGTGGTGCGATCTTGGCTCACTGCAACTTCCACCTCCCAGGTTCAAGCGATTCTTTGGCCTCAGTCTCTGGAGTAGCTGGGATTACAGGTACCCACCACCACGCCCGGCTAATTTTTGTATTTTTAGTAGAGACGGGGTTTCACTATGTTGGCCAGGCTGGTCTGAAGCTCCTGGCCTCCAGTGATCCGCTTGCCTCGTGCTGGGATTACAGGCATGAGCCACTGCAGCTGGCCAAGATACTTTTGAAAGAATCATGCAGTTGACCTAAAAGTGTTTGGATTAAAAAAAAAAGAGTACGAAAGTTTTGGGGTTTTTTTGTTTGTTTGTTTGTTTGTTTTTGAGACAGAGTCTCGCTCTGTCGCCCAGGCTGGAGTGCAGTGGCGTGATCTCCACTCACTGCAAGCTCCGCCTCCCAGGTTCACGCCATTCTCCTGCCTCAGCCTCCTGAGTAGCTGGGACTACAGGTGCCCACCACCATGCCCTGCTAATTTTTTTGTATTTTGGTAGAGACGGAATTTCACCGTGTTAGCCAGGCTTGTCTTGATCTTCTGATCTCGTGATCCACCCTCCTTGGCCTCCCACAGTGCTGGATTACAGGTGTGAGCTACTGCGCCTGGCCCTTTTTGTTTGGTTTTTAAGAGAAAATTGTTTTATTGTATTCATCAGTGGTGTACTATATTCTGCAAAAGTAGCTGGTGATAGTTTTATAAAGACCCAAACAATTCTCCTTCCAGACATTTTATTGAGAAAGTAAAAATCAAGTCAGATTGAGAAAGGAAAAATCTTCCCTGCTATGAATCAGGCTAGCCTAACACAGACAAAGGCAGCTGCAAAGTTAACTGGAAACAGTGTTTCTGCCAGGGTCATGCTACATCTGTAAAATGTCACAAACCCAGTTTTGAGTGATTTCTGCTTTCTGCCTCACTGAAAAACCTTGTTCTGAAGTCTTACGCAGTCAGAAACTTAGCTACTTGAAATCAATCAGTGTAAATGAAATGTTCCACTTTTGCCCGGAGAATCCAAGTCTTTTAACATGGAGAGGCAGCCTCAATCTCCCACCCAGATATAGGCTGCAGACAAGGGCTTCTAGACACAGCACAGCAAAGCTTTCTTAACTTCCTAATTTCCAAGAAATAGAGAACTTTGCAGTTTAGGCCCAATGCTGAACCCTAACCCACAGCCTGTTTGCCTGGACTCCATCAAAACATTGCTTCATTTAAATTTTACCTAAGGGCATCCTTTCCCCCAAATCACATAACCTTATGTCTTCTTTCTTTGGTGAAATGCCCAGTAGTTCCATTGACATGCAGTCTCCCTCATTTCCAAGAGCCAATAAGCCTGATTTCATTGGACTTCTGTCCTGTCCATCAGATCTGTCCTGATGGCCTTTGGCTAGGACAATATCCACAGACCTAAATGCTCACAGTTCATAACCAGGGCACCCCACACTCCTTCCTAGGCACCAGGAAAGCCAAGTGATTATTCAGAGTTGTTCAATGAGCGTACAAACAGAAGGTATTGTTCACCTAAATTCAAAACCAGGCAATTAAGTTCATCTTTGTTTTCCAACAGAGAATGCAGAGAAGTTGCTTTCATAATCCAGACATAGTGGCTCTCTCCCGCTAGGAGACAAGGATGGGGAAATGCTCATTATCACTGATGAAGCTGTATTTCAAGACACTGTACTATAAGCCATGAGATACTCTATCTCCAACAGTATATTATATATTAATTTAATTGGAACTACTCAGTAAGTCCTGGGATGCCCTGCCATGGCAACCAACCATTTCCAAATACTCTGCTTAAGTAATCTAGATTATATCTCACTGTTTTCATTATCTATTGCCGTGTAACAGATTACCCCCAAAATGTAACAGCTTAAAACAACAAACATGTATTATGTCATACGGTTTCTAAGGCCAGCAATGCACAGTATGCACACTGCTAGAACTTTTAGGGAGTTTAAATCCGGGTAAAAATAAATGTGATACTATTCCTTATCTAAAGAAGATATTGTCTATTTCAGTAAGTTCATATGAATGCAAACTTGTGGAAGATTTTGTTGTGTTGTGTTTTAGTGTAACAGCACATTCGTGTTCCTCAGGTTAGTAATACAAATAGAATTTGTGTTAGGCTCCAATGAAACAGAATTCCCTGATTCCCCTCATAGGACATGTGACAGGGGTGTCGCCTGCTTGGTTGCCCTGCAGCTCAGAACCCTAAGGGTAGCATGCAGATGGGCAGGCACAGAGGCCCACCCAAGCCCTTTTGGGCTCTGACCCACAACAGCATCTAAGGGTGGGTGTCTTCGACTCCCAAAGCCCAAGTGGGCATGTGTTACCAAACTCTTTTAGATTTGCTGTCTGCCGATGGCTTGTGTGTTCATCAGCTCAAAAGACCCTCTGCCTTATCGCAAGGGGGATATCCACTTCCATGATCCAATCACCTCCCACTAGGCCCCTCGTCCAGCACTGAAGATCAGAATTCAACGTAAGATTTGGGTGGGGACACAGAGCCAAATCATACCAGGGGTCTTGTTATTTTGCCCAGGCTGGTCTCAAACTCCTGGGCTCAAGCAATCTTCCTGCCTCAGCCTCCCACACAGCTGGGATTACAGGTGTACACCACCACTCCAGTCTCTTATTTTCAGAACATTTATTATAGTCAGCTTCTCTGTACAATATTTAGGTTGCTAGTTAGAACTAATGTAGTCTAATGTTTAGCATGCACACTGATATCTTAAATCAAAGAATTGCTCTTTTCTGATTCCAAAAGCTAACTATCTGGGTAGTTATAGGATCTGAGCATAATTTGATGACTCACAGGAATGGCAGGAAGAAATGAAAAAAAATGCCTAGTGAACGGGCTTGCCAGGGGAAGGGGGAAACTAACCCAGAAATATCAACTCTGAGAGCTAGCCCAAGAAAATGATTAGATTTCAAAGACAGAGATTAAATCCCAAAGCCTCCCAGGCAAAACTAGTAGATAACTTAAAAAAGCAAGAAAATTAGTCTGGAATCAAACTTTTCAAAGCCAACATACAAACAAAGCAACACTGGGCATTATTAAAAATAAATAAATAAATGAAAGAAAGTGCGATCCAAGGATTTTATACCCAAATTGTCCTTTAAATATCAAGGCTAAAGAAACATAGTTTTCACCAGATAATAACTGAGAGAAATCTGTACCTATCTACCTTTCTTGAAGAATCTACTAAAGAATCACTGTTTTTTGCTTGTGTGTTTATTTGTTTGTTGTTTTGTGTTTTGAGACACAGTCTCGCTCTTGTCACCCAGGCTAGAGTACAATGGCACAATCTCGGCTCACTGCAACCTCCACCTCCCCGGGTTCGAGCGATTCTCCTGCCTCAGCCTCCAGAATAGCTGGGATTACAGGCATGCGCTACCACTCCCAGCAGATGTTTTTGTATTTTTAGTAGAGACAGGGTTTCACCATGTTGGCCAAGTTGGTCTCAAACTCCTGACTTCAGGTGATCCACCTGCCTTGGCCTCCCAAAGTGCTGGGATTACAGGCGTGAGTCACCGCACCTGGCCAAGAATCACTGTTATCTAAGCAAATGATGACTGGCAAAACTTTAGCAATCAGACTGATTGTGAGCATTTAAGAACATAGAAGTATCTAAGATTAAAACAAAAGTGAGACAAATGGGGAAGACTAGTGTGCGAAAGTTATTATGTTATGACAAAGTTGAAATAAGACAAGTAACATATGGGAGAAAGGCGTGAGAGTGAGGAACATAGAATTAGCTCATTGAGTCTGGGCACAGTGGCTCACGCCTGTAATCCCAACACTTTGGGAGTCCAAGGCGAGTGGATCACTTGAGGTCAGGAGTTCGAGACCAGCCTGGCCAGCATGGTGAAACCCTGTCTCTGCTAAAAATACAAAAAAATTAGCTGGGCATGGTGGTGTGCGCCTGTAATCCCAGCTACTCAGGAGGCTGAGGCAGAAGAATCACTTGAACCCGGGAGGCGGAGGTTGCAGTGAACTGAGATCGCACCATTGCACTCCAACCTGGGTAACACAGCAAGACTCTGTCTCAAAAAAAAAAAAAAAAAAAAAAAAAAAAGATACTGATTTTTAAAAAATAAACCAGATAGTAAAAATTAAGGAAGAAAACAGGGGAGCAAGTGAATTTTATAAAATGTACAAGGGAGCCAGGCGTGGTGGCTTATGCCTGTAATCCCAGAACTTTGGGAGGCTGAGGCAGGAAGATCATTTGAGCCCAGAAGTTTGAGACCAACCTGGGCAACATAGTGAGATCTCATCTCTACAAAAAAAATCAAAAAGTTAGCCAGGCATGGTGGTGTGTGCCTGTGGCCCCAGCTACTTGGGAGGCTGTGCTGAGACCTCAGCTTTAGCTCGTTGAGAAGAATTTCAGAATTCTGACCTCCAAAACTGTAGGACAATAAATTTGTGTCATTTTCAGCCATTGACTTTGTGGTCATTTGTTACAGAAGCAGTAGGAAATGAGTGCAGTACTTTTTTTTTCTTTTGTTTTTTTTTTTAGATGGAGTCTCACCCTGTGGCCCAGACTGGAGGGCAGGGGCACGATCTCGGCTCACTGCAACCTCTGTCTCCCAGGTTCAGGAGATCCTTCCACCTCAGCCTCCCAAGTAACTGGAATTACAGGTGTGCGCCACCATGCCTGGCTAATTTTTGTGTTCTTAGTAGAAATAAGTTTTCACCATGTTGGTCAGGCTGGTCTCAAGATGATCCACCCACCTTGGCCTCCCAAAGTGCTGGGATTGCGGGCATGAGCCACCGTGCCCGGTAACTGCAGTAGATACTGATGATAAATTCGTTCTCATGAAAAATGAATAAAAGCTGGAGAATAGGATCCAGTTAACAACAAAACTCAGTTCACATGAATAAATTAGATCTTGCTCAATTTAATTGAATAAAGTGCCCCGTAAGATTTTTTTTTTCTAATAATAATGCTAATTTACTTTTATTCTTTTTTTTTTCCTTGGAGACAGGGTCTCGCTTTGTCACCCAGGCTGGAGTGCAGCAGCCTAATCACAGCTCACTGCAGCCTTGACTTCCCCTAGCTTAAGTGATCCTTCCACTTAAGCGTCCCCAGTAGCTGGGAGTACAGGTGTGTGCCACCACACTCAGCTAATTTCTGCATTTTTTTAAATAGAAATTGTTTGTTTGTTTGTTTTTTGACAGAGTCGCCTGCTGTTGCCAGGCTGGAGTGCAGTGGTGCAATCTCGGCTCACCACAACCTCCATCTGCCAGGTTCAAGCGATTCTCCTGCCCCAGCCTCCCAAGTAGCTGAGACTACTGGCGTGCACCACCACGCCCAGCTAAAATTTGTATTCACCATGTTGGCCAGGATGGTCTCAATCTCTTGACCTCACAATCTGTCCACCTCGGCCTCCCAAAGTACTAGAATTACAGGCAGGAGCCACGGTGCCCGGCCGAGATAGGTTTTCACCATGTTGTCAAGGCTGGTCTCAAACTCCCGGACTCAAGCAATCCGTCCACCTTGACTTCCCAAACTGCTAGGATTACAAGCTGACTTTTATTCTTTATGCCAGAGACCTAAATACTAAAAATGGGGAGAAACGAGAGAAAGTCTGATGTAACCAGGATCCCCACATACAATAAAAAGAGCTCTTCTTGCTATACATTGGCATCACTATTATAAAAATGTGATTTTTTGATAAAACAAATAAACAGGGCTATCTATTTTGAAATTCACAACCTAAATTAAAGATAAAATACAATGTAAAAAGGATATATTCTTCCAATACATGAGAATTTTAATTTCCAAACAAACATATAATGATGGTTCTCGTAATTTGACATTAGGAAATCATTAACAACACATGAGGAAGAGCAATACTAATTCTGGTAGACATTATTTTCTTCCAAATAGCTTTATTTTGTAAAAAGAACAATCAGCTATATATAAAAGTGAGAATTGTGAGAAATAAAAATATAATTTATTATTACATTGTAACTATCTTTTTTTTTCTTCTTCTTTTTTTTTTTTTTTTGAGACAGAGTCTCACTCTGTCGCCCAGGCGAGAGTGCAAGGGCATGATCTCGGTTCCCCACAACTTCTCCCTCCTGGGTTCAAGTGATTCTCATGCCTTGGCCTCCCAAGTAGCTGGGATTACAGGCATGCACCAACACGCCTGGCTAATTTTTGTATTTTTAATAGTGATAGGGTTTTACCATGTTGCCCAGGCTAGTCTTGAACTCTTGACCTCAGGTGATCCATCTGCCTCAGCCTCCCAAAGTGCTGGGATTACAGGCGTGAGTCACCAAACCCGGCCCATTGTAACTATTTTAAGAAATCTTTGCAGAGTTCAATTCTTTTCCAAAGTCCCTTTATAATGATTTCATGCAAGTTTAAAATAGGCAATTTTTCTGAGTGCTCATAAAAAAGTGTCCTGAGCTGGGCGCGGTGGCTCAAGCCTGTAATCCCAGCACTTCGGGAGGCTGAGACGGGCGGATCACAAGGTCAGGAGATCGAGACCATCCTGGCTAACACAGTGAAACCCCGTCTCTACTAAAAATACAAAAACTAGCCAGGCGAGGTGGTGGGCGCCTGTAGTCCCAGCTACTCGGGAGGCTGAGGCAGGAGAATGGCATAAACCCAGGAGGCAGAGCTTGCAGTGAGCTGAGATCCGGCCACTGCACTCCAGTCCGGGCCACAGAGAGAGACTCCGCTTCAAAAAAAAAAAAAAAAAAAGTGTCCTGAGACTTTTGTGCATTTTTCATAGTTGATCCTTTTGAAGTAGTTAGGTTAAGTAACCAGTACAGTAAGTAACCAGTACACGTCTGTAATCCCAGCACTTTGGGAGGCTGAGGAGGGCGGATCACCTGAGGTCGGGAGCTCAAGACCAGCCTGGCCAACATGGCAAAACTCAGTCTCTACTAAAAATACAAAAAATTAGGCACAGCACGCACCTCTAGTCCCAGCTCCTCGGGAGGCTGAGGCATAAGAATCACTTGAACCTGGGAGGCACAGGTTGCAGGCTGAGATGGTACCACTGCACTCCAGTTTTGGCTACAGAGCGAGACTCTGTCTCAAAAAAAAGTAACCAGTGCGAGTGCATCCTTCACATCTTGTTTCATCTATTATGTGATTAAAAATCATAAACTTTACTGAAAATAAAAACTGCCATGATCTAAAAGCTGTCAAATGGTTCTGGGTATAAAGATAAGTGGACGCAGGCAGTGAGAAATCTTTTAAGCGTTCTTCAATCTGGTGACATTACAGCTAAATAAGTTTTTCAATGTGCAAAGGATACTTAAATAATTTTTATTCGGCCGGGCGCGGTGGCTCAAGCTTGTAATCCCAGCTCTTTGGGAGGCCGAGACGGGTGGATCACGAGGTCAGGAGATCAAGACCATCCTGGCTAACACAGTGAAACCCCGTCTCTACTAAAAGATACAAAAAAACTAGCCGGACGAGGTGGCGGGTGCCTGTAGTCCCAGCTACTCGGGAGGCTGAGGCAGGAGAATGGCGTGAACCCGGGAGGCAGAGTTTGCAGTGAGCTGAGACCCGGCCACTGCACTCCAGCCTGGGCGACAAAGCGAGACTCCGTCTCAAATAATAATAATAATAATAATAATAATAATAATAATAATAATAATAATAAT
>NC_045448.1:103140377-103154830 GCF_002776525.5 Piliocolobus tephrosceles
ATAATAATAATAATAATAATAATAATAATAATAATAATAATAATAATTTTTATTCAAGTAAAATTCACATAAGAGAAAATTAACCATTTTGAAGTGTACAGTTCAGTAGCATTTGGTACATTCACAATATTGTGCAGCCAAAAACATTCTTTTTAAAGCACCTTTATTTTCACAGATCATTGAGCACAGAGTTATTCACCAAATATTAATACATGTTTTTCTAAAGACTTCAATCGTTTCAACTAAAAGAGGCCAAATATCAAACAGCTATCTAACAGTGACAATTCTTTGTCTTTTCTGAGGCTGACAAAGGTTTTCAACTCTTTTCAGTAGAAAAAATCAACAGAAATCCAAGATGCTGTTAATGTTGCTGAGAAAAAAATTCGTGCTCCCATTACGCATTTGAAAAAGTCAGGAAAGCTCAGTGACCTACAGGATAGGTCATGTTCCACAGGCTTTCTGAGAGGGAACAGTCAGAATTTCCAGAGTAAATTTGATAGGTTTTAAATGACTTTAGCAGTAATGATTACATGCTGCTAATGTACTAAGGCATTTGTATTTGTTAGTACTGTATGGTTTGGTCTTGCAATTCTTTGGTTAATTAGCAACTTCAAATATAACACTCAAATATCTGGAAAAGCTGGCCGGGCACGATGGCTCATGCCTGTAATCTCAACACTTTGGGGTGGCTGAGGTAGGAGGATCACCTGAGGTCAGGAGTTCGAGACCAGCCTGGCCAACATGAGAAAACCCCACCTCTACTAAAAATGCAAAAGTTAGGCCGGGCGCGGTGGCTCAAGCCTGTAATCCCAGCACTTTGGGAGGCCGAGACAGACGGATCACGAGGTCAGGAGATCGAGACCATCCTGGCTAACACGGTGAAACTCCATCTCTACTAAAAATACAAAAAACTAGCCGGGCGAGGTGGCGGGCGCCTGTAGTCCCAGCTACATGGGAGGCTGAGGCAGGAGAATGGCGTAAACGCGGGAGGCGGAGCTTGCAGTGAGCTGAGATCCGGCCACTGCACTCCAGCCTGGGCGACAGAGCGAGACTCCGTCTCAAAAAAAAAAAAAAAAACCAAAAGTTAACCAGGTGTAGTGGCAGGTGCCTCTAATCACATCTACTTAGGAGGGTGGGGCAGGAGAACCACTTGAACCCAGGAGGCAGAGGTTGCAGTCAGCCGAGATTGCACCATCACACTCCAGCTTGGGTGACAAGAGCAAAACTCTGTTTCAAAAAAAAAAGAAAAGAAAAAAGCTAGTTAAATGGTTCATTTGAAGATAAACATTCTTAAACACTAATTAGATTTCACTCATTTAAAAAGTTCAATTTCTCCCTTCCTACCTTTGGAGCTCACACCAGTACCTCCTACTGGTAGAATCTAACAGTAAGTCTGCTGGCAAGAGAGCCTGGGACACCCAGATCCTACACCCAAGAGATTTTGCAAACTCCCAGCCTTTACACCACCAAGCCAAGTAGAAAAGATCCACTGTGGCTGTAGGAGACAATCGGCCAATAACGAGCATAGCCCACGGCTTTGACTACTCAGCACCCGCACCATTCAAGGCACAGTCAGCTAAAAGAGCTAACAAGCCAAACGCTCTGCCTTACAAGATGCAGTTATACTTTGCAGAAATAAATATACTCTCACTTTCCCCCTGAAAATGGGAAACCGAACGTCCCATCAGCCACTGTATCCTCCTCTGAGTAATATTAGTTCCTGCCTCAGTATTCTGTAAACTGAAGACCAAATTGTAAAGTTAACTATCACCTGCCCTGGTATCAGGGGAGACCATCTCTTTGGCCACCTCTCCATCCAGGAAGCTGGGTCTAAGATTTCCTAGTAGGCCGGGCGGCGTGGCTCATGCCTGTAATCCCAGCACTTTGGGAGGCTGAGGCGGGTGGATCACGAGGTCAGGAGATCGAGACCATCCTGGCTAACACGGTGAAACCCCGTCTCTACTAAAAATACAAAAAAAAATTCGCCAGGTGTGGTGGCGGGCTCCTGTAGTCCCAGCTATTGGGGAGGCTGAGGCAGGAGAATGGCGTGAACCAGGGAGGTGGAGCTTGTGGTGAGCCGAGATCACGCCACTGCACTCCAGCCTGGGCGACAGAGCAAGACGCCATCTCAAACAAACAAAAAAATGTCCTTGTTTTCTTTCAGGGATGTTCTGCAGCTGTGCCCTCCAGCTGATGCCAGCATTTTATAAGCTAAGCCCAAGTTTTGTTTGGGTTTCTCCTCAATGAACAGATCATAGAAAACTCCCCATAAGAATGGAAAATTCCCCATGAGAACTAGGTTTTGTGGACCCTAACACATCATCTCACAACCCTTAGAGGCTTCCTGATCTAAATCATGGTGACATAAATGACATCTATTTTTCATCTAAGTGCTTGCACCATTGGGTTCTTACATAGTTATTGTGGTGAAGCAGGTTCAGAAATCATACCTTTACATCAGCTGGGAAAAAGGGGACTAATTCAGGTATTTCCTTAAAACACCCAGAGCCTACCTGAGAAGTAATGAGAACCCAAATGAGCACCTACAGAAGGAGCAGGATTAAAAAAAAGAAAAAAAAGAAGAAAAAAGCGTCAGGAAAACCAAAACAGCACAGAATTAAACTTGGAGAAAATTAGACCTTCTTTCCCATCCCTATCCATTCATTCATTGCTTCTTTTTTTATCTTATTTTTTAAACACATTTATGCATGTGTTCTGACATTTATCAAGCATCTACTTTATGCCAAATGCACAGTAGATGCAGTTGTGAGCCAAACAAAACCCATGCCCTCAAGGAGCCTCTGTCGCAGCAGAATGTGCCACATTTAGCAGACCTGCCACTCACTAGCCATGTGGTTACTCAGAACTTTCTGCGCCTCAGTTTTCTCACCTGTAAAATGGGTCAACGTGGTGCCTCAGGTTGTTATGAGGACTAAATGAGTTCATGTATATAAAGTGCTTAGAACAGGGCCTGCCACATCATAAGCACAGAGGAAATGTGAATTTGTCTTACATTCTATTTTCTATCCACAATTTCACACAGAAAGAGAGGAAATTTGAGGAGGGAATCAGTAGCTATTAGGAGGCAGGGAAGCCAATATCTTCATGTTAGAGGCATGGACAAGGACGCCCAGGTACCACAGAGTATAAATGGTGGTATGCAGATCATCTGAGGCCAGGATGGGACAGTTTGGGAGATCCTAGCATGGCACTGCTGAGTCTGGCAGATTGACTATATGTGCTAACCCTGTCACTCCCTACCTATGTAATTCTGGGCAAGCTTTATTGGGGAGGAAAAGGAGGAAGATCTTGAGAGCTGAGGTTCCTGGCTTCTGAAGGGCAGAAACAGAGCAACTAGGCTTACACAGGAGCCCAGGGAATGGCGCTTCAGGGTTCTGGGCCCCTGCATGACTCTTCAACAGTTTCCAGTTTTGTGCTGCTCCAGTTCAGGTTCTGAGAGAGGGCCCTGCTTTGCACTACGCTGAGTTACTTACCCAACCTTTGACTGAAAGAAAAGGAAGCACTTGAGTGCTATTCATCAAGACTGGTCCTGTGTGGAAGACTATTTCCACAAAGCACAATAGTCATGCTCATACCAGAAGAAAAGGAAATAGGCCTGGCCAGGAACGCCTAGCAGACACCCACTACACTCACCTCACTGGCCTGGTCTTGCCCGGCGGGGGTGGGGAGACTTGCAAATGTGCTGAACAAGGCCTGCATTCTCCCACTGATCTCAGCGTAGGTTCAGAGAGCAGGGCTCCAAGTCTGGTGGGGCAGCCCAGCCCTCCTCAGCTTGGTCAGTCTCTGCTTCCAGGGCAACTACTCTAGGAATATCTATTTCTCAGTCAGATGAAGGCAAATTGGGTCTGCAGACATATTTGCTTGTTTGCTAATGATGTTTTGCTGATTTCCAAATGCATAAGCCTATGCAGTGGCTACAGCAATGGTATGGAAACTCTTAACTACCATCAGCCTCTCTCGGCCTCTGGACTCATGCAAACGTTCTATGTCCGTTCAAGTCTTCCAAGAAGCAGACACCAAGAAGCAATGAATAGGGCAAGGATTTTATTATGCCTATGAGAGATAACAGAGAGGAAGCTGGGAAAGGTTGAGAGCAGCATTAGACCCCATGCAAGTCTGACTTGAGTGAAGGAGAAAGGGAAGAAAGACTAGCTGGAGGTGTCCTAGACCCTTATGTGAACTAAAGAAGGTTCCACAAGGCCAAAGGAGAGCCCCCAAGACAAAGCCGGCCAGCAGAAGAAGTCCCCATCTTCCAGGACCTGCCTTAAAATGCCTGGCTAAAGTGTCCAGTCCTTGACTTAGAGCAGTCAGCAGCCCTGGTCATTTATGCCCCTGTAGTTTGAGGTCCATAAGATGCATTCTGTGAACACAGCAAGTTCAAAGTCACTTAACCTCAAGGGTGTATTCTGCCCAGAAATATGAAATTCTGAGAATTCAGGTCTGTGGACTACAAATATTCATATAACCTATAAACGATTATTGATTTCATTTTATACCTTCCTTATGGGGTGTCTGCTGTTTTTGTTTTTTGTTTGTTTCTGTTTTGAGAGAAGCACCTATCTTTTGCTAAAATACCAGATATTTATGACTAGGAGCTCTAGGTTCTATATTTCTTGACTTCAGCCTTAGCAATGTAGAAAGGTAGTTTCTGGAAGAAGTATAATTACAGAAAATTACCTCTGATCCTGATGCTGATTCCCAGCTGTGCAGCCTTAGTACTTGTTTTATTAACTCTCCCATGAGTTACTAGGCCTCCCATGAACTGAATTCACACGGCTGGTTTATACAACATCATCATAATTGATTAATGTTAAAAGCAGATAAAATCTTTGTAGTGCACCACAATTGTGGCCTTGATGCTACACGTGTTAGATTTTTCAGGCAGCCAGATTATAGCTCAAGATCACGAGATAAGCATGGCGACATACGAAAGAGGGTGGAGGGCTCTTATGCATCTCCGCTGTGGCATAGGCCAGGCAGGTTGAGCTTCTGTAGGAAAGGGGAGAGGGATGCAAGGTTCTGGGGCCTTCTCTCTGGCAGGTGCTGACAGGGTAGTGACTCAGCCTTAATAATAACACTGCTTCTCTCCTTCTAATGTCTCCTTCTGCAGTTAACGAGAACTTTGATCTTGCTGCACAACTCATTCATGTATTCAATACGTATTTGTTAAGTATGAGTATGGTTCGTTGTCGTGGGCATTGGGAGCACAGTGATGAATAAGGTATGAGCCTACTTTTCCTTTGCAGCAATAATGTGAAATATCCAGATGGCTGACTAGATTGTATCTCAGGGAGACCCCACCACCTGCTTCTTCTAATTCATGGGGGTAATGGCACCAGTGGTTTTTACTGCACATTCTGGAATTTGGACTCAGTGGAGTTCTCACAGGTCTTCAGAAATCCGTTTACCCATTTCTGGTGGACTCCTTGTCTCATTCCTAGCAGCTGTTTTGCTCCTTCCCTTATTCTCTAATCCCAACACTTGCCCCATCTTAGTGTCTGGTGACCTCACTTCCTATTCTTTTGAGAAGAGAAGAGTCACTTGCCCAGAATGATTTCAGCTTCCTGTCTCTGCATGTCAAAAATGTCTGTGTCCACACTGACTTTCTCATCCTTCTCCCTGTGTCAAAAAAGGAAATACACTTCCTTCCTCCCAGGGTTGCCTCTGTAATCAACCCCACCCTTTTAGCTCATTTTGCAAACTTGTTCCCACAACCACTTCCTCTACTCTGCAGCCTCAATCTTCCCTTACCCCTGGTTCCTTCTTTTCAGCTGACAAACATCCCTGTCTGCCACTCCCCAAAAAAGAAAACACTTCCCTCAACCCTTCTACTTCTTGGAATTACTGATCTTGCTTCTTCCCAAACAACTTAAAGTGGTCTACGCTTATGGCCCCCAACACTTAGGCCAATACCAACACTCTGCAGCACATGACATTGTTCCCATTGCTTTCTGAGCCTGTCCTGCCCTGGGTGCCATAAAGCTGTAGTGTTTAGAGTCTTCTTCTCTGAACATCTATCTGCCATTGTCAGTGGCTCCTCTTCATTTCCTTGCCCTTCCCAACCACCACTCCTTCTCTCCCCCACCACCACCACAGTTCTCTCCTGGCTAAGAATCTCTTTTGTTTTTTGTCTCCCCCGCTGAATGTCTCAGCCCTCATGGCTCCATAATCATTTCTGTGCTGCTGCTTCTCAAATTAGGATTGTGAAAGTTTACCTTTCTCTCAAATTGCTGACCTACATTGTCTGTGCAGCAGACTTGGATGTCTTGCCAAGCACCTCAAGCCAAATTCATCATCTTCTCACCAAACCGGTTCTTCCTGCTGCCTTACCTGGCTTAGTTTTTGCATCATCATTATTTTCAGGCATCCTTCTTTTCCTTTGTGCATACTTGAGCAGTTTTCAGGACCTGTAAGTGCTGCCTCCATCATCTCTCCTTACATGCTGTCATTCCTTTCAGATCCCTTTCAGGCCACCACTCTGATTCAATGCCTCATTGTTGGGTTTTATTATTTACATAGCATCCTAGTTAGTCTCCTTCCACTAGTCTTTTCCTCTTTAGGTGCCTTCTCCTCAATGATATGAGGTATGTCTTTCATTTTTATTTTATTTTATTTGTTTATTTATTTTTGAGACAGAGTCTCACTCTGTTGCCCTGGCTGGAGTACAGTGGCACAATCTCGACTCACTGCAACCTCCACCTTCCGGGTTCAAGAGATTCTCCTGCCTCAGCCTCCCAAGTAGCTGGGATTACAGTTGTCCACCACCACACCCAGTTAATTTGTACTTTTAGTAGAAATGGGGTTTCATCATGTTGGCCAGGCTGGTCTTAAACTTCTGACCTCAGGTGATCCACCCACCTCGGCCTCCCAAAGTGCTGGGATTACAGGTGTGAGCCACTGCATCCGGCTAAGGTACATCTTTTACATCACAGTAGAACCATGTCATTTCCTGGTATTAAAAAAAAAAAAAAAAAAGTCAATATGTCCCTATTATCTACCAAATGGAAGAAAAACTCCATGGTATAGAATCCTAGTCCTTTGTAGTATGGCCTCAAATGCTTTCTGACCTTGCCTTACTTGTTTTAACTTGTATACCCTATTTTTCATTCAAAATTTAACTAGTCTCAAACACAACCCCCATTTTCCCACTTCCAAACCTTGGCTTATTTTGTGTCCTATCTCAAATGCCTTTCCTTTTCACCCTGCCTACCCATTGAAATCTTAACTATCATTCAAAGTTGACTTCAAATTCACTACTTCCATGAAACAGTGCCCAATTTTTCCATGTGGAAGCTCCTTCACTGTTTGGAGCATCTTGTGGTACTTACTACAATTTACCTAATAACAAGACACACTAAAATGAAGTTCTTATCTCTGCTAGTCATTCGTAAATAAGCTTATGTCAGATTTCTCTTTGCATCTCCTCATACAGTATGGTATGTCCTCACACCATACGTATGTCCTCATACAGTATGGTATGCATCTCCTCATACTCAAAATATGGTCTACATCATTAAGCACACTGTTCAATTCAGCTGAAGTTTTTTTTCATTTTATAGCAAGGCTGTTTAGATAAAGTCAACAGTAGATTGATGTACGTTCTGGAACAAGCTCCTTATCTCATGGCAGATTATTACCAAACAGTTCATTGACTGGCACCAGACCACGGTTCACACGTTAAGTAGTATTGCCTTAAAAACAGTACCTTTCAATAGATTTTTTTAGGAAGACATATTTTAGGTTCACAACAAAATCGAGCAAAAGGTACAGAGAGTTCCCATATCCCCTCTGCCTTGAAACAGGCTTCCCCAACTAAACATCCCCCACCAGAGTGGAACATTTGTTACAGTTGATGAGCCCACATTGACACATCGTTATCACCCAAAGTCCATAGTTTACATTAGGATTCACTCTTGGTGTTATATATTCTAACAGTTTGAACAAATGTATAATGACATGTTTCTACCACTGTAGTATCATACAGAATATTTTCACTGTCCTAAAAGTCCTCTGTGTTCCACCTATTCTTCCTTCTCCCTAACCCTGGCAACCACTGGCCTTTTTATTGTATATCTGATTTTGCCTTTTCAAGAATGTCCTATAGTTAGAATAATACAGTAGATAGTCTTTTCAGATTGGTTTCTTTTATTTAGCAACATGCACTTAACATAGCCTCTATGTCCCTTCATGACTTAAGAGCTCAGTCTCATAATATTCCATTGTCTGGATGTATCACAATTTACTTATCCATTCACCTGCTAAAGGACAATTTGGTTGCTTCCAAGTTTTGACAATTATTAATAAAGCTGTTTGCTGTAAACATCCATATGCAGGTTTTTGTGTGGACATAAGTTTTCAACATCTTTGGGTAAATACCAAAGAGCACAATTGCCAGATCATATGGTAAGAGAATGTTGAGACAAGAAAGAGGAAGAAAAAGAACTTACAGAAATAAGGGCCAAAAACTTCCCAATTGGATGAAAAACATTATTCTACAGTTCCAAGGAGCTAAACAAAATTCCAAGTAGGATAAACTCATAGAGATTTACATCTAGACATATCATAATCAAACTGTTGGAAAACAAAGAGAGGATCTTGAAAACAGCAACTGAATCTTGGAAGCAGTAAAGAGAAGTGACTTATCACATACAAGTGATCCTCAATGAGATTAACAGCTAATTTCTCATCAAAAACCATGGAGGCCAAAAGACCGTGGGAATGACATGTTCAAAATGCGGGGGAAAAAAAAAAAAAAAAGACTGATAACCAAGAATTCTATGCCAGCAAAACCATACTTCAAAAATGTAGGAGAAATTAAGACACTCCCAGAAGAACAAAAAAATAGGAGAATGTGTTGCTAGCAAATCTGCGCTTGTATTTAGAAACACTAAAAAGGATGCTTCAGACTGAAATGAAAAAACATCAGATAGTAACTCTAATCCATACAAAAAAATAAAGAACACTGGTGAAGCTAACTACAGAGGTATATATAACAGTTTAACTGTATTTTTTGTTTGTAACTCTTTTATTCTCCTGATGTGTGTGTGTGTATATATATAATATATATATATATATGAGATGGAGTCTCACTGAGTCGCCCAGGCTGGAGTGAAGTGGTGCCATCTCCGCTCACTGCAGGCTCCGCCCCCAGGTTTATGCCAGTCTCCTGCCTCAGCCTCCCAAGTAGCTGGGACTACAGGCACCTGCCACCACGCCTGGCTAATTTTTTTGTATTTTTAGTAGAGACAGGGTTTCACAGTGTTCGCCAGGATGGTCTCAATCTCCTGACCTCGTGATCCACCTACCTCAGCCTCCCAAAGTGCTGGGATTACAGGCATGAGCCACCGCGCCCGGCCTTCTCCTGATAGATTTTTAAATAACCATATAAACCAGTATATATAAAATTACGTTGATGGGCTTATAATGTATAAAGATATAACTTGTATGACAATAAGAGCCAAAAGGACAGTGAAGGAAACAAAAGTATATAAAAGCAAAGTTTGTATTCTTTTGAAATTTAGCTGGCATTATTGACAACTAGATGGATATAAGTTGTTACTTGCAATCCTTAGGGCAATTAGTAAGAATATAACTCATACAGATAGATAACAAGAAAAATGACAAGTGAATTCATGTTATAAACTAGAAATATCTACCTAACACAAAATAAAGCAGAACCAGAAGAAACAAGAAAAACAAGACATATAGAAATAGCAAATAAACAGCAAATTGGCAGGTGTGAATCCTACTTTTTCAGTAATTACATTAAATGTACATTTAAAAGGTGGATATTTCTTCCTTTAGTTCTGTTGGGTTTTGCTCCACGTATATTGACGGGGTGGCCTGCCCCTCCATACCTGTGGGTGTTTCTCGTTAGGTTGAATGAGAGACTTGAGAAAAGAAATGAGACACAGAGACAAAGTATAGAGAAAGAAAAAGTGGGCCCAGGGGACCGGCGCTCAGCATATAGAGGACCCACACCAGCACCCGTCTCTGAGTTCCCTCAGTATTTATTGATCATTATCTTTACCATCTTAGAAAAAGGGAAGTGGCAGGATAATAGGATCATTGTAGGAGAAGGTCAGCAGTAAGACATATGAATAAAGATCTCTGTGACATGAATAAGTTTAAGGAAAAGTGCTGCGCCTTGATATGCATATGCAAACATCTCCATAAACCTTTCTAGTGCATAAAGAGCAGCACTGCACTAGCAAGTCCCACCTTCAGCCCTAAGATGGTTTTCTCCTTTCTCAGTAAACAGAACCTACAATCGGGTTTTACACCGAGATGTTCCATTGCCCAGGGATGGGCAGGAGACAGATGCTTTTCTCTATCTCAACTGCCAAGAGGCCTTCTTTCCTCTTACACTAGTCCTCCTCAGCACAGACCCTTCACGGATGTCGGGCTGGGGGACAATCAGGTCTTTCCCTTCCCACGAGGCCATATTTCAGACTATCACATGGAGAGAAACCTTGGACAATACCTAGCTTTCCTAGGCAGAGGTCCCTGCGACCTTTGGCAGTGTATGTGTCCCTGGGTACTTGATTTTAAGAGAATGGTGATGACTTTTCACAAGCATACTTTTGTTTAACAAAGCACATCCTGCACAGCCCAAAATCGGTTAAACCTTGAGTCACTACAGCCCATGTCTCTTGCAAGGACAAGGTTGGGGGTAGGGTCACAGAATAACAGCATCTCAAATACAGAGCAAAATGGAGTCTCTTATGTCTACTTCTTTCTATATAGACACAGTAACAGTCTGATCTCTCTTTCTTTTCCCCACAGTATGTTGAGACTCTGTTGTTGCTAATTAGTCAACAATAATAATTGAAGACTTTACCAGGCATGGTGGCTCTCGCCTGTAATCCCAGCACTTTGGAAGGCTGAGGTGGGTGGAAATTAGCCAGATGTGGTGGGGTGTGCCTGTAATCCCAGCTACACAGGAGGCTGAGGCACAAGAATCACTTGAATCCTGGAGGCAGAGACTGCAGTGAGCTGAGATCATGCCACTGCACTCCAGCCTGGGCAACAGAGTGAGACTCCATCTCAAAAAACAAAACAAAAATTAGAAATCTACAACAAAAAGTAGTTTGGGAAATTTACAAATATGTTAAAATTTTAAAAACTCATTCCTAAATAACCAATGCATCGAAGAATAAAAAACAAGGAAAATTAGACAGTACTTTGAGATGAATTAAAATGAAAAAAAACCCAAAACTTCTGAGATATAGCCAAAGCAGTACCTAAAGAGAAATTTATAGCAGTAAACACTTTTATTGAAAAGAATATCTGAAATCAGTACCTTAACCTTTCACCTTAAAAATCTAGCAAAAGAAAAGCAAACCAAATCTAGAACAAGCAAAAGACCACAACAAAACCTAGAGCAGAAATAAACTAAATAGAGAACAGAAAAAAAAAAATAGAGGAAATCAATTAAAACAAAAGTTGGCTCTTTGAAAAGACGAACAAAATTGACAGACCTTTAGTAGACTGTCCAAGAATTTAGTAGACGGTTCAAGAAGAAAGAGAGAGAACTCACTTTATTAAATCAGGAATGAAAGAGGGGACATCAGCCAGGCGCAGTTGCTCACACCTGTAATCCCAGCACTTTGGGAGGATGAGGTGGGTGGATTACCTAAGGTCAGGAATTCAAGACCTGCCTGATCAACATGGTGAAACCCCATCTCTATTAAAATACAAAATTGACGGGGCGTGGTGGGGCATGCCTGTAATCTCAGTTACTTGGGAGGCTGAGGCTGCAAAATCGCTTGAACTCGGGAGGCGAAGGTTGCAGTGAGCCAAGATCGTGCCATTGCACTCCAGCCTGGACAACAAGAGCGAAACTCTGTCTCAAAAAAAAAAAAAAAAAAAAAAAAGGGCAGGGGGACATCACTACTAACCTTACAGACATAAAAAGGATTATAAGTGAATATTATGAGTAATTATGTGCCAACAAATTAGATAACCTAGATGAAACAAATTATTAGAAAGACAAATATAACACAGTTGTCTACACAAGGGAGCTATATTTAGTTACCTGTTCATAAATAGGTATTTCCAAAGATTAACTGAAAACTATGGAAAGAGATAGCTGCATTTTGAATATTGGCAGATAAGTCTGTCACATGTCTTCTTTTATTTTTTTGTTTGTTTGTAGAGCTCTACAGCTACAACTGATTATATAAGATGAATGAAGTACAGTTGAATAATACTGGCTTTTCTTTGAAATAACCTCAGGAGAGTGGCACATTATATGAGTATAAAAGAATATGGTACATGTTTCCAGGAGAGAAGTGTAATCCACAAACTGGAGGAAATGGAAGAATTTCTCACTGTGGTTGGCTATCATTACGTAACAGGCTCTGCCAAGACAAGCTATAGTCACTGCATGACCTGGTGCTAGGAGTGTACTAAAGAACTTATAAATTGCAGCCTGCACCTGCGGGTAATACTGTAGCCCCTGTTTACGGGTTTTCCAAAACCATTTACAAATCTGTGTATTTATGGAGTTTATAGGGTGTCATAGCATGCTTTTTCCACAAGGATAAGAAAGGGTTAATATAAATGTTTTGGTAAATATGTAACCTCATAATTTTTCATCCTCTGGTAAATTTTTTTCATATACTGGAGCTAAATTTTCGAATGGTAGTAAGGCAAATTTTTCTTTGATCCATTCTGCAATATTTGTGAGAGTCACATTTTAAACACAGAAAATACTAGGTACATAAAATTCCTGGGAATTAAGATCTTTGGTTCTTAAGAAGATTGATTCTTCACCAAATGTCAGGAAAGATCTTTGAATACTTTCAGTGTAACGTGAAGGCACAGTCGTATTTTGAGTTCATTAACAAATCATATGTTCTTGCTAAACACAATAGCAATGTCTCAGGAAATCCACTTGCATTTACCTGGCCCTGCATTGTTCAACAAGCCACATGTGGCTGTTAAGCACCCGGAACGTTGCTAGTCCAAATGGAGGTGTGCTGTAAGTGTGAGACACACGGAGTTCCAAAGACTTAGTACAAAAAACCTGTAGGGCCAGGCACGGTGGCTCACGCCTGTAATCCCACCATTTTGGGAGGCCGAAGTGGGTGGATCACTTGAGGCCAGGAGTTCAAGACCAGCCTGGGCAACATGGTAAAACCCTATCTTTACTAAAAATATACAAATTAGTGCGGTATAGTGGTACGTGCCTGTAGTCCCAGCTATTCAGGGGGCTGAGGCACAAGAATAGATTGAACCCAGAGGTGGGGGTTGCAGTGAGCCGAGATGGCACCATTGTACCCCAGCCTGGACAACAGGGAGACTCCGTCTCCAAAAAAGAAAAAGAAAAAAGCACTCTTGTAAGCGATCTCAAATTTTTTATATTCCTTACATGTTGCACTATTTTTGCATAAATCTGGATGAATAAAATACATTACATTAATTTCCTCTATTCTTTTTTTAATGTGGCTACTCAAACATTCTAAATTATGTATGTGGCTCATCTTGTAGGTCTCTTGGACTGCAAAGACCTAGTCTATCACAGACTACTTGACACATCCACTGGAAGATGCTGGAATTGGCATCACAGACTGGCAGGAATGCCCAGGAATGGCTGCAGATGTTTTCTTCCTGAAAATTCATCACAGAGAACTGGTGGACAATGGAATTTGGTTTTCCTCACTTTTTTTTTTTTTTTTTTTCAGACGGAGTCTCGCTCTGTTGCCCAGGCTGGAGTGCAGTGGCCGGATCTCAGCTCACTGCAAGCTCCGCCTCCCGGGTTCACGCCATTCTCCTGCCTCAGCCTCCCATTCCTCACTTTTTTAATGCTGGTAGTGTTCAGAAAACTAAAGACGTAAACAAATAAACAAAAAACAGGCTACTGTGTAAAGGGGTGCCCAGGCCTGGGTCTGATTATAGTTTGATTTAACCCCTGGAAAGGATGTTTGATAATATTCCAGTTTATGGCCTAATGACCAACATTATCAAATTACCCCTTAGGTGCTTTGGTGCTGTATTTACGGGCTCTTCCATTAGTACTCATTTCAAACAGAGATCAAAAAGTTGAGAGGCCTGCAGGCACTCCTGACCCATATTAGAGCCTGGCCGTACTCATCTAGGCCACTGGAAACCGAAATGAGCCTGGGGAGACTCCTGCTTCTCAGGACCCACCCCTAGATTTTCTGGTTTGAATATAAACCAGTAGGAGTCCACTTTGGGACCTCTGCCGATCCATCTGGGAGGTCACATGCCTGGTGCCTTTCACACATTCACCAAAACAGCTTAGAAAAGATCCATTCTTTGTACCTCCAAGTGTCCCTTACCCTATACTCCTCCCCCAGTATACACCTACTACCTCAGACAGAACAAAGATTTTGTAGACCTTTCCAGGTTTTCCTTAAGATTGTAAATTTTTTTTTTTTTTTTTTTTTTGGGGACGGAGTCTCGCT
>NC_045448.1:103154930-103155991 GCF_002776525.5 Piliocolobus tephrosceles
GACGGAGTCTCGCTCTGTCACCCAGGCTGGAGTGCAGTGACCGGATCTCAGCTCACCGCAAGCTCCGCCTCCCGGGTTTACGCCATTCTCCTGCCTCAGCCTCCGGAGTAGCTGGGACTACAGGCGCCCGCCACATCGCCCAGCTAGTTTTTTTTTTGTATTTTTTTAGTAGAGATGGGGTTTCACCGTGTTAGCCAGGATGGTCTCGATCTCCTGACCTCGTGATCCGCCCGTCTCGGCCTCCCAAAGTGCTGGGATTACAGGCTTGAGCCACCGCACCCGGCCAATTTTTTTTTTTTTTTTTTAAACGGAGTCTCTCTGTCTCAGGCTAGAGTGTGCAGTGGCATGATCTGGGGTCACCGCAACCTCAACCTCCCAGGTCAGGCAATTCTCCTGCCTCGGTCTCCCAAGTAGTTGGGATTACAGGTGTGTGCCACCACGCCCAGGTAATTTTTGTATATTTAATAGAGATGGGGTTTCACTATGTTTGCCAGGCTGGTCTCGAACACCTGACCTCAAATGGTCCGCCCGCCTTGGCCTCCCAAAGTGCTGGGATTACAGGCATGAGCGATCGTGCCTGGCCAGGATTGTAATATTTATTTTATTAGCAATAAAATCATGTAAGTGCATTAAAGAAAATGTCTGAAGTACAGAAAATAATTTGTGTTTTAATTTTTTTAGAGACAGGGTCTTGCTCTGTCATCCAGACTGGAATACAGCACTGTGACCATAGCTCACTGCAACCTCCACATATTGGGCTCAAGTGATTGTTCTGCCTCACCTCCTAAGTAACTGGAGCTACAGGCACACACCACAACAACTAGCTTTTTTTTTTTTTTGAGATGGAGTCTCGCTCTGTCGCCCAGGCTGGAGTGCAGTGGCCGGATCTCAGCTCACCGCAAGCTCCGCCTCCCGGGTTTACACCATTCTCCTGCCTCAGCCTCCTAAGTAGCTGGGACTACAGGCGCCCGCCACCTCGCCCGGCTAGTTTTTTGTATTTTTTTTTGTAGAGACGGGGTTTCACCGCGTTAGCCAGGATGGTCTCGATCTCCTGACCTCGT
>NC_045448.1:103156391-103242530 GCF_002776525.5 Piliocolobus tephrosceles
GATCACGAGGTCAGGAGATCGAGACCATCCTGGCTAACACGGTGAAACCCCGTCTCTACTAAAAATACAAAAAATTAGCCGGGCGAGGTGGTGGGCGCCTGTGGTCCCAGCCACTCGGGAGGCTGAGGCAGGAGAATGGCGTGAACCCAGGAGGCAGAGGTTGCGGTGAGCTGAGATCCGGCCACTGCACTCTAGACTGGGCGACAGAGCAAGACTCCGTCTCAAAAAAAAAAAAATACAAAAATTAGGTGGGTTTGGTGGCGCATGCCTGTAATCCCAGCCACTTGGGAGGCTGAGGCAGAAGAATTGCTTGAACCCTGGAGGCGGAGGTTGCAGTGAGCCGAGATCAGCCACTGCACTCCAGCTTGATGCCAGAGTGAGACTCTGTCTCAGAAAAAAAGAAAAAATTTTTTTTTGTAGAGATGGGATCCCCTTGTGTTGCCCAGGCTGGTCTCAAATTCCTGACCTCACGTGATTCTCCTACTTCACCCTCCTAAAATGTTGGAATTCCAGGCGTAAGCCACCAGGTCTGGCCAATTTTTTAAATTTATAATCAAATAAAACTAAATTCAGAAACATTTTCACTCAGAGCAGTATCAACATCCAAAATGACCACTATTAGTGATTACGTAATACCAAGTCTTTTTTCATACACAGTTGAGTTCTATGAAGGTGAATATGTGTGTTTTAATATTTCAATAAGTTATCATTAATTCAAACCTATGCTTATCTGGGTACACAAATCTAAAAGCCACAGTCCCTGTCATCACGAAGGCACCCTGTCAAGGAAAATGGGGTTTTAAGCCTCTTTAGAAACTTCTTTCTTCCCAATTTCAACAAAATGCCAGTATGTATAAAGTCTACATATAAATCAGATAAGTGATGTTTATTAGTAGAACCTAATTTCCAATTAATGATACTTATTTTGAAATACGAATTTATTTGTTCTCCCCTCTATGCCCATATCATCCCACAGCCAGTTGGAGCAGGTGCCAAGTTTGATGTTCCTCTGACCCAGGAAGGTGTGCAGAGTGGACAGCAAAAGCGGTTCTAAGGCTTTTCCACCCTCTGAAGAGGACACAGGCAGTATTACAGAAAGGAGACTCCTCTAAGAGGCCTGTGAGCTCATCAGCAGTGGGAACAAACGGCCCCACCAGACCTCTGGAATCAGAATCTCTGGGGGTAAGGTTGAGGAACTTTTTTAAACAAGTTCTTCAGGCCATGAGTATGCACATTAAAGTGTGAAAATCATCAGGTTAGAGGAAGAATTCCAGAGGTGGTGGAGTGTGCTCACCTTTGGGGGGAAGAAAGAAGAGAGGGAGTAAGCCCCCGGACAGGTGAGACTCCAGGGTTGCACCTGAGGGGATGTTAAAATTTCAGGTGAGGTGGCACTCAGGATCCCAGCCCAGCAAAGCCTTTTCCTGCCCCATGCCACCCACAGCAGGCTGGGAAGCAGTGCATAGTCAGCGGGAGCGGTAATGTGTTCACTGAGGCTGCCAACCAGAAGCCCCTGCTGAAACCCCCAGCCCTGACCTCTGGACCCCACTGGGGCCTATCACCTTTTGAGCGACCCCTATACTGACTGAGACACCGCTCGTAGGATGGATCTCACAGATCAATTTATTTCTATTGAAAACAAGGTGGACATGATGGCTTGTGGTCCCAGCTTGTTGGGAGGCTGGGACAGGAGGATTGCTTGAGCCCAGGAATTTGAGGCTATAGTGCAGTATGATTGCACCTGTGAATAGCCACTGCAGTCCAGCCTGGGCAACACAGTGGAAACGACGACAAAATATACCACCACCCAAAAGAATAAGGAACTGGAGAATTCTCGTATACCTGAGATTGTAGACGGAGAATCTTCCCCACTACGCGTATTACCAGGTCAGTAAATAAGACAACAGGGCCCGGCGCGGTGGCTCAAGCCTGTAATCCCAGCACTTTGGGAGGCCGAGACGGGCGGATCACGAGGTCAGGAGATCGAGACCATCCTGGCTAATACGGTGAAACCCCGTCTCTACTAAAAAATACAAAAAACTAGCCGGGCGAGGTGGCAGGCGCCTGTAGTCCCAGCTACTCGGGAGGCTGAGGCAGGAGAATGGCGTAAACGCGGGAGGCGGAGCTTGCAGTGAGCTGAGATCTGGCCACTGCACTCCAGCCTGGGAGACAGAGCGAGACTCCGTCTCAAAAAAAAAAAAAAAAAGACAACAAACCATTTTGATGAATACAAAATTCTTCAATTGCAAGTTGTGAATGACACATGCCATTCTATATCAGCCTCGCCCTCTAAAGCGCTTCTTTATTGGAGGCTGTTTTTGCATGTTATGAAGGAAACCCTCATTCGCACTCATAGGTAATACTGTGTTCAGCAGGAGGACGTGATGAGCCAAATACAGAATGTGGGAAACTATGCAGGACAAATCATCCAATTTCTTCCTTTAAAAACTGAAAAGAAAAAAAACCTATAAATAAAGGAAACTTGAAAGACATTTCAACCAAATGCAATGTGTGAATCTTGATCCAAACAAAATGTAAAATAACATTCAGGAGACGGGAAATTCGTGTGCTGACTGGATATTCAATGATACTAAAGAACTGTGGTCACATTTTTTAATGTGATAATAATATTGTGCTTTCATGTTTTTACAGAGTCCCTGTGCTTTAAAGGTACATATTAAAATGTTTACAAATAAAATGATATAATATCTTGGATTTCCTTTGTCAACCTTAACTCATGAGATTCAGAACATGTAGTTAATTATAGAAAAATTCTATAATTCAAGTGCAAAGCTTGAAGATGGCCATAGAGAAACACAGAGTCCAAATAAGCAGGGTCAGTGTTCCAAAGTAGAAAAGTTAAGGTTTTACTTGTGTAGGTAGAGACAGAGAAGTTTTAGCAGGATTACAATATTTTCCATATCAGACCAGTGCATATGTTAGTTATTTGATAACTACAAATATTTGATTGCTACATTCCAAGGAGGATTTATTTATTAATTTACTACTCTGTGAAGAGGGGTAAAAATCTGTGGGGGTCTTATCTCTGGTGCTGCTTGGCCTTTCCAATTACTTGCAGGAAAAAAAGCAGAAGTTGCAGCTGCATGCCATGTGACTCAGGTCACACAGCCATATCCCTTTCAAGACTCAGAATACTTTCAAGTTCCAACAGCTTTAAGTTTGAATTATTTAATTTCACACCTTCAAAGTAATCCATCAGAGGAGATAGGAAGTGGTCAGGTATATACTTGAAATCAAATTAGCCGTGAGTTGATCCAAAGCCATCTTCACAGGGTTAACAAGAATTCTGGATAGAAATATAGTTATAGGTAAGCAGTAATCAGGCTGTACTTTGACCCACTTCCTTGTAACCACAAGTCATGTGTCAGTAGATGCTGACTGTTTGTAGCCCCATTTTTCCTATTGATAGGACTTCTAATGTCAGCATCAGAAGGCTTTTGTTTAAGAATTGCGTATGATGTTTTTGAGATCCCTAATTCCAGTAAAAGAGATGATGCCAACCAATCTGAAGACCCCCACAGAGGAACAGAATCATAAGAATACGATTTCTTCAGCTCCCTATCCCATGATTTTACACTCTGCACTCTTCAATCATCCAACCAATGATTTCCACACTTTAGCCCACTCCAAAACTCTTACAAACCCTAGTCCCAAACTCCTCTGGGAGATGGATTTGAGGTTTCTCTCATCTCCTGGTTCAGCAGCTCTACAATTAAACCTCTCTCTGCTGCAATCTGGTGTATCAGTGTATTGACTCACCATGTGCTTCAGGCAATAGACCTATTATGGTTACAGATCATTGTTGAATCTAAGTTACAAGTGCATAACGTTTCTTATACCGGTCTCTCTACTTTTGAAAGTATCTGAAAGTTTCTACAATAAAATGATTAAAAGAAAAGATAATGACACCTCTCGCACCCTTTCTCTCCCTCCCCACACCAAAGAGTGAGGTGGAAGGCTTGTTAGTTTTTCTTCTGGGGCAGTACAGAAGGGGAATTAACCAGACTGAAGGCCCCTGGCAGCCAGGGTAGGGAAAGAAGGTCCTGAAGATTTGAGGTAGTGGTGGCAACTTTGGATCAAGGAAAACCAACTGAGGCCTGGAGCTAGTAATAAAAAAATAAAGACCAAGGAACTGTGCTGAGCTCAACAGCTGCAAGGTCTGTTCCTATTAGCTTGCTGGACTTTGCTCAACAAGCCTGTAACCAATCCTGAGTACTGAACTCTGAACAGTAAAAAAAAAAAAAAGCTATTCTGCCTATTTCAGAAATTATCACTTACTTATCAATTACAGATCCAACACTGTGCTAGTTGAGGTAGGCTCATGAAAAGACCAAGGACAAAATCCTAGCCCTTGCGAAGTTCACAACATTAAAAGAAGGCCCAAAACTTGGAAAGCAGTATTGCTGCTACAGCATGAATGTACAAACATACACAAGCAACATGGAAAACTGGAGAAGAATCCAAGTTTGCCCGTAGTTACCCAAGGTGGGTTTCACCAAAAAAAATAGCTTTTGAGTTAACACTTGAAGACTAACTTAGTGTTTGCTGGGACAAGAGCCAGGAGCAGGTCATTGGAGAAAGAAGTAAATGAATTTGCAAGACCTAACATGAAACTGCAAGGACACGTTTATTGGGAACTACAATATTTGTTTTGCTGCAGCATAAAGGGTGGTGGTGGAGGCGTTCCTAAAACCCGTTCTCAGCCTGCATAGACCACGATAATTTAAGCCCACTTTGGGCCTTTTAAAATTCAGTTTCCTAATGGGAAAGGAGAGGAGATCCAACTTCGTGGAAAACTTACAGGCTGTGGGTCAGACTGCATTTTGGAGCACAGAGACAGTCCAAGAAAGACAGCAACAAAGCGGAAATGGAGAGGGTTTAAGGCCCAACAAAAAACACGTGGTGCAGGCCGGGGGCACTGACTCACTCCTGTAATCCCAGCACTTAGGGAGGCTGTGGTCAGGAGTTCAAGATCAGCCTGGCCAACATTGCGAAACCCTGTTTCTACTAAAAATACAAAAATTAGGTGGGTGGTGCGATCCTGTAATCTCAGCTACTCTGGATCCTGAGGCAGGAGAATCGTTTGAACCTGCGACGCAGAGGTTGCAGTGAGCCAAGATCGCGCCACTAAACTCCAGCCTGGGCAACAGAGGGAGACTCTGTCAAAACAAAACAAAACAAAACAAAACAAAAAACACGTGATGCGGGCGGCAACAACCTACTTCCTACAGTTACAGACCCTTAACACGGGAAGATGAGTCTATCTGAAATCAATGTTCTGAACTTCCTTTCTGACAGCAGTAAGCTTTGTACTCACAGTAGTTTTATATGGATTCTGTATATTTGTTGTCCAAACAACAAATCCTTTTCCCTTTTTTATTGACATACAACATAGGTGTTCATTTAGGTAGTCTGATGCCCAAATGAGCACTTACGTTGTATGTCATCAGTAGCAGGCATCAGACTACCTAAATGACACTTAAGTTGTATGCCTATGCCTGATTATTTCAAAATTACAGATTATACATAAAATACTATAACAAAAATGGCTGTTGTAAATATACTTAAGCTGTAAGGAATCAACTACGATCATAATATCGGTAGCAAAAGGCAGTTGGATAGTGTGTGCGTAACTTTGGTTTTTTGTTTTTTGTTTTTTTTAATTGCCTCCCTAGTCGCCCAGGCTGGAGAAGAGTGGTGATCTCGGCTCAATGCAGCCTCCACCTGCGGGGCTCAGGTGATCTTCCCACCTCTGCCTCCCGAGTGGGAACTACAGGCGAATGCCAACAGGCTTGGCTAATTAACTTTGAAACGATTTAGACAAGGCCTCTGCCATGTGCCTTGCACAATAAACTCTCCACAAACTTCTGTTAAGCGATTTTACTGAACCGCGGTCCACGCCTGCTTTCAGGGAAGCTTCCCGTTTCTCTGGAGTTACTTCCCCTCACTTCAGGGGTGCTAGACGTCCTGTTGCGCAAACTCGGCCCCTGGCCAAGGGGTCAGCCGTGGCGCAAACTTTGGTATAGGCTGCACGCCCCGCCTCCGCCCACAGGCGCCCGAGAGCCCTGAACAGCTCGCGGTCCGCGGCTCGGCGGAGCTTACGCCTGCGCACTGCGCGGCTGATCGGGCGGGGGCGGGGGCGGGGCCAGGGCCGGTCACGCCCCTCGTCCGCTCAGCCAAGTGCGCGTGCGCAGCGGCCCCGGCCCTGACCGCGCCTCAGTCTTCCCCGGCGGCGGTGGGCGTCAGCTTTTCTGCGCTCGGCGGACGCGCAGCGCTCGCGCGTGACCCCCGCCTGCTCTTAGCTCAGCTGTGCTGCTATGGCGTGGCGGCGGCCCGAGGCCGGCGTTGGGGCCCGCGGCGCGCTGGCTCTGGCGTTGCTCGCCCTGGCCGTGTGCGCGCCGGGGGCCCGGGGCCGGGCTCTCGAGTGGTTCTCGGCGGTGGTGAGCATCGAGTACGTGGACCCGCAGACCAACCTGACGGTGTGGAGCGTCTCGGAGAGCGGCCGCTTCGGCGACAGCTCTCCCAAGGAGAGCGCTCAGGGCCTGGTGGGCGTCCCGTGGGCGCCCGGCGGAGACCCCGAGGGCTGCGCGCCCGACACGCGCTTCTTCGTGCCCGAGCCCGGCGGCCGAGGGGCCGCGCCCTGGGTCGCCCTGGTGGCTCGCGGGGGCTGCACCTTCAAGGACAAGGTGCTGGTGGCGGCGCGGAGGAACGCCTCGGCCGTGGTCCTCTACAACGAGGAGCGCTACGGGAACCTCACCATGCCCATGTCCCACGCGGGTGAGCAGGCCGGGGCGCGAGGGTACGGGAGGGGGACTTCTGCGCGGCAGCCGAGGCTGGGGTCTTCAGGGTCGGCCCTGAACCGCAGGCCGCGAAGCGGGCCTGGAACGATTCTCGGGCCTCCGGCTGTTGGAACTCTCAGGGAAGCCCTCATTTGCTCGGTGCGGCTCCCCGAGCGCTGTTGGGAGGGAGGTAAGTCTGCAGACGAGATATAATCTTCGCCTTTGATCCATGGGGCGAAGGGAGTACTAAAGACGTTAAAATCCACAGAAGGAGGCTTGTGATTCTAACAGGTGGGGAAATCTCAGATTCCTAATCATGGTCCCCTTTCCATTCACCGCTTCCAAAAGTCGGAGGGGTGAGTAGGAATCCAAGCTCTTAACCCAGCGCGCCCCAGGATCGGTTGTTCATCAACATAAGGTGATGGCTTGTTGGCACTCCGGTTTCTTCACTTTCTTGAATCATGTCTGAATATTCTAAACTCTAAGTCAGAAAACCTGCCTCTGACTGAGTCAGTAAACCTTGACCTGTGCTTTCTGACTTGCTAAATTTAGGGTTATAACACTGGCTCTGCTGCCGGTCAGATTCAGTGAGTCTTGAGTTACGATCAAAATTTTGAAATTACTGTATTCATTCCAGACCAGACCTTGGGACCTGTAATCCCAGCACTTTGGGAGGCCGAGGTGGGAGGATCGCTTGAGGCCAGGAGTGCGAGACCAGCCTGGCCAATATAGGGAGACACCATCCTACAAAAATTTTTAAAAATCGCGTGGGCAGGGTGGCACTCGCCTGTAGTCCCAGGCACTCAGGAGGCTGAGATGGAAGAACCACTTGAGCCCAGGAGGTCGAGACTGTGGTGAGAGCTGTGATTGTGCCACTGCACTCCAGCCTGGGCGAGAGAGCAAGACCTCAAGAAAAAAATAATAATAATAAGACCTTGCTATTTGCCAGGCAACCCTTCCTACACATACTGTTCCCTAGGGCGGCAGGTTGTATCTTCAGGCAGTAGTCATAGTTTAAGTCTTATTTGGCAAAATATCCTTAAAACTAAGTCCGGGTAAAATAACGACCAGTACACAGAGAGTGAACATATTCTGTTATGTAAGATAACCACTTTATGCATCACACAACTAGTTGACTCAGTCTCAGCTTAATGTGGTTAATTTTATTTTTTAAGTTTCCACTGCTACTAAATCAGACATTATTTTTCCTATACTTCTGTTTTTTCTCTGTTTTGGCGTCCTGAGTGCAAGTTCAGGACCTAACAGTAAAGTGAGGACAGAAAAATAACCTTGGATTTGCCTATTTTGTGAAGTGATGGGAAAAGTAGCCAGCTGAGAGACTGTTGAGAGGAAGTAAGGACTGTTAGGACAACTCTTTCAAGAAGATTGAAGAGTGAGGGAGCTGCAGAGGAATGGGCAGAAATTGTGGGAGTACGGGATGGTGGGACAAAGTTGGTAGGGTGTGTTTGAAATTGGGTGGGAGTGATCTGCTAGAGTCTTCCAGAGGGCAGGAAGGCTGGGTCCAGAACCCTGGAGGCTTGGCCACAGGCAGTCCAAGGACAGTTCCTCAGTTGCAGCAGAAAGGAGGGCATGGGAACGGGAGCAGATGTCCATGTGGTGGCACTGGGCTAGGCACCACGTTCAGCGCGGTTATTCCACTGGTTACAAATCTATTTAATTGTCATGGTACCCAGGCTGCGTTTCCACAAGTGTCATGAAAGGTCCTGTCAGATTTGACATAGCACTCCACGTACATCCTATCAACTTGAGTAGTTCTGTCAAAGAAAAGAGGTTAGTGTGCCGTGATTCTCTGTTGCTGGGTCCTTATACACCCATCTTAACGTAGACTTTTTTTCAAATGGCGGGTTCATCAGCCTACAGTTTTCCAAATCTGCATATTTTGATAATAGCTTTAAGAACCCCCTTTTCGGGCTAATAGCACTTGTTGTAACCATGGCTCAGCAACCTTGCCTGCTTATGTTATTGACATGTAATTTATCCAGGCGCAGAAAAACACCTGTGATGTTCATGTGAAATCCACTTCTTGGGAGCTTCTCTTCCCATTATTGGTGTCCATTCTAGCCTTTTTTAGTGAGAGAATAATTCTGTTTGAGAGGAAAGACCAACAAAACAATTTAAAGATGTGTGAAGTGTCCAGTCTGCAGACACGGCTCAGTGTTCTGCATAGAGTGACTCACTCTTCCCAACAGCCTTTAAGGTAGATATTTGACCACGGAGTACATACAGATGAGGAAACTGACGCTCAAGGAGTTTAAATGACTAGCCCGGGACAGCATAGTAATCTAGGGCCAGATAATTCTTTGTTCTCTCTCCCTGTCCCTACCCCCTCACCACATGTGTGTGTTGGGGCGGGGGTTGTCCTGTGCATTGTAGGATATATTAGCTGCATCCCTGGCCTCCACCCACTAAATTCCAGTCCTGACAATCAAAGATGTCTCCAGATATTGCCAAACGTTTAGAGAGTCGGGGAAGGGCCGACAAAATTATCCAACATTTTGAAGCACTGATTAAAGGGAAATTAGTTTGGTAGCAGTGTGACGGATGAATTAAACAGAGCAACAACTGGGAACAGAATCCACTTAGACTGTGGGGCTAGTCTAAGTAGAAATATAAGGGTCAGTACTGTAGTGGTGACTGCAGAAATGAAAAGACCCTTACAGAATGTGAGCACATTGGGCATGATGGTACCCAGTGTGACTTTTTGAGAATGGAATTAAGTCACAAGGTGACTGTGTACAGTCAGCCTTGAAGATGGCTCAGACTTAGGTGTCTGTGTTTAGCCAGAGTGTGACTAGAGCCAGGAAAAACCACTGATTCAGTGATTCTCACTGTTCTGTGTAACATTAGTTTTCTATGAAATAGGTGGAGGTGGCCTGCCTGTAAAATTGAATACTAGACTGGGTGCGGTGGCTCACGCCTGTAATCCCAGCACTTTGGGAGGCCGAGGCAGGTGGATTATGAGGTCAAGAGATCGAGACCAGCCTGGCCAACATGGTGAAACCCCGTCTCCACTAAAAATACAAAAATGAGCTGGGCATGGTAGTGCGGGCCTGTAGTCCCAGCTACTCGGGAGGCTGAGGCAGGAGAATCACTTGAACCCGGGAGTCAGGGTTGAACCCGGGAGTCAGTAAGCCAAGATTGCGCCACTGCACTCCAGCCTGGGAGACAGAGTGAGACCCTGTCTCAAAAAAAAAAAAAAAAAAAAAAAAAGAATACTGGTAGTCTCTTCCCAAGCCTCAGGAGAGTTTCTCCAGTTTTTCTGAAATCTTGCTTGTCTCTTCTACAATCCAGTACAAGATTATTTTGGGATTTAAATCAGTATTTTATCGTGGCTCTAAAAAAAAGTGATTTTAATTTTTTGTCAAAACAAGTATAAGGACTGTTACTAATTTCCAAAGTCAATTCTGTTTACTTTAGCAGACATATATTCAGCAGCCACTTTGGGTTAAGTATTATGCCTGCTCAGGGATAGAAATGCATAGGACACAGGCCTGCCCTTAAGAGGTGTATGGTCTAGGGGGAGTGATACACAGAACTTTCCAGACTATGTGGTTTGAACCTCATAATTGCAGTATGCACAGGTGCTTAGCAGGTGTAAAGGAAAGGGTTTTTTGTTTGTTTGTTTGTTTGTTTGTTTTGAGGCAAGGTCTTGCTCTGTCACCCAGGCTAGAATGCAGTGGCATGATCTTGGCTCATTGCAACCTCTGCATCCTAGGCTCAAGTGATCCTCTTACCTCAGCCCCCCAAGTAGCTGGGACTACAGGCACATGCCACCGTGTCTGGCTAATTTTTGTACTTTTTGTAAAGATGGGGTTTTGCCATGTTGGTCAGGCTGTTCTCCCTCAGCTCAAGCGATCTGCCTGTCTCGGCCTCCCACAGTGCTGGGAGTGTAAGCCGCCACACCTGGCTAAGGAAAGGGATTTAATGCAGGTGTTGCAAAGGTATCAAAGTAAACTTGACCAAGATAGGTGGAAATTAGTAAACATCAAAGCACTACAACAAAAGCTTTTACAGGATATTGGCCTTAAATTAACGTACATGTGTTTGTTAACAAATAGGCTGATCCTTTAGCTGAAATCTTGGCGTGGTCTTTTAAGAATGGCACTTTCATTTTTTGACAGTTATTTACTGAGTGCCAAGTACTGGCAAGGCTTGGAGCTATATTTGGGAACCTGCCAGAGTTGGAGTGGGTGGTAGGGGAGGTTACAAAGATGTGTAAGAAATCCCTCCTATTGATTAGAGGTATAGAAAGAAAATTTTTTAAAAAATCCCTGACCTTCAGAGAGCTCACCTCTTGAGAGGGGTGTGTATTTTGTATTTGCAGAGCAAGTTAAATAGTCTTTTATGAATGGATAATAAGTTCTTGATGATCTGTAATGCTACACTCTCACAAATTATCTAAAAATTTAGATTTGAATTTAAAATGTATTTTGAGGCTGGGCACAGTAGCTCACACCTGTAATCCCAGCAGTTTGGTAGGCTGAGGCAGGTGGATCACCTGAGGTCAGGAGTTCGAGACCAGCCTGGCCAACATGGGAAAGACTCCGTCTCTACTAAAAATACGAAAAAAATTAGCCAGGCATTGAGGCAAGCGCCTGTAGTTCCAGCTACCTCTCAGGTGGCTGAGGCATGAGAATAGTTTGAACTGGGAGGCAGAGGTTGCAGTGAGCCAAGATTGTGCCACTGCATTACAGCCTGGGCGACAGAGCAAGACTCTCTCTCAAAAATAAAATAAAATGTATTTTGGTGCTATAGGAAGACAGAAATGGCACCTCATAGCCTCACAGAGGATGGGATTAGCTAGGACACTTCCCAGAAAGGTTGAGGGTTTTTTGTTTGGTTGGTTTTGGTGTTTTTGTTTTTTTTTTTTAGAGACAGTGTCTCAGTCTGTTGCCCAGGCTGGAGTGCGGTGGCACAGTCATAGCTCACTGTAGCTTTGCCCTTTAGGGATCAAGCAGTCCTCCCACCTTAGCCTTCTGCGTAGCTGGGACTACAGGCGCATGCTGCCACACCTGGCTAATTTTTTAAATGTTTTGTAGAGATGGGGTGTCCCTGTGTTGCCCGGCTGCTTCCAAATTCCTGGACTCAAGCTGTCCTGCCTCGGCCTCCCAGGGTGCTGGGATTATAGGTGTGAGCCACCACACCTGGCCAAGGTTGAGTTTTGAAGGACAAGTTAAAGTCGATGGGGAAGGTGTGTTGTGTGCGGTAGAGGTGAGTGGGCTATAGGACATTCTGGGTGGCAGAAACAGCCTTTTGCAATATTGCAAAAGGCTGAATGAAGATCTGAGATAAAGCAGTGCATTTGGGAAAATTGCAGAAGAGTTCCTAACATTGTTGAGTATTGTATTCAAAAATACAAAATGTTTTTGAGCAAGACACATTGTCCAAAACATAATTTAAAATTCTGTGCCAAAAAGAGAATTGCACTTATGTTGGGGTCCTCCTAACTCACCCAACCAACCATAAAAACGTTTGTTTTGCATAATGTTTCAGATTTCTGTGATATTTACATTCATATTGATGAATTCACCAAATTCACCTGCTAGGGAATCTCTTTATTGGGAATTCGCCTTATTGGGTCATTTTAACTTTAGCAATAAAAGATGAGCCAGTTTTTCAGTTTTATTCATTCATGTAGAAGCCTTTTTATAGGCCATCACTGCTTGATGCTAGGGCTACAAAAACTAATAAATAAGAACAGGTAGTACTTGTCTAGTGAGGGAGACCTATAAATAAATTACAGTAGGTGTGCAAAAAGGTATCTGAGAGGCAGATGGTGCTGAAAAGTCTTAAGTTGAGCTTATGCTGAACCTTAAAAATTTGACCAGAAATTATCCAGAGAGGAGGGGGGAAAAAAAGTAGAGAGAGTGTTGCAGTGAAGTTATTGGGGAGACGAAAACGTGAAAGTTTGTAGTATTCTCTTTGTGGAACTTTGAAATGATTTCTAGCTGCCTAAATTAGTTTTCTAGAACAGAAATCTAATCCACTACTTTAAATATTTCAATAGCTCCCTTCTCCTTCAAGAGAATGTTGAAATCTACTTTAAATAGCTGTCTTGGGAGGAGAAATAGTACACTAGACTCATGTCATCCAGAAGAATTTTAAAGCTGTTGAGCAAGTCAGAACTTTTTTCCTTTTTATTATTATTTTGACAAGGTGATAAGAGAAACACAGAAATTTGAAAAGAAACAGAAGTAAGCACAAGTTTATTTTTTGGTACAGAAGAATGTTAAATTGTGTTACGGGTGATTTGGTTTGTTAAAAATACTGTCTTTGAAGTAGGACATCGTGATGCATACCAGTAATCCCAGCACTTTGGGAGGCTTAGGCAGGCAGATTGCTTGAGACCAGCCTGGGCAACATGGTGAAACCCTATCTTTACAAAAAATACAATAATAAAAATTAGCAGGCCAGGCGCAGTGGCTCAAACCTGTAATCCCAGCACTTTGGGAGCCCGAGGCGGGCAGATGACAAGGTCAGGAGATAAGACCATCCTGGCTAACACAGTGAAACCCCGTCTCTACTAAAAATACAAAAAAATTAGCTGGGCATGGTGGCGGACGCCTGTAGTCCCAGCTGCTAGGGAGACTGAGGCAGGAGAATGGTGTGAACCCAGGAGGCAGAGCATGCAGTGAGCTGAGATCGTACCACTGCACTCCAGCCAGGGTGACAGAGCAAGATTCCATCTCAATAAATAAATAAACAAACAAATATTAGCTGGGTGTGGTGGCACAGTCCCAGCTACTAGAGAGGCTGAGATGGGAGGATCGCCTGAGCCTGGGAGGTCAAGGCTGCAGCGAGCTGTAATTGTGCAGCTGTACTCCAGCCTGGGCAACACAGTGAGACCCTGTCTCAAAAAACAAAAAAACACTGTATTCGATATTTATTGTTGTTCAGCAAGTAGATGTATGATTATGTACTATGTGCAAAGATATTTTGCTAAGTGTAAAACAAAAAACATAAATTGCCTTCAAGAAATTTTCCTGTCTGATGCCAAGGTGTATAGGTTCTTTTGGGGAAGAGGGATTGTGCAAGGTGACATTTTTTAGTCAAGCAATAGTGGTAACAATGTTGAGGCCTGGGGAAGGAAAATATAGCCTCAAAGGGCTTTTTCTCTGTCATCCCACGTCTTTGAGTTTCTGAAAAAATCCAGCCATTTAGTTTGGAAATAAGCTGTGATTTGGTCTCATATGCCAATTAAGGAAGGGTCGTGCACAATAACTTGAGCAGCTTAGCTCTTTAGTATTGACCAGAGAGGCGGCGATGTATCAGAGGCAAGAGTAGGGCCTACAAGGTGGCTGTGCCTGGCACCCCTTGGGGTTATGCACATGCTGACCCCTGAACTAGCGTGTTTTTTCCCCAACTGCCCTGTCTCCAGTTCGTCCCCAGAAATGTTCTGGAAAAGCAAATCTCAGGGTATAAAGAGACTTCGTTCTGGGTTTTGTTAATTTAAAATAATTTCCAGAAGCAGTCTTGCTGCTATGATTATAATATAGCAAACTGTTTAGTCCTCATGCTAGGCAGGTTTTTTTGGTTTGCTTTAATAGAGACAGGATTTTTGCCATGTTGCCCAGGCTGGTCTCAAACTCTCGAGGGTCCAGAGATCCATGGCCGGACGTGGTTGCTCACGCCTCTGTTCCCGGCACTTTGGGAGGCCAAGGCCGAGATCGTGCCGCTGCACTCCAGCCTGGGCGACAGAGCAAGAGCGAGACTCTGTCTCAAAAGTAAATAAATAAATAAATAATAATTTCTTTTAACTCAGCAAACTAAGACGGATTTCCTAGGTGAGAAATTTCAGATGGATACTGCAAGTGTTTTCTGTGCAGGGTGTCCTGATACTTGTTGCAGCAGTATCCCTTCCCCCACCCCCAGCCTTGAGATTGTAGGTGTTGAAGAACCTTTTTAATCTCAGTTAATCTTCTGTCTCCCACTCATCCCTTCATTTATTCAACAAGATACCTTTACATGTATCTTAGTCACCAGCCAAACTGGGCTGGTCACCATCCCAAATATATTGTTGTGGTCTACCGTCTAGAAACCCTCTTCCTTTGCTTTATAAACTTTTCTCTCCTTTGAGATGTGATTCCAGTGTGCCTGGGGAGATTTCCCTCCACCCCAAACAAAATCGTCCCCTTACTTCTGTAGCTCTTTGTTACTCTGCTTTCTTATTGCAAAAGTGGTAGTCTGAAATAGAGTCATTCTCATCCCCATTTTGTAGCTGCGGAAGCATTCTCAGTGAGTATGGATTTGTCCAGCCCCCCAGGCAATGGATAACGGTGATATTTGCACCCAGGTCTGTCTGGCTATGGAGCCTGTGATCCTATGAAAGGGTGCAGGGAAGGGACACTACCTCGGAACTGGGTCTTCAGATTTTAGAACTGGCTTTTTCAGGTGCTGTGTGACATTGAGCAACTCCCTAGGATTTCTAAACACTCAGCTGTAGAACGATAGTGTGGCCTTTTCCTGCTTCAAGTGAGTTATAAATGTAAACGTGTTCTTCCCCGTTACCACACAAAGAATGTGGTATCAGTACCAGAAATTGATTCAACTATCATCATAGCATAGTTTAGTTTTCTGCGTAAAAGCTTTTAACTGAGATGGAAACATGAGAGTTCGTTGTAGTGTTCTTTCTACTTTGTATGTGCTTGGAATTTTCCACAAAAGCGGGTTTACAAAAAAGACTTCTAGCTTGCAAAGTGCCATATAATTATATCAGATATAACCATCATAATTCTTTCTATACACGTCCTTCTTAACTGCTAGATGTTTATTTTCGTGATGGCAGAAAATGCCTTCCTCCTTGTTGTGTCGCCTTGTGATGACATGGTTGGTTGTGTGGGTGTTTTGGAAACTACAGTTCTTGCCAAGGGACCCTTTTAGACAGGCAGGTCATCAGATCATAGGATCAGCTTCCACACAGGGGCTACCTTAGAAGGGTGTCCTTCTGGTGTTTCAGTAACTAAATCCCAAAGCTTGAGATCCACAATGGATTTGCTACAGATGAAATTTCTCTCCACAATAAAATAGTGTTAAAATGTGGTTTTAGTGTGATGTCAGGGAACGTTCTTTATATACCCTTTCAAGTTATTTTTTGTTTTGTTTCGAGACAGAGTCTCGCCCTGTCGCCCAGGCTGGAGTGCAGTGGCGCGATTTTGGCTCACTGCATCCTCCGACTCCTAGGTTCAAGCAATTCTTCTGCCTCAGCCTCCTGAGTAGCTGGGATTACAGGCATGAGCTACCACGCCCAGCTAATTTTTTGCATGTGTAATATTAGTAGAGACAGGGTTTCACCATGTTCGCCAGGCTGGTCTCAAACGCCTAACCTGAAGTGATCCACCTGCCTCGGCCTTCCAAAGTCCTGGGATTATAGACGTGAACCAACATGCCTAAAAGTTATTTTTTGAATAGCTAATATGTGCACATGATACAGAATTCTTACTATGCAAATAAGACCCCCCACCCCGTCCTGCATCCCGTAGAGCCTCTCCCCAGAAAGTCATGGTCTCTAGTCTCTGGGGTAGCCTTCCAGAGGGTAGTATGTGTTTATAGGGGCATGTCGGTCTTTGGGTTTTTGTTGTTGTTTTGTTTTTTTTAAGGACAGCATGCTCTCCACACAGTTTACATGTTGTGTGTTTTCTGTCTTGAGTACTGTCATTACTTACAGAGCTGCTACTTCAGTCTTCATACACATATTGTAATATATATAGCTTTTTTCTTTTCGATGGACATGTATATTGTGATAGCGAAAACTTAGGAAAAAACGTTGGCAATAAATCTTTTTTATTTATTTAATTTTATTACTATTTTTGAGACAGTGTCTTGCTCTGAGTCTGGAGTGCAGTGGTGCAATTTCGGCTCACTGCAGTCTTTGCCTCCTAGGCTCAGGTGATCCTCCTGCCTCAGCCTCCCAAGTAGCTAGGACTACAGACATGCACCACCACACCCAGCTAATTTTTGTATTTCTTTTAAGTAGAGACAGGGTTTTGCCATGATGGCCAGGCTGGTCTCAAACTCCTGATCCGTCCGCCTTGGCCCCCCAAAGTGCTGGGATTACAGGCATGAGTCACCGTGCCCAGCCAACAATAAATCTTTATAGATACCTCATTGGTTACATCTATGCAGTTACGTTTCTGGACACAGAATTGCTGGGCCAAAGAGACATGGACATTTAGAATTTTTCAAATGCCATTGCCTTTCGTAGAAAGAGTTTAGTAATTTATTCACCACCCCACCAGCAGTGTGCGAGAGTGCTGATTCATGCCTATTTTTGCCAATATAGTATATCAGACTTTTTGGTCTTTGCCAATCTTACAGGAAATGTTTTCATTTGTTACCAAGGAAGACTTTTTATGTGTTTAAAATCGCTTTTGCAGGGAGAGAGTGACTGCCAATGGACACAGGGTTTCTTTTTAGGGTAATGAAAATGTTACGGAATTAGATAGTGATGATGGTTGTACAGCTTTACAAATCTACTAAAAAGCACTGACTTGTACACTTAAAAAAAGGTGAATTTTGTGGTATGTGGATTATATCTCAATAAAACTGCTGTTTAAAATACCCATTTGGCCAAGCATAGAGTGGCTCATGCCAGGAGCCCAACACTATGAGACGTCGAGGTGGGAGAATTGTTTGAGGCCAGGAGTTCAAGGCTAGCCTGAGCAACATAATGAGACCCCATTTCTTCAAAAAATGAAAAAAATTAGCCAGGTGTAGTGGTGTGTGCCTGTGGTCCCAGCTACTCAGGAGGCTGAGGCAGGAGGATCACTTGAGCCCAGGAGTTTGAGATTTCATTGAGCTAGGATCCCACCACTGTACTCCATCCTGGGTGACAGAGTGAGACCCCATCTCTTTAAAAATAAAAACAAAACAAAAAAACCTTTTTATTTTCTGCAAATCAACTTCATTTTCTTTGTTTTTCTGTTACTCTTACAGGAAATTAGATTTTTGTCTTTGTTATGTTACATCTATATTTTCCAAGTTGATCGTTTGCTCTTTTTGTTTTTTGTTTGTTTGAGACAGAGTCTTGCTCTTGTCACCCAGGCTGGAGTGCAGTGGCGCAATCTCGGCTCACCGCAACCTCTGCCTCCGGGGTTCAAGTGATTCTTCTGTCTCAGCCTCCTGAGTAGCTAGGATTACAGGCGCCCACCACCACGCCTGGCTAATTTTTGTAATTTCAGTAGAGACGGGGTTTCGCCATTTTGGCCTGGCTGGTCTCCAACTCCTGACCTCAGATGATCCACCCACCTCAGCCTCCCAAAGTGCTGGGATTACAGGCGCGAGGCACCTTGCTTGCCTGGCAAAGTGCTGGGATTACAGGCATGAGTCACCGTGCCCAGCCAACAATAAATCTTTATAGATACTTTGTTGGTTACATCTATGCAGTTACGTTCCTGGACACAGAATTGCTGGGCCAAAGAGACACGGACATTGCTCTTTTGCTCTTTTGACCTTGGTTTTGCTCTTATTCATGGAGAAAATTTTCATTTTTCTGTAGTTAAAAAAAAGTTTTTTTAAGAACCTCTAAGGTAGTTTTTATACTTGGAGAAGCTTTTCTTCAATATATATTTTTTAATTCCCATCTTTCTTCTGGCCATTGTACGTTTCCTCTTTATTTATATATACATTTAAATCTTTGATTTAGTTGGAATTTATTTTGGCGTAAGTTGTGAGAAATGGATGCAGCTTCTCCCTACTCGCCCCACCGGTGATACCCAGTTGCCTCAAATAATTTTTTAAATAATTCATTTTGCCTCATGCATTTGGAATTCTGCTTCTGTGCACTAAATTCTTTAATGTATTTGGGTCTATTTCTGGACTGTTATTCTGTCTCATTCTGTGGGCGTCTCCATATGCTACAGCCACAATGTTTTAATTACTTAAAGACTGGTCCAGGTTTCACTGTTTAAAACGTTGTTCCAATCGTCTTGTTTTCCTTCTAAGTGAACTTAGAAGCAGTATTTTTAGTTCTTTATTAATGTTACTGATATTTTATGATTCTTGCATTCATTTGTAGCTAAATTCATGTAAAATTTTTTATTTTAGCCCTTCTTTTCTATGTCTCTTGATTTTTGTCTCATGTCTGCTTATGCCTTCAGAGCAATGCTAAATAATAGTGATCATAGTAGAAATTTTCATATTGTCTCCCTGATTTTAATGACTATGCTTTAGGCATTATGTATTAGTACTCATAAGTGGAATTGATCTGTATAGGTTTTTGTTTGTTTTTCATTGAGGTACAGTCTCACTCTGTCGCCCAAGCTGGAGTACGGTAGGATGATCTCAGCTCACTGCAGCCTCGACCACCTGCTCCCAACTCGTTTTTTCTTTAAATTATTTGTAGAGAGATGGTCTCACTTACACAGGCTGGTCTCCAATTCCTGGCCTCAAGTGATCCTCCGATCTCACGTCTCAAAGTGCTGGGATTACAGGTGTGAACTACCATGCCTGGCTTGTATGGTTCTTTTGTTGGTTGTTTATTACCATGTTTGGTTTTATTATCTTAGAAGTTTTTTTTTTTTGAGACAGAGCCTTGCTCTGTTGCCTAGGCTGGAGTGCAGTGACGCAATCTCGGCTCACTGTAACCTCTGTCTCCCGGGTTTACGCCATTCTCCTGCCTCAGCCTCCCGAGTAGCTGGGACCACAGGCGCCTGCCACCACGCCTGGCTAATTTTTTGTATTTTTAGTAGAAACTTGGTTTCACCATGTTAGCCAGGATGGTCTCGATCTCCTGACCTCATGATCGGCCCACCTCGGCCTCCTGAAGTGCTGGGATTACAGGCATGAGCCACCGCGCCTGGCCGTCTTACAAGTAATTTTTAAACTTTCTAATTTTTTAATCTGCTGTGGAACAACTTAAATATCGTTGGTATTACTTGTTCCTTAAAGGTTTGGTGGTAGGCTTCACCTGTGAAACTGAACAGTACTCTAGCTTTTGGGGGAATCGTTTTTATTTATTTATTTATTTTTGAGATGGGGTCTCGCACTGTCACCGGGGCTGGAGTGCAGTGGCGCAATCTCGGCTCACTGCAACCTCCGCTTCCCCGGTTCACCCCGATTCTCCTGCCTCAGCCTCCTGAGCTGGGATTACAGGTGCCCGCCACCACACCCGGCTAATTTTTGTAAGTTTGGTAGAGATGGTGTTTCACTATGTTGGCCAGACCGGTCTTGAACTCCTGACCTAGTGATCCACCCACCTAGGCCTCCCAAAGTGTTGGTATTACAGGCGTGAGCCACCATGCCTGGCCGGGGGAGTAGTTCTTAGTGATTGCTTCTGTTACTTCTAATGTCATCAGTTTCTTTTGGAACCAGGTTTGGTAACTTATGTTTTCCATGGAATTTTTCTAATGTATTTATATATGTAGATGAACATAGTACCCTTATATTTAATTTAATGTTCTCGGTATCATATTTTGTGTTCTTCACGTTGATTTCTTTGTTCTTTCCTACAGGAACAGGAAATACAGTGGTCATTATGATTAGCTATCCAAAAGGAAGAGAAATTTTGGAGCTGGTGCAGAAAGGAATTCCAGTAACGATGACCATAGGGGTTGGCACTCGGCACGTACAGGAGTTCATCAGCGGTCAGTCTGTGGTGTTTGTGGCCATCGCCTTCATCACCATGATGATTATCTCGTTAGCCTGGCTAATATTTTACTATATACAGCGTTTCCTATATACTGGCTCTCAGATTGGAAGTCAGGTAATGATGGACAACTCTGAATTTTGATTTTTAAAAGATAGTTCATAAATATGCTCCATATGTATTCCTAGAAGTTACATTTGACCATATTCTTTTATTTTTGCTTATATTATTTAAGTATTCACATGACTTTTTGGAAGTCACTTTTTAATTGGACTATGTTAAATTTTTTGTTTTGTGGGAAATTAGATACCTTTAAGTCTGGGTTTCCTTTTGCACATTTATTTCCTGCAGGAACCCTCTTAGTCCCTTCCAGACACAAAGGAGTGATGAAAAGGCCTGAGTTAAGGGTGGACCTGTCCTTAGGTAGCCCTCATTCTCTGATGAGACCTAAAGGTGAGGAGCAGAGAGGAAATGGGGGCCTCTCTGTCTCCATCATGGAGCTGTAGTAAAGCCATTTATCTGTCTCAGTGATAGCGAAGAGAAGGGCCGTCAGAGAGCCAGTGGCTTCCCAAGGCAGGCCTTTTGAACGTCCCACTTATATCTGTCATTGTGGAAAGTTGACTTTTCTGTCTTGAGTACTAGGAAGAGGCCTTTTCCTTTTAGGTACTTAAGTAGATGAGCATATGGTACCCCTATCCTTAGCTTCTTACTTTCTTGACAATATTTAAACATAAGATGTGGTTTCTTCTTCAGAAAAGAAATTGAAAGTCAGTACTCTTGGTCACATACCTCTTAATGTTACATATGGCTGTTCTGCATATGAAGACTTGAATGGCTTTTGTTGTTTGGGGGCGTTTTTGTTAAGTTGGTGCAAAAGTAATTGCGGTTTTTGCCATTAAAAGTTATTTTCAGTATAGTCATTTGACTTTGCCTTTCAAGTGAAATGTTTCTATATGCTTATGTGTATTTGTGACTTTTAAGAAAAATAGTGATTTAATTTAAATTTTTCAATAACTATATTAATATTTTCCCACCCAAGAGCCATAGAAAAGAAACTAAGAAAGTTATTGGCCAGCTTCTACTTCATACTGTAAAGCATGGAGAAAAGGTAATATTTTCATGGTTTTTTTTTGTGGTTTAGAGTAGAGAATATGCTGTACGTGTTTATTTTAAAGAAGGATTGGCAGAAATATTTTGCCATTGAGAAGAGCCTTCCAGACCTGCATTAATATGGTAGCCACTAGTCACATACAGCAATTTGCATTTAAATGAATTTAATTTAAAATTGAGCCCCTCACTGGTGACGGTTGAAGCACTTTGGGAGCCACAGTGGCTGGTTGCTGCCCTCCTGGACAGCTCTGACATTCCCAGCAGTGAAGAAAGTGGTGCTGGTTAGAACCAGATCACTATAAAGACGTGGAGGAGCATACAGTCTTCACCAGCCCTTGATACCTTCAGTTCATTTCTGTTAAATCTGAGACTATGTGTCCACTCCTTTAGTTACAGGGAGAACATGTTGGCATTTGTGGGGATGGAGAGAAAAGAGATTTTTAAAACTACTTTTGGAAAAGGAAACATTTTGACATGGCCAATCTGACACTTAAAAGTTCAAAATCATACCAGAATTTTAAAGCATTTTTGAAATAGGACAAATCCTGAATCTAGAAGCTCAGATTCTTGGAGAATAGATGCCTTAAAAGGAAAACTGTTGCTGATGTGTAGTATTTATTCTTTTCATAGTTCTTCTGGTGTGCTTTAAAATGTTGATAATTGTGTTGACTTGCAGCTATGACTTGGTGTAGCTGTTTTGATTTTCATGTTATCTCACTAAGTTATCAAAAATCTGTTCCACCCTCCAGTTTCTACTCCCCTTCAGAAAGAAAGAGTACCTGCACTTATGGTGTATATCTCTTTCTTTTACCTTAAAGGATTAAAGCAAAAATAACACATTAGCTTACAGACCTTTCATTTTTTTTTTTTTTTTTTAATTTGGAATTGATACTAATGAGGCTTCGAGAATTGTATTGGTGGCTACCATTCCTTTGCTGACGGCTTTCGTACTGCAGTTCAATGTTAACAGTTTGTGCAGGGTATTGTTTTCTTTCCATATAAATGTGTTGAACAGAAAAAGTGAAAAAAAAAAAAAAGATCACATCTCATGGCTTAAGATTAGTGTCTGATTTGCAGATCACTCAGAAGGTCCTTAGGGATAGAGTTTCCAGTTAATGCCTGTGACAAACTCTGCACACATTCAGCATAGTCAGTTACTTGACAAGCATGTGGTTTATGTTCCTCTTGGAACATGCCTTCTTAGCCTTCTTAGCAGGAAATCGCAGTTCTTTTTTTTCTTCTTATAATAAGACGGTCTCACTCCGTCACCCAGGCTGGTGTGCAGTGGCGCAATCTCGGCTCACTGCAAGCTCCGCCTCCTAGGTTCATGCCATTCTCCTGCCTCAGCCTCCCAAGTAGCTGGGACTACAGGCGCCCGCCACCACACCCAGCTAATTTTTTGTAATTTTAGTAGAGATGGGATTTCATCATGTTAGCCAGGATGGTCTTGATCTCCTGACCCCGTGATCCGCCCGCCGTGGCCTCCCAAAGTGCTGGGATTACAGGTTTGAGCCACCGTGCCTGGCCGGAAATCGAAGTTCTTAAGTGTAAGAAGACGTAGATGTATTTGTTTAATTTACTGAATCAAATCTTTGAGAACACAAGTAAATTAATATTATCCTCTTCCCATACAGAACAATTTTGAAAATATGCTTCCAGGGACTGTTTCTTGAAAGTTGTCAAAATAATGGTTGAAAAAAAGAGGAGCCTTGCAAAAAAGCCTTATGGTGTATATATTTTTAAGAAGATTCCTAAATGATCCATGAGGTATATACAGATGGCCCCCAACTTCCAATGGTTTGGCTTAACAATTTTTAAACTTTATGACAGTGTGAAAGCAATACGCATTCAGTAGAAACCATACTTCAAGTGTTGTTTTTAACTTTCAGTATGGTATGCAGTAGATTATATGAGAGAGTCAGTACTTTATTTTAAAATAGGCTTTGTGTTAGATGATTCTGCCCAAGTGTAGGCTAATGTAAGTGTTCTGAGCATGTTTATGGTAGGCCAGGCTAAGCCATGATGTTCAGTAGGTTAGGTACATTGAATGCATTTTACACTTAATGATATTTTCAACTTACAGTGGATTCAGTGAGATGTGACCCCATGGTAAGTTGAAGAGCAGCTGTACACAGATTTTCTTGCAATTTTACATTTTAAACTGTACAAAAAAATGTGTTTTCTTCAGACAACATTGTATTCCATTCTAGAGAAAATAAAAATTAATGTTGTCTAATTTTTATTTTCTTGTAGACTCATTCACAGTAATGTATAAAGTTGCAAACCATTATTAGAGATTTTAAAAATTATTTAATCATTCTTGCCCCACATATGATTACTTTCATTGAAACATACAATTTTAAATGTTGTTACAAGTTCATTTTAATATAGTCTTTGATAACAATATCTACATATAAAATCAAATGTGGTCTCGCACAGTGGCTCGCGCCTGTAATCCCCAGCACTTTGGGAGACAGAGGCAGGAGGATCACTTGAGTCCAGGAGTTTGAAACCAGCCTGGGCAACATGGTGAAACCCTGTCTCTTAAAAAAAATAAATAGGCTGGGCATAGTGGCTCACGCCTGTAATCCTAGTACTTTGGGAGGCCGAGGCAGATGGATCACAAGGTCAGGAGTTCGAGGCCAGCTTGACCTACATGGTGAAACCCCATCTCTACTAAAAATACAAAAATTAGCTGGGCATGGTGGTGCGTGCCTGTAGTCCCAGCTACTCGGGAGGCTGAGGCAGGAGATTCACTTGAACCCAGGAGGCAGAGGTTGCAGTGAGCCAAGATGATGCCACTGCACTCCAGCCTGGTGACAGAGCGAAACTCTGTCTCAAAAAATTAATTAAATTAATAAGATAAAATGTTTACTGCTTCCATGTTGACAGGTGGTGCACATGGCGAAATATATGTTTAAATACAGCAATTACATAAGAACAGTGTAACTATGTTCCATAAAATGAACTGCCTAAATTTGCAGCCATATGCTGATACTGATTGGGGGTCCCTGAGTCCCTACCCCAGCATCCTGGGAAGGAGAATCCTGCTGGCCTGTCTTGCGTCAGATGGCCACTGTGGCCCTGGCTGCCTTGGTTAATGGATGAGACCGGGTGTGTAGATCCAGGAGTTATTCCAGAGAAGTAGGGAGGGCTGATTACCACCAAAGAGGTTCATGACCCATAGATTCTTAGAAGTGAAAATTTTGTCACGAGACTACTTTCTCCCCAGCAATTTTTGTTTCTTTGTACCTTTATTAAGTAGTTAGATGAAAAATGGTAACTTACTCTAATTTGTCATTCTGAGTTTTATGTTTGAAAAATATAGCAGACATTTGCATTTCTACAGCATTTAAAACATGAATACTTTTTAACAACCCGCGAACACTTGCTTAGTATTTAAACATTTTAAACTGTACAAAAATGTTTTCTTCGATCTACATCATATTCCATTCTAGAGAGACTAGTGGTGTCTAATTTTTATTTCCTTGTAGACTCATTCACAGTAATGTATATACTTGCAAACCATTATTAAAGACTTTAAAAATTATTTCATCGTTTTTGCCCTGCATATGATAAATGATAGTATTTACTTTCATTGAAACATATAATTTTAAATGTTGAAAGTTCTTTTTTTTTTTGTTTTGCTTTTTGAGATGGAATCTCGCTCTGTCACCGGCTGGAGTGCAGTGGTGCAATCTTGGCTCGCTGCAACCTCCACCTCCCGGGTTCAAGTGATTCTCCTGCCTCAGCCTCCCGAGTAGCTGGGACTACAGGCATGCACTACCATGCCCAGCTAATTTTTGTATTTTTAGTAGAGACGGGGTTTCACCATGTTGGCCAGGATGGTCTCAATCTCTTGACCTCATGATCCGCCTGCCTTGGCCTCCCAAAGTGCTGGGATTACAGGCATGAGCCACCGTGTCTGGCTGTGAAAGTTCATTTTAATACAGTCTTTGATAACAATATCTACATAAAAAAATCAAACATCTGGCATGGTAGCTCATGCCTATAATCCCAGCACTTTGGGAGGCTGAGGCAGGAGGATCACTTGAGTCCAGGAGTTTAAGACCAGCCTGGTCAACACGGTGAGACCCTGTCTCTTTTTTCTTTTTTTTTTTTTTTTCAGATGGTGTCTCGCTGTCACCCAGGCTGGAGTGCAGTGGCGCCATCTTGGCTCACTGCAGCCTCCGACTCCCTGGTTCAAGCGATTCTTCTGCCTCAGCCTCCCGAGTAGCTGGGACTACGGGCTTGCACCACCATGCCCAGCTAATTTTTGTATTTTTTTTTTTTTTTTTTGAGACGGAGTCTCGCTCTGTCGCCCAGGCTGGAGTGCAGTGGCCGGATCTCATCTCATTGCAAGCTCCGCCTCCCGGGTTCACGCCATTCTCCTGCCTCAGCCTCCCGAGTAGCTGGGACTACAGGCGCCTGCCACCTCGCCCAGCTAGTTTTTTTTATTTTTTAGTAGAGACGGGGTTTCACCATGTTAGCCAGGATGGTCTCGATCTCCTGACCTTGTGATCCGCCCGTCTCGGCCTCCCAAAGTGCTGGGATTACAGGCTTGAGCCACCACGCTCGGCCATCTAATTTTTCTATTTTTAGTAGAGACGAGGTTTCACCACGTTGGCCAGGATGGTCTCGATCTCCTGACCTCATTATTGGCCCTCCTTGGCCTCCCAAAGTGCTGGGATTACAGGTGTGAGGCATTGCACCTGGCCAAAACCCTGTCTCTCTAAAAATAATAATAATAATAATAAATAAAGCAATAATAATAAATAAAATAAAATGTTTACTGCTTCCATATTGACAGGTGGTGCACATGGCTAAATATATTTTTAAATACAGTAATTACATATGAACAATATTAGTATTTAAACACTGTTCATATCTGATTAGGCAGACATATTATTTTTCAACCAGATTATTTAGATAATCCCCGAATAGTGGTAAACACCAAGTACAGTTATTTGTGTTTTAATTACACTGGTACCACTGTAGAAGGGAATTCATCATTGTTGTAGTCCAGATGTAGTGAGTTTACCAAGGGATATACTATGTACCAAGAATGTAGTAACACTTTCTTTTTCTTTTTACAGGGAATTGATGTTGATGCTGAAAATTGTGCAGTGTGTATTGAAAATTTCAAAGTAAAGGATATTATTAGAATTCTGCCATGCAAGTATGTTCTTTTTACCTACCGAGATGTTAAAAATTACTTGACAAGTTTTAGGTGTCTGACAAAATAGTTATTTGTTTTTTATGATACGAAGATCTTGTTATTTGTGATCATCTCCTCTTTTTAGAAAAGCAGCTTGGATTTTAAATGTAATGTCTTCACTGCTCTTTAAGATTGCTTTACCTAGGAGATTCTTAGGTTACATTAAGACTCGTTAAGTATCTTTGTCATAGATTGGCTTTTAGTCTTCTAAGCAAGGCTTTATCAAAATTGTAGGAATTACATTATACATTTAGCAGTGCAAAAAGTAAGCTGTGTTGGGAGCAAGAAAAATGAGGGACCAGGGAGACGGGCCTGAAACAGCCTAAAGGAAGTGGGTTGGGGAGGGCAGTAGTTTGCTGTTATTTGCACCCTGGACTTGCGTTCCTTCTAAGGTTGTTTAAAATCAGTATTCCTAGCTGGCTCACACCTGTAATCCCAGCACTTTGGGAGGCTGACTCAGGTGTTCAAGACCAACCTGGTCAACATGGTGAAACCCCATCTGTACTGAAAATACAAAAATTAGCCGGGTGTGGTGGTGTACGCCTGTAATCCCAGCCTACTCAGGTAGCAGAGGCAGGAGAAATTGCTTGAACCCGAGAGGCAAAGGTTACAGTGAGCCGAGATTGCGCCACTGCATTCCAACCTGGGTGACAGAGTGAGACTCCATCTCAAAAAAAAAAAAAAATATTTTTTTTTCCTTTATTCTGGTTACACTAAGGGTTTTGTTTTAGTAGCAGGAAGTTGCTTTAAAAAAAAAATAGAACGAAAGGGTGGGCGTGGTGGCTCATGACTGTAATCCCAGCATTTTGGAAGGCCAAGGCAGGTGGATTACTTAAGGCCAGGAGTTTGAGACCAGCCTGGCCAACATGGCAAAACCCCGTGTCTATTACAATAAAAATACAAAAATTAGCCAGACATGGTGGCACATGCCTGTAATCCCAGCTCCTCAGGAGGCTGAGGTATGAGAATTGCTTGGGGGAGGTAGAGGTTGCAGTGAGCTGAGATCATGCCATTGCACTCCAACCTGGGCAACATGGCAAGACTCTGTCTCCAAAAAAAGTAATGGGATACTTTAATTGATAACTTTTTTAAAAGAATTACCTTGTTAAAAGGGTTCATTCTGTGTGCAGAAATGGTATGTTTTAAGTCTGATGAATTTTAATTATACTTCACAGCTATTAGAAGCAGGTCACAAGTCAGTATATAATTATATTTTGCTTTGTTTGCAGAGTATTTTAGTATATATCCAAGTACTTTATAGTAGATTGATAACTGTGTGAAGGAAATGCAGCCATGCATATCAGGGTAACCAAATGAAAGTTTCCTGACTAAAGGTAGCTGGTTTAAACCTACAAACATTTACATGTGATTGGTACGATGGGTACTGAATAAACTGGGTTGGGTCAGTGTAAGTGGATCATGTCATGTAGAAAGTTATTAAAGTAGAGAAAAGAGTTTTTACTCCAGGCTGGTTTAGGGCAAGTCTTTCTAACTTAAAAACAATGTCCAGGAAGCTGCACAGACGAGCAGTGCTAGGTCGTGCTGGTGGCTGAGCTGGAGTTTGGACCTGACCCTCAAATGCAGGCACATGTGCGCATTTCCTGGTCTCCTTACCGAGCTTTGACTTTTCCCTTATTTTCTCCTGTGCTTTATTTACGTAACAAATTTCCCAATAAAGCTAACACGTTCCTTTTATGTTTTTGTAAAAATTATTTCTTAAGTACTGTTTTTTTTTTTTTTTTTTTTTTTTTTTTTTTGAGACAGAGTTTCACTCTTGTTGCCCAGACTGGAGTGCAGGGGGTGTGATCTTGGCTCACTACAACCTCCGTCTTCAGAGTTCAAGCGATTCTCCTGCCTCAGCCTCCTGAGTAGCTGGGATTACAGGCATCCACCAACACACCCAGCTAATTTTTGTACTTTTAGTGTAGAGCGGGTTTCACTATGTTGGCCAGGCTGGTCTTGAACTCCTGACGTCAGGTGATCCACCCACCTCAGCCTCCCAAAATGTTGGGATTACAGGTGTGAGCCACCATGCCTGGCCGCAAGTACTGTTACTTTTAATTCCACTAGCAGATTTCTGTTTGTAAAAAAAAAAAAAGTCTTCAAACAACAGTAATAATACCAAACAATGACCAAGTATGCTCTGTGCCTGGTGCAGTTGTACACACACTGCATGTGCCCCTCAGTCCCTGGTGTGGGGCAGAGAGTGTAGGAACCTAGTTCAGAGTCCCAGCCATTGAATGGCATGCTTGTGTCTGAGCCCAGCCTGTCTGGCTCTGAAACCCATACTATAATCTTAACTCCTTTTCTTCATCAGTTGTAGAAAATAGATTTATCACACAGGAGGCAAAGTTAGCCAACTGAGACAAATCAGCAAAAGAAGAAAATATATATGCCTTTTTTTTATTCTGAAAGTGATAGGTGTTCATTATAGAAAGATGGAGTGTATACAAAACTGTGTAAGAGAGAAAAAAAGTATTGCGTATGCCTGCGTAAGCCTACCACCGCAAGATGATCTGTTAATATTTTTGTTGTATTTCCATTTGAGTCATTTTATGGACTTATATAAGGTACTGCCAGTTTAGTATTAGTTTACTTATTACTACTAGTTGATTTATGCCACGTTTTTTCCCAAAAATTTTTCAAATAAGTTACAAAGGCACGTAAAAATGTACAACCTAGTGTGAGGGCATAAATAAGCCATGGTTTTTGTAGGGTGAAGGGAAATTTTCCCTAAAAGTGCCAGATTCTGTTTCACATGGAAGAGAGAATAATGACATGATAAGTAAGTAGACTAGAATGTTGATTTGATGTCAGCTAACTTGTAATGAGAGGATGAGTTGGTAGAATGTCTTATTTCCTTTATAAGTTATATAAACATTGATTTTAAAAACATTAACACATACTTAATTTTTTTAGGCATATTTTTCATAGAATATGCATTGACCCATGGCTTTTGGATCACCGAACATGTCCAATGTGTAAACTTGATGTCATCAAAGCCCTAGGATATTGGGTTTGTTACGTTTTTGTTTATATTCAATCTCTGTCCCAGTTCTTCCTGAGTGATTCAGTTTCATTATTGACTAGAAACAAGAGGAACAGGCGAAAGGCTCCTAATATCCTTGTGGTTCTCTGAAGAAAATTTCCTCACTATTAAAAATGACTTCTTAAGGCAGTCCAAAAAAATCAGTGAAATAGATTTGTGATGATAGAACAGTATGCTCAGATGTTTCCCAGAGAGTTTGTAATTACTTAGAGTAATGGGTTTTGGTATGCTGCACCACAGAATGTATATATGCTAGTTTTGTATAAACAGGAATCATAAAATATTTGAAAAGGAAGGAGCCGCATAGGTTGTCTGGCTTAATATGTGCATTCTACATGTGAAGAAACCAAAGCCAATACTTCTTAACATCAAATATTATTCCCTATTCCTAGGTTTCAGAATCAAATAGACCTGGGGCAGTTTGTCCTGCATTGAAGTTGGTTCATCACTGATGGTCACAGGGCCTTACACAGAAGACACAGGGGCAAAATGAAAAGGAAATCATAGGAGTAGCTAGCCACGTGCTGAACAAATGCCTTCCATACCTTGTTATGTCTGATCTTCACAGTTGCTATATAAGTGCTGTCACTATTCCCATCTTACTAATTAGAAACTTGAGCTTAGAGAAGCTGAATAACTCACCTGAAGTCATACAGTGATTTAATGGGAAATCATCTTTCAAATAAAGTTTGCTTAATTCCAGGGTCTGAGCACTTAACTATTACTCTACCCAAAGAGGGGAACATAGAGGGAAAGAATACTTTTGTTTAGGTTATGTTTTTTTATTGGTTTTAGAGTCTTCATGCAATCTATTAATGTCTCAACATATTCTCATTTAGAAGATAAACAGTTTTAGGCCTGACTTGGTGGCTCATGCCTGTAATCCTGGCATTTAGGGAGGCTGAGGTAGGCGGATCACTTGAGGTCAGGAGTTCAAGACCAGCCTGGCCAACATGGTGAAACCATGTCTCTACTAAAAATACAAAAAAAAATTAGCCAGATGTGATGGCACACTCCTATAGTCCCATTTACTTGGGAGACTGAGACAGGAGGATCGCTTGGGTCTGGGAGGCAGAGGTTGTAGTGAACTGAGAGCATGCCACTGCACTCTAGCCAGGGCAACGAGAGTGAAACCCTGTCTCAATCAGTCAATCAAAAAAAAAAGTTTTCAAATAAAGATCTTTGGGGAAAATAATTTATCAAATATCGTCTTGTTGCTAAACATATTTTTAGAGTTTTTCATAGAGTTTATTGTGGAATTAGAAACTGCAGTTTGAGTTTTTTTCAATGATGATCATTTTATGCAGCTTTAAGCCATTATGGTCATGTAAGCGTCTATAGTGGCATCATTAAAGAACTGACCCGTTAAATAAGACTTATTTCCCAGACTGCAGTCTGTTTAAAATGCCCCCTCATCTTCTAGCTTAAGAGACCGCTTCCTTAACAACTGCTGTCATTCTCTATGAATTACAATTTGTGTGTTTTTTTTGAGACAGCCTCACTCTGTCGCCCAGGCTGGAGTGCAGTGGTATGATCTCAGCTCACTTCAGCCTCTGCCTCATGGGTTCAAGTGATTCTCCTACCTCAGCCTCCCAAGTAGCTGAGCTTACAGGTGCACTCCACTACATCCAGCTAATTTTTTATATTTTTTGTAGAGATGGGGTTTTACCACATTGGCCAGGCTGGACTCAAACTCTTGGCCTCAAGTGATCCATCCGCCTCAGCCTCCCAAAGTGCTGAGATTGCAGGCATGAGCCATCGCACCTGGCCACTGAATTGTTTTTTAAATGTGAGTTCCAGAATGCCTTCACTGTGTGCTCACAGGAAGGTGGAGGTCAGTGTTCAAGAACGGTCTTACTAGAAACTGAAACTATTTTGACGTCCAGAAAATTTGTCTCTCTTTTAGAATTTCTTCACGTATTCATGGTTTTCAATAATTGTAGCTGTGTTTAGCATGGCATAACATGCTTTCTTAATGAACCTGGTTCATCCCTCTTTACTGCAGAAACTGGAGCTTAGAAGAGAGGATGAGCGTTTGTGGGGACAGCATATAGCATACAGGGAGCTTGATGGATTTCTTTCTTGGCAAGGTTTTAGAACTCTTTTCCTTCATTAGATACACTCTAAAGCATATTCTAAGTTGTTTTCTTCATCAGTCAGTAGTTTAACATGCTTTTCATTTCTGGATGTTTGTATGAAAGGAATTTCACTGACTGTAGCACAGGGACTTTAATCCTCATGAGTTTTGTTTGTGGAAATAAGCTGTATATTTCATATATTAAAAATTAAGACTCTTCATCTCACGTAAGGTTGAATGTTAATTTCAGAAAGCTAGAATATATATCCCCAGAATGCCTAATTTATTTTTTGATGAACAGAACCTGTAGTAACATTAAACCTCAGAAACTTACTGTCTTGTCTTTGACTTTTGAATCTTTAGACAGTACACCCTTTTCTGTGGACCTCTTGACCCCTTCCTGCAGTGGATGCTTTAGTTAGCCATGCTGTGCCCTCTTGTAGTAACTAGTTCTCTATTTCCCCATAACTGTAGTGAGAGTCAGCCTCAGTCTACCACACAGACTTTAAAGGTTTACAGCTATTTCAGTCATCCTTGTCACTTGTTTTCATTCATTTGGCAAGGATGAGTCAAAGAAATGACATCTAAGGTGCTAGATCTGCACTTGGCTCTGGGGAGACAAAGATGAGTAAGACACAGCCCCTCCCCTCAAGGGCTCTTGAGGATTTCACTTTCTGGACTGCTGGGGGGTCAGGGCACGCACACAGAAGGGCATGCACACAGACACGACATGGCCAAAGAGTCCTGTTTGAAGTGCTGCCTGTGGGAGCACAGAGGAGGGGTCACACGTCCTGCTGCCAGGTAGAAATTGGAAGGTGGAGCAAGTGCATTTGAGAGGGCAGTTGAGCTGGGTGTTGCATTATCCGTCAGACACACCAAAGTCTTGAGGCTAATGCTATGTCTGGGGAGCGAACAGACAGGGTTGGAGGTTGGCAGGTAGTTAAGTGAGCAGATATTTAGGTAAACAGGTTGGGGCTAGGCTGGCAGAAGTTTGGGTACTGTGGTGATGTCACAGCCACAGAATTTTTTGCTTGGTGTGTCAGGAGCAGGGATGGGAGGGCGTTACGTTACTGGTGAGGCAGGAGGGGCAGGTTCTAGAACACAGGTGGAGCAGGGCTGTTGGGGGCGCAGCCCAGTGGAGGGAGGTGGAGCGCCTGTGAGTGGTGTTTTTACTTGAAGCAATGGTAGATGCTGAGCCAGATGGTCATAGTGAACCTACAGCAACCCCTCATCTAATAAGTCACTTTACCAGGAGTTCCATCCACTTACAACACAGCTTTGACTCTGGTATTAATCAAATAAGGTTTCTAGCTGTTCCCCAAATGTCGAGACTTAATGTAGTGTTGCTGATAGTGTCTCCAGCCCTCCACTTTCACTGTTTTCCTTTCTTTAAAGCAGCAAATGGAAGCGGGAGGGAAGGTGAAGGCAAACTACAGCTGATCAACACCCTGCCCATATGGAAGGAGCCAGAGTAACTTTTTCAAGAAAATAATAGTCTGAAGGCATCTGTTGTTCAAAAGCCTTGTTTATCTCTGAAACCCTAGTGCCTCACTGTAAATCAGCACAGGGCAGTAATCAGAGTTCATGGCTATGGCCTCACATCCTCTGTCCAGGAAGGCAAGGAAGTGGAGGAAAGCTTCACTTTCTGTCAATAGTTTAAAAGCTGGCATTGCTTGTATCAAGGAGGGGAAATGTTTTTTAGAATAAAAAACATGTAGGCCTTAGGAGGTTGGTTGTTGAGAAAGAATTCATTTTCTTGTGATACTAGATAAGGGAGACATTGTTGTGCTTTTTGCCAGATTCATTGTATAGAAGTACATAATATCGTGTGTGAATTACGAGCCAGATGATAGATAAGCTTTGATCATGTTTTTCTTCTGTTCTAATTCTCAAGGGAGAGCCTGGGGATGTCCAGGACATGCCTGCTCCAGAATCTCCTTCTGGAAGGGATCCGGCTGCAAATTTGAGTCTAACTTTACCAGAGGACGACGGAAGTGATGAGAGCAGTCCACCATCAGCCTCCCCTGCTGAATCTGAGCCACAGTGCGATGCCAGCTTTAAAGGAGATGCAGGGGAAAATACGGCATTGCTAGGTGAGCGGTGTGCAAATTATAAAACAATGGAATGTGGCCAGGTGTGGTGGCTCACACCTGTAATCTCAGTGCTTTGGGAGATTAAGGTGGGAGGATTGCTTGAGTTTGAGCTATCAAAGAATAAATAACCAGGAATTAAATATAACCTACGTTTTACTTAATGTATGAAGCTCTTTCTATGTTGATAAGTAGGTGATTTTTTACAGCTACATAGTACTACATTTTGAATTTTCTATAATTTCTTGAAACTATTCCTGGGTGTTTATTATCACTAGCACTTTGAAATCATTATGTATATATACTTACCACTTGTCTAATTGTTTTCTGTCACTCTGATAGGTGAAATCTAGTGAACTGCATGTATTTTTTGTTTGGTTTTTTGTGTGTGTTTTGTTTTACTTTTTGAGGCAGGGTGTTGCTCTGTCACCCTGGCTGGAGTATAGTGATGAGAACACAGCTCACTGCAGCCTCAAATTCCCAGGCTTAACTAGTCCTGCCACCTCTGCCTCCCAAGAAAGCTGGGACCACAGGCACGTGCCACCACATCTAGCTAACTTTTTAAATTTTTTTGAAGTGATGAAGTCTCACCATGTTGTCTAGACTAATCACATTTTTTTTTTATTACCGATGAGGTTAATCCTCTTTTCAAATTATTGGTCATCTTTATTCTTTGATGAACTGCTTATTTTATCCCTTATTTTTTTATGGAGATAGTAATTTTTTCATATTGATCCTTAGAGCTCTTTATACACTGAAAATACTAGGGCTTTGTCATATATTTTGTGTATTTCTCCCCCAATGTCTGTATCCTTTGGCTTTTCATTGTACTTTCCAGATAGAAATTATGTAGTTTAGTTTCCTGTTCTCTCATGATTCTGCCTTTGATTGCATGCTGACTTAGGAAGGCCTTTCTTATCTTAGGATTATAAAGATATTGACCTGTACTTTGCTAGTATTTGTGGGTTTTGTATTTTACATTGAAATCTTAGTATATATAGTTTAAGATGTGAGGAGAGATTTAACTAATCTATTTTTTTCCTTTTATTCCACTTGTTAAACCTAAGTGTTTAATCATTTGTCCTAATATTGTTTAGTGAATAATAATTATAAATAATATGTTTTGATATTTGCAAGGCAAATTCCTTCATCTTTATTCTTCTTTTACAAAAAATTCCTGGGCTATTCTTGGTATTATTATTATTATTGTTATTGTTTGAGATGGAGTCTAGATCTGTCGGCCAGTCTGGAGTACAGTGGCATGATCTCAGCTCACTGCAACCTTCGCCTCCTGGGTTCAAGTGATTTGCTGGCCTCAGGTGATCTGCCCTCCTTGGCCTCCCAAAGTGCTGGGATTACAGGCATGAGCCACTACACCTGGCCTGTTATACATTTTTTAAAGATTAATTCTAAAACCATTTTGCCAAGTAAAAGAAAATCTCATCAGAATTTTTATTGGAATTGGATTCACTTAAAGGTTATTTTAAATGGGAAGAATTAATGCTTCAGATTTTGAATTTTGTCATCCTAGAAGAGGAAGCATATTTTTCCAAAGCAGTAAGATTGAAACTAAGTCAGTTTCTTTGTGGCACATTTAGGATCTGTGAGGCAAAAATAGGTAGAAATACTACAATATAAGTATTAACAGCACCAGAGGAAGAAAAGAATGCATTGTGGAAGAAAAAAGGAGAATAGATTTCGGAGAATTATAAAATTGTAGCGATTGATTGGTGTAGGCATTCTCCTAACCAGCTCTCCAGCTAAGACTGGGCCACCTTACAAAGCAGCATGTTCTGTTGGTAAATGGCTCTTATTTTTAAAAATGTCTTTATATGGAGCCAGAATGCATACCTGTGTGATTTTGCTATTGCCTTCCAACTCCAGAAAGAAAACTACTTTGTCTTCTCTAGTACATGAGCACCCTGGAGATACTAAGACTATTACTCTGACTAAATGTCCTTCAAGAGCAGCCTCCAGAGTTTTCTGCATTCTTGGTACCTTGTTAACTTGCAGTGCATTACAGTTTACCATTGGCTGTCCTGAAATGCCCTCTTAGAACAAAGATAATAAAATTTGAAATCATGGGTAGAAATAAAGAAGGTGGAAGCAGCAGCTAGGTTTCCAAAGCAGCAGAATGTCAGATACCTTCCGAAGCAGCCAGTTTCCCCCGTGTCCCCACCCAACCCCATGTGGGGCTCACATTCTGTTTTTCTCTCTTTGTCCTTTTTTTAAATTCCCAAGTATTGTGCATCAGCAAGTTGACTTTATCTGTTAATGTTCTTTCAGCCTTGTAATGGTAACAATATAAATTGAAAAACACTAAATTAGAAAAATCAGGCCTTAATACCTCCAGAATAAAATGTAGTTTCACTTATAGTTGAGAAGACATTTACTAGCCTCTCAGGAGCAACTAGGAAATGAGTGTGGAAGTTACTATGGTAGACCCTGGAGAAGGTGTTTTCCTGCGGAAGTGCACCTTCCACTGTCCAGTTACGTCACTCTCCACCTACTTCACCTCCTTGAAGGGAGTGCAAAATATTTGATTGGGTGTGGGGTGATTGGAGAGATATTGGTCAAAAGGTGCAAAGTTTCAGTTAGGAGTAAGTTCAAGAACTCCATTATACAGCATGGTGACTACAGTTCATAACAATGTATAGTATTCTTGAAAGATGCCCAAAGAGTAGATTTTAAATGTTCTCACTTTGAATAAATATATCAGGTAATGCACATGAATTCGTGTGATTTAGCCATTCCACAATGTATACATGTTTCAGAACATCATGTTGTATACCATAAATATATGCAGTTTTTGTCACTTTAAACAGTAAATACACATTTTATATTTATAAAGCAAGAGGAAGCATTTTGAGATTACTTATGTTATTTCACCATTTAATAGAAACTTTAGGCTGGACATGGTGGCACACACCTGTAATCCTAGCACTTTTGGAGGTGGGGTGGTGGGGAGCAGATTACATCGCATGAGGCCAGCCTGGGGAACGTGCAGAAACCCTGTCTCTACAAAACATTAGCAGGGCATAGGGGCATGTGCCTGTAGTCCCAGCTGTCTGGGAAGCTGAGGTGGGAGGATCACTTGAACCCAGGAGGTCAAGGATGCAGTGAGCCACGGCTGTGATCATGTCACTGCACTCCAGCCTGGGTGAGAGAGTGAGACCCTGTCTCAAAAGAGAAACTTTAAATTGGCAAAATAAAAAGTAGTGGGTTCTGCTGCTATCTTTAAGGAACTATTCTGTTCTAAGAGCCTTTTGTGTGGAGTGATTTTTGTATACCTAGTAATAGCAACTGTCTGGATTTCAGTACCAGCTCCTCCTCTTCCTTGCCATCTATAAACCAGGGCTGGTGACGTGTTAATCTCTACCTCTTAGGGTCAATATAAATACTGGCTATTGTTTTCATTGGTGGCAGCGTCACCATCACCTTAGCTACTTGTTCAACTTTTGGGGACATCTTCTGGTACCACCATCTCTAACTGTCCTTAAAGACTGATCTGCTGATGAGATTAATGTTGGCTAATGCTAGAAAACTCTTACAACAAAGGTGTTTACCAGTTTTTCTTGTTGACTATCAATGGGTTATCAGTTTTCCATATGTGTTTTATTTAAAATTTTCTGTTAGCCGGGCGTGGTGGCTCATACCTCTAATCCTGCATGTCATGGTAGACCCTGGAGAAGGTGTTTTCTCCACTTTGGGAGGCTGAGGCGGGTGGATCACCTGAGGTCAGGAGTTCGAGACTAGCCTGGCCAACATGGTGAAGCCTCATCTCTACTAAAAATGCAAAAGGTCACTGAGTGTGGTGGTGGGCGCCTGTAATCCCAGCCACCCAGGAGGCTGAGGCAGGAGAATTGCTTGAACCTGGGAGGCGGAGGTTGCAGTGAGCCGAGATGGCGCCATTGCACTCCAGCCTGGGCAACAGAGTGAGACTCCATCTCAAAAAAAAAGAAAACAATTTTTCTGTTTACCATCTTGAATTATCTCCAAGTGAGTAACTGTGTTTGTGTAATTGAAGCTCGGAATATGCTGCCCTCTTCTCCTGATGGAGTAGCTTGTGTCGTTCTCTTGCAGAAGCCGGCAGGAGTGACTCTCGGCATGGAGGACCCATCTCCTAGCGCACGTGCCCACTCAAGTGGCACCGGCAGAAGTTTGGCTTGAACTAAAGGACATTTTATTTTTTTTACTTTAGCACATAATTTGTATATTTGAAAATAATGTATATTATTTTACCTATTAGATTCTGATTTGATATACAAAGGACTAAGATATTTTCTTCTTAAAGAGACTTTTCGATTAGTCCTCATATATTTATCTACTAAAATTTACCATGAACAGTGTGTTGCTTCAGACTTACAAAGACAACTGGGGCAAGTACTCTAATGTAAAGGACAGGTGGTGGTTCTGTATCATAGAGTGGCTGCTACGGTACTGTAAAAAACTGGTTAATTCTATTTTTCAAGGTTTTGGCTAAGCACATTAATTTTAGACTAGTTGAAGTGGAACTGTATAATTCAATTCGGTAATTGATCACATGGGCTTTCCCTGGAGGAAAGGTTTGGTTTTTTTGTTTTTTTTTTAAGAACTTGAAACTTGTAACTGAGATGTCTGTAGCTTTTTTGCCCATCTGTGTTGTATGTGGAGATTTCAAAACCTGAGAGCACTTTTTCTTTGTTTAGAATTAGGAGAAAGTCACTAGATGACTTTAGGATTTGCATTTTTCCCTTTATTGCCTCATTTCTTGTGACGCCTTGATGGGGAGGGAAATCTGTTTATTTTTTCCTACAAATAAAAACCTAAGATTCTATATTGCACATGAGCATTAAGTTCTTCATTGCCTTGTTAAGGAAAATGAGTAGGCAGCTGAGAATCGGTTATATTGATTTCAGTTACAATTTAATCTTTACAATTAAAAGGGCGAAAGATGTAGAATTTTAATTTTTATTGTTGACTCAAAATAACCAGTTTTCTTGATTAGAGTTTAAGCAGATTTAATACTATGACTTTGGTAACCATTTCTTTTTTACTTGCTTGCTGTTCTTTTGGGTCAAAAGAGCAGGCTAATGCAGAGCTTTTGGAGACCGCTAAGTGTTAGAAAGTGATTAAACACACACTCTGCTGTTCTCACTTCTTGGAGGTAGAAGTCAGGAATATGAGGCAGTTATTTTTTCGAGTGTGGAATTGTAGTCTTGTGTTGCCTCTAGTTACTCTATATCTTTAGTTGGTAGGTAAAAAATGTTTATTTAAAACAATTTTTAAAATTATAAATTTATTTTTATAGCCATATATAGGATATAAGGATTTATATAATTTTCTCAAGCTACTTAATACTTTGATTCGTGAAATGGTAAGTGAACATTTTTACTGAAATAAACTCTACAGATAGATGCAATATGAGGAGTTATTGAAGCAGAAAATGTGTTTTGCTTTGCACACTGAGTGTGTTAGCAGACAGCCTCAAGTAGGTTTCCGTAACAGCCATTGCCTTTGAATCTACCTTCTGTAGTTTAATATGAATAGGAAAATACATCCTGATTCTGTAGCGAGTAGACTCTTTGCTCTTTGTCTTTTAAGAAATACTAGGGGAGGGCTGGGCGCAGTGGCTCATGCCTATAATCCCAGCACGTTGGGAGGCTGAGGCATGTGGATCACGAGGTCAGGAGATCGAGACCATCCTGGCTAACATGGTGAAACCCTGTCTCCATTAAAAATACAAAAAATTAGCTGAACCTGGTGGCACACATCTGTAGTCCCAGCTACTCAGGAGGCCGAGGCAGGAGAATCACTTGAACCCAGGAGGCAGAGGTTGAAGTGAGCTGAGATTACACCACTGCACTCCAGCCTGGGCAACAAGAGCAAAGCTCCGTCTCAAAAAAAGAGAAAAGAAATACTAGGGGAAAATGTTTTAACTAGTCATTCTTCCGAGTAGCTAACGAAGCTGACTTTTGAAAAGAAGGCTGTGAGCTTTGCAGATGCTGCTGCCGCCCGGAGCCCCTTGCTTCCAGCCATGGTCAACCCCACCATGTTTTTCAACATTGCTGTCGATGGCGACGCCTTGGGCTGTGTCTCCTTCGACATAAGGGGCCTAGAAACCAAGAAGTGACTGTTCATCTAATCCATAAAATTATGTTAGCAGATTGGAGCTGTTTGCAGTTCCAAAGACAGCAGAAAACTTCCGTGCTCTGAGCACTGGAAAGAAGGGATTTGGTTATAAGGGTTCCTGCTTTCACAGAATTATTCCAGGGTTTATGTGTCAGAGTGGTGACTTCACACGCCATACAGCATTGGTGGCAAGTCCATCTGCAGGGAGAAATTTGATGACAAGAACTTCATCCTGAAGCATACAGGTCCTGGCATCTTGTCCATGGCAAATGCTGAACCCAGCATGAACGTTTCCCAGTTTTTTATCTGCACTGCCAAGACGCCAAGACTGAGTGGTTGGATGGCAAACGTGGTCTTTGGCAAGGTGAAAGATGGCATGAATACTGTGAAGGTCATGGAGCACTTTGGGTCCAGGAATGGCAAGAGCAGCAATTCGCATGAAGATCACCATTGCTAACTGTGGACAACTGTAATAAATTTGACTGGTGTTTCTTTTAAAAAAAAAATACCGTGCCAGACCAAGGTAAATTGTTTTTGATCATTACAGAAGTGTGATTTCTTAATCAGCAGCTGTCAAACGTAGTGTTCCTGAATTTAAAAGCTTGAACACTAAATTATAAATTGGAGAGGTTGGAATAATTACGGTCACATATCTAGAAACACAAGTCTTTAGTAGCAAAAAAGAAATTAGCAAGAGAAGAAAACTGGTACTTTGAATGGAAAAAGTTTTCATTGATAGAAGTTTTTTTAGATGAAAATTAACACGATAAAGAAGTGACAGGCCAGATGTGGTGGTTCACGCTTTTAACACCAATTTTAGGAGGCCAAGATGGGAGGATCTCTTGAGCCCAGGAATTCAAGACTAGCCTGGGCAACAAGGCAAAACTCATCTCTACTGAAAATTTAAAAAATCAGCTGGGCATGGTGGCACCTGTCTGTAGTCCCAGCTACTTGGGAAGCTGAGGTGGGAGGATCACTTGAGCCCAGGAGGTTGAGGCTGCAGTGAGCTGTGATCACACCACTGTATTCCAGCCTGGGCAAGAGTGAGATCCTGTTAAGGGGGGGGGGGGGGGAAAGGAAGGGACAAATATTAGAGTTTTTGCTAAAGCTTCTAAGTTGATAAGATGCAGAGAATTGGGGGAATGTATAATAAATCAGATTTCATTTAGTTATATTATTTACCACATGAATCACTTTCCTCCAAACAGTTGTCGTAAGAGCCATGTGTTCACGTGTAATGAAGACCAGTATTTAACTGTGGGAACCGTGGGTGGCGTGGCGAAGCAGACAGTGTCCGTGACTGTGCCGCTCTCCGCAGCCCCGTCTGCTGTCCTGTTTCCTCGGCTCCTCAAGTGTGTGGACTGGCGTTCTGGGTGTCCCAGCAGAAAACTAAAGGGCCAGAGAGGTGTAAACATACACACCATTTGGCAGGTAATAATCTCCCCGTGTGCTATCTTTTTAGGGATCCCGAATACACAGCCTTTCCCAAAAGACTGCTCCCTCCAGCTACTGAGGAATGATGACAAGAAAAGGCCGAATTGCAGTGTCTCCATCAGCAGTTTGCTCTCTCTGGGCACACGATGACAAAATTTCCTGAAGCGAACCACTAGTCTGACCTCAGTAGCAGGATTGGAAGCTTCATGCCATGGGAGTGGTCAAGAAAGGCATCCCAAAGGGAACCGAACTATTTAAAAAAAAAAAAAAAATAGACCTTTAGGAATAGGTGATTGTCCCCACATACTGGGGATGAAATATCCAGTGTAACCAAATTCCCCGGTAAGATAGCTTAGTTTGGCAATAGTCTCTTCTTTTGAGCACGTTGAAGTTTCTTTGCTCAATGAAGGCTGAAATTATAAGTCAGTATATACGTATTACTAAGTAGAACTTGAGGTAATTATATGTTTTAGTCAAAAGCAGTTTCTGTGGGGTGGGTATAAACCCTACTTTGTGATTTGCTAAAGCACAGGATGTTGACTCAAACCAAAACTGGTTTTGTAGTTAATATATGTTGTGTTTCTGTGACTTAATAGTCAACTAGAAAAGCCACCTACGACATTCCCAGCTAATTAAGTTTTAAAAATTTTTTAAAAAACACTTGTCACCATATTTTCAAAAATACTAACATTTGGATTACTAGTTACAAAAGTGAAATTTCTACTGTGTCATAATCAGCCACGCAGCTGGAGACTTGCCCTCTTTGTACAGCAAAGTTGTGAAAAAAGTATTTGCACTACATTCATTTAAACATTAGGAAAAAAACCAACCCATGTTTTTCTTTGCTGAGTTGTAGGGTTGTATGATTGGCTAGTGAGAAGCCTGGGAACACCAGGACTCTGTGTGGGCTGACTGCAGGTATCAGATCCAGGATTATACAGGTACTCTTGGAAGTGTCTTGGGGATTTTCCTGGTAAGAACAATAGTGATTGCAAAAAAAAAGATAAGATGTAAAGCGAAATCAGTAAAACATCTTAGTAGAGAGAGGGTGCTGAAATTTTAACGAATGTGTAAAAAGTTCTTCTGATACATTAATTTTCCAGATACCCTTAAAATGTTTAAGGAATATCATTCAAAATACTGTTTGAGAGACACGTGACCATCATTCTCCAAGGGAATGCGGATCATTTAGTGTGCTACTTAAAATTAGGTGTAAACGTATACACTGTAAGAATAAAAATCGATACCATTTAAGGCTTTCTAAAAGAAAGTTAATTATTTCTAATACTTACATTTTAGGATCTCAAACTATTTTTCTTTTGAAATAACTGCTTTCTACCCTAAGATGTTACTTATTGCTGTTTTCTTTTTAACAGGTGAAGATATTAAAGCTAGAAATTGGAAGTAGAATATCAAAAGAATTCAAGGTGTCTTAACGTGACAGTTGAACTCATTTGATTACACTTAAAAGTTTATTGCAGTTATTGAATATTTTTTTGAGTGCAGTGGTGCCACTGATGCTTACTGCAGCCTCAATCTCCCAGGCTCAAGAAATCTTCCCACCTCAGCTTCCAGAGTAGCTGGGACTACAGGTGCATGCCACGCCTTGTTATTTTATTTTTTATTTTTTCAATATAAACAAGGTCTTGCTATGTAATCCAGTCTGGTCGTGAACGCCAGTGATCCTCCCACCTTAGCCTCCCAAAGTGCTGGAATTACAGGCATGAGTCACCAAACCCAGGCACCAATTTTACTTTAGGTAAACTTTTATTTTCAATAAGCTTTTGTTGGTGTTGCAAGTGTAAATCATGACTGTTTTATAAAATGTTCTATAACTGTAACCACTATTCTTTGTAAGCCATTTAAAATAAATTTTAAAGTCTTTCACGTAAACACCAATATTGTGGTTTTGATCCTCACTTACGAAGTCCCTATTTGAGAACCTCCCTACTAAAATTTATTCGTAACCCCAAAATCACCACATGCAGTCATTTTCAGACATGCACAGAGCAGTGAATGAGCCAAGCTACCTGACACGCACGTTTCTGACGGAGGCTGGAGGGGATGCCATGCCTTATTTCCTCTCCTACTACAAACCAGGTGTCCTTTCATAGTCTCTTCAGTACCACGTTCTTTGCATTTCTGCACTTTTTGTTGGCGATTTCACTATTTAAAATGGCCCCCAGGTGTAGCAAAATATTGTCTACTGCTTTAAAGGCAACAGGGCTGTGATTGTGCCTCATGGACTCAGTGTCTGTTAGATCGCCTTCACTCAGGCATGAGTGATGGTGGTGTTGGCTATGAGTTCAATGTTTTATTATGCCAGAGAATCAGTAGGTCTTGTAGGTCCTAGAGCCTAAGGCTGGGTTGTTGAAACCGCCACTCCAAAAGTACTTCCGTAATAAGCTGTTCTTTCCCCAATGCTAACAGGGATGCTCACTTTTAGGCATAGAAAGAAAGCACTTGTTGCCACCGTTTTAATTGTCTGAAGGCAGTCCTCTGATAGATGGGCTTAGTTCATTATTTCCTCTAAGCAAACATTCTTAAACATTTCTCTTATAGTGAAAAACTAAGACAATTTGTTATAAATCTTTAGTACTACTTTCTCCAGAGTTTTAAGATTGGAACTTTTACTTACCTTAAAATCACTTGGCTTGGTTTCCTTTAACTTTTTCAAAACTTTAGAGAGTAATTCCTGTTGAACAGATTATCTCCCTTGTAAATACACTTTGAAAATACCTCAGTAAAAGGAATTTCTCATGATTTCTTAAAATAAAAAATATATCAGATAACAGCTGATAAAAAGAACTTTAATGGAAGGCACTGTTGTCCAAAATCACATAAAGGGTAAGAGCCCACATGGTACCACCCTGCTCTCCTACTTCTCAAACCCACATCCACCACCCAGACAGGAGGGTGCAGACCCCACAGGAAATTACCTCCCAGAGCAGTGACTGATGTTTTTCCTTAAAATAATGGCTGTCTCAGACTAATAACAGAACATCTTAAGAGGAAAAAAACCAAAAAACTATACCAGCTATTACAGCCTGGTAATAGAGGCAGCTTTCTAAGAGTTCCCAAGTTTATAAGAGGCCCAAGAAATGCATTTATTCTGTTGTCTATTAAGCCTCCACGACAAGGAGAAAGTTATAAGTAAATCCTTGGTTCATGAGGAGTTAAGAGCTTTGTGCATAAGCAAGTTCAAGAACCAAACTCCTGTTTGCCTCTTGATGGTTCAGAAACATTCAGCTGCTTTCACCTCTAGGACAGTATCACAAATGTTTAAGAATTTACTCCATTATCAACATTGGAACTTTACGAAAACTGGATTCCTGTTTCATCAGAAGCCTGTATTAATGAAAAACACATTTTGTTCTTTAGTGCTTAAAAAAACAAAAAACATCTATTTTTTTGGGATAGCCATTCCTCCTATGGATAGTCATCAGCAAGACACCTAAAAGACACGTTTTCCCCAGTTCTTATCAAAAAGTCATCTCACAGAAAAAGTCATCCAAGAAAGCAAAACTTTGCTTTAAGTAGATAAAGTACTGTTTATATGCATCCGAACTGTTTATATGCATCAGACCAAACAATCCACTCAGGGTTTTAACGGTGTAAAAACTAAGTCACAGTACAGCTGAACAGTGAATGGATGGGATGGTTCTGATGAGGTATTATTTTGACATTTTGGTCTCAGAAGGTGTTTCCCCAGTATCCAATGTCTTCAACAACCGGAAAAGACCAGCAGCTTCTCGTATCCTACTGAATTCAATACAGAATGCCTGCACTTCTATAAACAAATCCTGTACATTAATAATTTTGTTACGGATCAAGGATTGGAGAAACACACACACAAGACGCACCAACCGATTCTGAAAAAGGGGAAAAAAAACAAATGTTAGTGTGCTCATTTTCCTGGCAGGCAATTGTAAAATTTACAGAAATTTCTATTACCTGCATATATTTATCCTTAATTTGTTCACAAGTAGAGATGCAATTTGATATATAAAGGTGAATAAATTCAGGAGGTAGATCAACAGCTGTAGTTAGTCTGTTTCATAAAAGAAAATTTGGGCCATTAATTTCATTTGCTAACATTGAAAAACACTGTTAACCATAAAATACAAAATGTGCTTCGGTCATCTGGTGGAATTTTCTGACATATCCAGTTCCCTGGTTTTAAATACATTTGGGCAAGTAAACCTAAGACCCACACCTACTTACCCATAAATAACACTGTTTTAAAAATGTCTCTACTTTTTACATATCGCAATTATTTTTTGAGCCCTGCCCCTGAGTATTCTTGATTAAATCATAAGTCATGGTCTGTTATTGGAATTTAGAATCATCATGAAGGCCAAAGCATTTTCCAAAGGATTACATGGAATGTTTTAAGGAGAAAAATGAGTGGGGTGGGAACAGGAATTCCATACTCAAAGTATGAATTTCCAAAAGATTAACATATGCTACCTTTTCTAAACTTACCAGACCTCAAAACTTTTTTCAATAAGGCATGAGGAGGCAGTGCTCCAAGGACACTGTCATGAGCTACTGCAGTCACTTGAGATTTGTGTGTCACCAACAAACGTGTTTTCACGCTTAAGGATGATGCACTGTGATAGGTGTTGGGGGGAAAACAAACAGGACCCTGTCCTTGAATTCCAAGATACTGAGCAGACAGAATCGCACTGACAAAAAGATGTAGTGATTCTGCATCTTGGACTCAGGGCTAAATGTCTGGTAGAGACAAGAACTGCTCTAAGAATATGGTGAAGGAGAAGTGAACGCTCAGCGTGGTCAATCCACGCTGTGCAGGCAAACCTGCACGGAACTGGGCCACTGAAAAGAGAGTCTTCACTCAGTAGGGGAAACACTGGAACAAGGAGTGGGAGAAATGCAGCAACACGTTTTCAACAAGCAGCTAGCTGGTTTTGCCGGTGACCAAGGTTAAAGTTAAAAATTACTTTGGAAACCTCACGCTTCCTCCCTCTCCTGCCCCTAAAAGAATGCACTCTCCTTCTATCCACGTACTTCCACACCCTTGGCTTCCAGCTGGGCTTTTTTCCCCCAATAGTTGATGAAAAAAGGGCACATTCTGTAGTTCAATTTCACATAGATTTTTTTCAAAAAGCCCCAACTTACAAACAAGTGTTAAAAACTATGCTCTCACTGAAGTTTAGTCGCTTGGCACTCAGAACGGATTTCCCCATATAGGAGGACCATATAATTTATCATCCAAAGCAGGATACCACATGAAAGGGAGCTCAGGATGCAAGGAAGCTCGGGATGCAAAGCCTCCACCAGGACTCAGGCACACCTGAACCTCTGGCCATCCTGCACATAAACAACTGAAGCCCTCCAGCCCATCTAATTCACAATTTACCTAAAAGATACTTGTAAGGAAAATACTATAAAATGCAAACACTGTACAGCACACATCAAGAAGGGAAGACGTTCTATTTTCCTGACAGTCAAGGATGGCAGGGTCAGGAGACGCGGGGTCAGAAAGGCTGGGAGAAGAGCACGAGGAAGCTAGGACGGCATTCCTAGGATTCTCAGCTCTTAAGGTCCATATTTTTCCACACTTACAGCTGTTAGTCACTAAGAAAAAAATATCTGTATTTGTATAGGGATAAAGAAGATAGGACTATGTACAGGGAAATGAATTTCAGTAATTGGCTGGCACAGTGGCTCACGCCTGTAATCCTTGCACTTTGGGAGGCTGAGGTGGGCAGATCACTTGAGGTCAGGAGTTCGAAACCAGCCTGACCAACATGGCAAAACCCCATCTCTACTAAAAGTACAAAAATTAGCTGGGTGTGGTAGCACACACACCTGTAATCCCAGCTACTAGGGAGGCTAAGGCAGGAGAATTGCTTGAACCCAGGGGGTAGAGGTTGCGGTGAGCTGAGATTGCACCACTGTACTCTAGCCTGAGCGAAAGAGTGAGACTCCCTCTCAAAAAAAATAAGTAAAATAAAATAAATTTCAGCAATTTTCATTTATGCTTCTACTAACACTAAATATGTTTGAAATCCTACCCTCAGTTCTTATTAACGCATGCTAAATTCACATGTAGTGAATGCTAAGGCTTAGATTATTTCTTTAATAGTTAATCTTACGCCAATAATATCAAGACAAAAATCTGTTACAGTTTTTCCTTCCTGGCCATCTAATTTGTATCTATCCCCACACATTTGATCAAATCTAGAAACTTACCGATTTACAACTTCCATTGAATGCAAAGACATGTCCATATTGACCAGGACAGAGAAATACTCAGTGATCTGGCTTGACTGCATTAATTTCAGCAACATTTCTATAGCGACTAAAGGGTTGTTTTCCACAAGGTCAGGAAGTTTGGCTGGGGTGAGGCCAATGTGGTAGACAAGTTTGGGGTCTTTCTCCAACTCACCAAGGAGCTAAATACACCAGATTTTTAAAGAGAGAGAGGAGAGAAAAAGAGGGTCTTGAGTCAATTTTTCCCCCCATGTATATGAAATAAGCATTTTTTCTTACAAAAAAAAGCTACAAAACTATCTGCATTGAACCAACTCCATAAATTTCTTCCTTCAAACCCATGATGTCTTGACATTTCTAAATTTACATTTTAATTTTGAACAAACTAAAACGCAGACACATCTAAGACAGTTTATAAATATGCTAATGATTCCTCTTCCTGGACATCAGGCCAGACTCCATACTCTGGTCAGATACAACACTGTCTGGTTGTAACGATGTCAAGTCCTTTGCAGGTTTTTTTTTTTTCTGTCATCTGTTGTAACTAAAAATAATCTTAATGACCAACTAGTTCTCCCAAGAAACAGTCCTGCCCCACCCCACTCAGGCAGAGACCAGAACTACCTGAGAAGGGGGCGGAGTGGGAAGCAGGACAGCGAACCTGCTGCAAGTCATCAGTCTGCAGAACTTTACCCAAGTCACAGCCACACTTTGTAATTCAAACAGGTATCCCCAAAAGATTTTTTCCACCAAATAAGCACTTCCTCTTTAAATGTCCTATGCTGTTTGTTTTTTTTTTTCCCTGTCTACTTGTATGTTCCACAGTGGACTGTGTTTTCAGGATAGTCTCGTGAGCAAAGCGAACTACAAACATTGCTATTCATTATTTCATTTTGAAAATGATACTTTTGGTGGCAGACTTGATTGGAGAGGTCAATATCTCCTGAAAAGTTCTAATGCAAACTGGATAAAATTCACCAACCAGTAGAAGAGTGGCCTTGCCTCTCCTGAGGGGAGTCATCCAGTCTCCCGCTCAGGCAGTGGGGGCTACTTTAATCTCAAATCCACCACGATCCAGCTGTGTGATGGCGGCAGGTTCCCCTTCCCAGCCTTGTTTCCTCCCTACAGCCTGTCAGTAACTCCGCTTTCCATCAGAAGCGTTACTGTCTGCTCAAACGTAACCACTGTGGAAAGTGTCCCACTGTATGCAGCAGTGACACCCCCACGACCCCACCTCTCCCAGGGACAAACTGATCACAAAGAAGCGTCAGAACATTTTCAGCCATCAGACTTCTTGCCCCACCACAGCAAAACTACCAAAGGGCAGAACAAAACTTCAGAGACCCAAAAACCTTTGCAACTTCCTACTGTGGCCTCATGGTGACAGGATTAGTTGACTGCTTATCACTTTCCAAAAAAATACTCTTGTTGGATTAAAGATAAGAAAAGGCTCACAATGGCTGAGTGCAGTGGCTCACAACTGTAATCCCAGCACTTTGGGAGGCCAAGGCTGGCAGATCACTTGAGGCCAGACCAGCCTGGCCAACAATGGCAAAACCCCATCTCTACCAAAAATACAGAAATTAGCCGGGCATGGTGGTGCATGCCTGTAGTCCCAACTGCTGGGGAGGCTGAGGCACGAGAATCACTTGAATTCAGGAGGCAGAGGTTGCAATGAGCCAAGATCGTGCCACTACACTCCACCCTGGGCAACCGAGCGACAGACTGTCTCAAAAACAAATTTTTTTTAATTAAAAATAAATTTTAGGTAAGAAAATGCTTACAATCAATACACACCTGTGTTTGTTGGGGAGAGGATAAGGGGCTTTTGAAGGCTTTGGCCATTATTCGCTTGATCTCCACACCAGTGCTATTCTTCACACACATTGATTTATCCCACTGGATTGTGTGGTCAGGCTCTGTGGGGTTTAGCCAGGCCAGTTCATCCTCACAAATGTGGAGTGGAGGCGGTGGACGAATAAACTCTGGTCGAAAATGGCCTGTAATGAGAGCAGTGATAGTTGCTCCTATCAGGAAGCTCACATCTCTACACATCTCACACATTTCACTTAATAAAGTACGCAAAGATATCTCTTAGTAAGGATGACGTGACTAAAACTCTTATACTTCAAAATCAGAAGCAGGAATGACACAGGAAGGCAGGGCTTCGGTCAGAATGCAAACAAGACAATGAAAGAACACTGTACCAGCGTGATGCCAGAGAACAAGCTATTCATTTTTGGAGAAATGAGGAAAGCCTGGCCGTGGCCTGCCCACGCTGCACTCGAGCATGACCACTCAACAGCAAACGGGCACGACTGCTAAACGGGTGAAGACTTTTGATGAAAAAAATGAAATACTATGTCCTCACACATCCTATTCTGAGTTACCACTATTTGTTCTGCTTTTCACTGTTTGTTCAGCCGCCACTGTGATCTGTACTAGTTTTATCTTTGCATCTTATAACTGAAGTAACAAATTACGTGGCGATGAAACAGCAGGAGGAAAAGTATGGTTGCCTTTTGATATTTTGAAATGAATGTGGAGACTGTCATGAATCCCTAAATTCACAAATGCTGTATTTATTTTCAGAAAACAATAAAAGTACAAAAGGAAAATGAAGTGGTTCAACTCAACTGTTTTATAAAACAAGATTCATCCCCGAGTTACAAACCCACTGAAATAAATGCTGGCTAGGACTTCTGCTGAACCCATTTCACATCTCACATGGCTTCCACATAGGGCAGAAGTGGCTTATTCCTATCATGGATCCACATAGGGCAGAAGTGGCTTATTCCTATCATGGATCCACATAGGGCAGAAGTGGCTTACTCCTATCATGGATCCACATAGGGCAGAAGTCGTTTATTCCTATCATGGATCCTAGCCCTGCCAAATGTGAGAGTCTACCGTTGAGTTTACAGAAAACATCTATTTTCTGGTTAAAAATCGTCACTTTATCTTAAACATCTCCACTGCCTCTTCACTTACCTCACCAGGACCAGCATCTGAATCTCCCTTCAACCACTTACAAAAATAAAGTTTTCACCAATTTATAAGAAGTACTACTTATGTGATAGAGAGTTCCTGCGAGGTGGGGACATCGGGTATTTGGCTAGACCCACTTATGATGAGTGATCTGCTTTTCACATATCTTCCTGGTGACCTATGCAATTTAGAGTTGTGCCCAAGCAAATATTAAAAAGCAGCCACTACATGCCATGGACATTTCAGTCACACTTGTGACTAGCGGAAATTTCAAATATTAAACCTATGTATGCCAAGGATATACTGTAAACCAAATGGTACAAAAGTCACTGTGTGAATTTCAAACTCATGGTGATACCACACTATCATTGGGTAAACATGTTCTCATTCCAAAGCAGAAAGCTTGCCTTCATAATTCAAAGCACACAGAAGAGATGCCAGGTAGAGTGGTGCATGCCTGTAATTCCAACTACGCGGGAGTCTAAGGTAGGAGGATCCCCTGAGCCTCAGGGGATGGAGTCCAGCCTGGGCATCACAGCAAGACTCCACCTCTTAAAGAAATCCCCCCAAAAATACAGCTAATATTATTTCAAATTCTACAAGTGTTTTCTTTGAATTAAATTAGGAGCTTATAAGAAAAACTTTAAAATGGAAAAGGAAATGATAGTGGTAAGATTACTTAAGAGGTATGAAACAAAAAGATAATGAGCTGCTACAAAAAGACTCAATTCAGTAAAATCAGAATCTCATTTAAAAAAAAATTTTTTTTTTCCTTTTTGAAACACTCTCTCACTCTGTCCCCCAGGCTGGAGTGCAGTGGTGCAATCTTGGCTCACTGCAACCTCTGCCTCCCAGGTTCGAGCAATTCTCCTGCCTCAGCCTCCTGAGTAGCTGGGACTACAGGCGCCCGCCACTACACTTGGCTAATTTTTGTATTTTTAATAAAGACAGGGTTTCACCATGTTGGCCAGGATGGTGTGAAACTCCTGACCTCAAGTGATCCACCCGCCTCGGCCTCCCAAATGCTGGGATTACAGGTGTGAGCCACCGCACCCGGCCTGTATCTTTAGGTATGCATAGGATAGACATGCAACAAACAACCTGGCATGCACTTTTCTTAAAGAAACTAATTGTCACTGAACATCTCTTCTATGTTCTAGATACTCACTACACTAGAAAGGTTCACACTAAATTACAATTTAAGTCATAACAAAAATAAGATGATATCTCAAAAAACTGAAAAGTCCTAGAGGATGCAGACGGAATAAAACCAAGAGTATAAATTAATTTACATATACCTACTTTCAATAGGTGGCTTTGGTCCGCTGACTAAAGCTTCTGTGATCTGAGAGGCAACTGAGCTGTCAAATCCAGAATTAGAAGAATCCGGGTCTGGGTCACTGAGAATACTGGGGAAGCTCGCTTTGCTTTGTGTTGGCAGTTCAGATTGGCGTTCTGGAAAAGGTTAAAATAGGAGACGTTTTAAAATTATGGACATCATGAGGAGAGTGAAAAGACAAGCTACCGACTGAGGTAAGCTATCTGTAACACAGAAAAACAAAGAGCCAGATTCACAGAGAGAGAGAGAGAAAGAGTATGTGTGTGTGTCTGTACGTACAGCAGGTCCTCACTTAAGGTCGCTGAAAGATTCTTGGCATCTGCAACTAAGTGAAACGACATATAACAATTATTTTCATCAATGTTATAATAAAACAGTGTTGATGAAACAGTGTTATTCAAGGACCTGATCTACATCACTTCACTTAAATCCAGTTTCCAACAACCTGTCAGTGATGTTGAGGACATACTGTACATAAATTTGTAAATCAATTGAAAAAAAAAACCCAACAGGAAAAAATAAACTAATAACTTTAATAAGCATTTTATTTAAAAAGGCTGAATGGCCAAAAAAATCTGAAAAGATGTTTAATCCCATTAGGAACTAGGGAAAATCCTGTTAAAACACAAGGTACTATAACATACCCACCAGACTGGCAAAAATGTATAAACTTGACATTATCAAATGCGGAAGAGGATGTAAGGTAACTTGCACACTGTTACAGGAATGAAAAATGGCACAGCAACTTTGGAAAACAATTTGACGTTTCCTTATAAAGTTTTACATGTGCATCTCTTTCCATCTAGGAGACACACTTTCACACGCGCCCCAGAATAAGGTGCAAGAATGTTCACAGCAGTATTATGTCCATCAGTGGCAGGATGGATACAGAACTTGGTATTCCACAGTGTGAAGGTACCACAGCAGCAATGAAGAGCAGCCACTGCAGTTACATGCCATCAGCATGGACTCATCTCTTCACCCCCCAACAGAAGAAAAGCACAAAAGAAGAAATGCAGTACAATCCCACATATATCAAGTTCAAGGGCATGCAACGTGAAACTACAGGCAGGCACAGGAGGGAAGCAAATTCAGGATGATTATCATAAAAACCAGGTTAGTGATGAGGCAGCCACCTGGAGAAACACACAGGGAGCCTCTTGGCCCTGAAAATATTCTCTTTCTTAACTTGGATGGCAGGTTGCTCCAGGTTCACTTAATTATAATTTCTTTAAAAAGCGAATGCACGTTTTATTTCAGATTGTATAATTTTAAAAACACCTGGCTAAATTCCTGAGTAAAGAACTACACAAATCAGTAAAAGACCATTGACCCGATGGAAAAATGGCCAGACATATGAAAAGATGCCTTAGACACAGAGCATCTTTTCTCATTCATTTATTAAGAGAAATACTCACTAAAATTATCCTGTAATGCCATTTTTAAAAATATCAGATTGTTGAAGTACAAAATGTTAGATAACATACTATCAACCAAAATGTAAAAACTGGCCAGTTGTGTGGTAAACTAGTGATCAGTGTTTGTCAGGAATAAATCATAAAGAAAAACAAAACCTCTGAAATGAATACTGTCATTGTTGGGGTAAAACTTCACCCCCTGTAGTCACTTATGTTTAACTTGTCTGCTTGCTTTTTTAAAGTTAAGAAAATACAAACTGCATCATCCAAAAATACACCTGTGGTCCACGGATGCTACCGTAAGACACGTGAATTTTAGGCCTCCAGAGAGACAGTCTGGGTGGCTAGCTCCAGAGTAGAGAGGCATGCTTGCTTTTTCTTTACACTTGTGAGGAGGAATGGATTCGGACATCTGCCAGCTGGGGAGAGAATGGCAAGCAGCAAGCTTAGCCACTCGGGCAGACTTCTCAGCCCTTACTCTAAGGCGTGTGATCCTTCCTCCACGTGATATACTTCACAACTTTCTCACGTCTGGCTCAAGACATCCCAAGTTAAAAGGAAGATGAGATGCGATTCTCACTTTATTATGATAAATAAATACTATTTAAATACTATAAATATTATTATAAATACTAAGCTAGAACCATCAGAATATATCACTTCTGTATCCAGTTTTCAAAGTATCTTTGGTGTTTGTCAGGAATAAATAAAAATAATCATTTTATTTCTATTAAATTATATCTGGCACTAGTGGCTAATAAGTACTTTTGTACTTATTAGTACAACCTTAAAAAGTCTTAAAAAGATTTCTTTTGGTTTCAGAAAATAACCTTTGTTACATTGTTCTTGTCTCTGCTTTTCTGACAGGGTCTCACTCTGTTGCCCAGGCTGGAGTGCAGTGGTGCAATCACAGCTCAGTGCAGACTTGACCTCCCAGGATCAAGCGATCCTCTTATGTCAGCCTCCTAGGTAGCTGGGACCACAGATGCACACACTACCACACCCAACTAATTTTTTTTTAATTACTTTTGTAGAGACAGGGTCCCCCTATGTTGCCCAGGCTGGTTTTAAACTCCTGGGCTCAAGTGACTCTCATGCTTCGGCCTCCCAAACTGCTGGGATTACAGGTAAGGACCACTGTGCCTGGCCCCATTGTTGTATTGTTAATACCCAATAGTTTAAAGCTTAACAATGTTCCAAAGGAAAAGTTGTTTATTGCAACATGTCACCTTATATCAGAAGCCAAATGTCACAGGTCTATGAAGTCTAAGAGGATGATGGGGCATTGTCAAAATTAATACTTCAGCTTACTTAATTACAAAGTCAAGCATTCACAAACCCAGCTACATATTACAATTTCCCTACTGAGTTGCTCTCAAGTGACAAAATGAATGCCATTTTTAAAAATATCAGATTGTTGAAGTACAAAATGTTAGATAACATACTATCAACCAAAATGTAAAAACTGGCCAGTTGTGTGGTAAACTAGTGATCAGCTTATAGCAGGTAAGCCCAAAGTGCCTCCTTCAGAACTCAGAGACCCTCTCTCTCACCACCAGTTCTCCTTCTCCTGTAATTTTCTGTCAGAACACACTGTTTACTTCAAGAGCACTCATTCATTTGCTTACATGTTTAACACAGAATGTGCCAGAACAATCCTGAATGAGAACGAAGTTGAAAGTTTCATACCTCCCAATTTCAAAACTTAATACAAAGCTACAATAATCAAAACAGTGTGGTACTGGCAGAAAGACAGACATAGACAAATGGAATGGAATAGAAAGCCCAGAAATAAATCCTTGCATATATGGGCAAATTATTTTCAACAAGGATGCCAAGAGTACATTGGGTTTGGCTATTGAGGGTTCCTTGAGACAGGTCTCACACTGTCATGCAGGCTGGAGGGCAGTGGCGCAATCACAGCTCACTGCAATCTCCCAGGCTCAAGTGATCCTCCCACTTAGGCCTCCCAAGTAGTTGAGACCACAGGCATGCACCACCACACCCAGCTAAGTTTTTAATTATTTGTAGAGACAAAGTCTCCCTATGTTGCCCAGGCTAGTCTTGAACTCCTGCCCTCAAATGATCCTCCCACTTCAGCCTCTCCCAAAGACTACAGGCATGAGCTACTACGCCAGCCTTTCTTCAATTCAAAGATGGATTTTTCCTTTTTTTTTTGAGACACAGTCTCACTCTGTCACCCAGGCTGAAGTGTAGTGGTGCAATCTCGGCTCACTGCAACCTCCGCCTCCCAGGTTCAAGTGATTCTTGTGCCTCAGCCTCCCAATTACAGGTGTGAGCCACTGTAACTGGCCGGATTTTTCTATTTCTGCAAAAAACACTGTTGGAATTTTGACAGGATTGCACCAAATCTGATTGTTTTGGATAGTATTGACATTTTAACAAATATTAAGTCTTCCAATCAGAATTTTAAAAAAACACTAAATTTTATCCAGCTTTCTTCTAAATCAGGAAAAGCAATCAATTCAAGTGAAAACTACAAATGAATTTATAAGCTATTAGCATCCAAAAATAAAGATTTCCATTTATTTATTCATTCATTCATTCATTTAGAGGTGGAGTCTTGCTATAGCCTAGGCTGGAGTGCAGTGGTGCCTTCTTGGCTCACTGCAACCTCCACCTCCCAGGTTCAAGCTATTCTCCTGCCTCAGCCTCCTGAGTAGCCGGGATTACAGGTGTGACCACCACACCCGGCTAATTTTTTGTATATTTAGTAGAGACAGGGTTTCACCATGCTGGCCAGGCTAGTCTCAAACTCCTGACCTCAAATGATCCGCCCGCCTCAGTCTCCCAAAGTGCTGGGATTACAGGTGTGAGCCACCGTGCCCAGCCAAGACTTCCATTTAAGATCCAGTACTAAAACTACTTTTTAAAACGGATGATACTAACCTTTTAGCAGTTATAAAAACCATCATTTTAGTATAGTCCTCAACAAGAAAGTCCTAATATTACCACACAGGAATGCCCAAACCATTGATTCCTCCTTACCGGCCAAGGCTAACTGAAGCCCGCTAATGTCCACAGACTGGCCCATGTTTCCAACGTCCATCAGCGCAATCTGGCGAGGCGTCTTTTTGAAGAGTTCCCGTGGGGGTGCCAGCATCAGCTGGGAAAGAAAAAACTTTTCTGGTGGAGTTATAGGAGGTAAAAATCCTGCAAACAAAAATGTATAACAATTTCTCCAATGGTTACTTTTAAAAATCAACTTGAATGGTAAAATCAGTACTTGCTACTTGCCACTTCAAGCCATATATTTTTAAGAACTAAATTATAATTAAGTTTCAGTCAACCAAATATATACATTTATGAACGATGTAATTAAATATGTCATTTGAAATTCTATGATCTGTGGCCCTACCAATGAAACTTAAGGTTTTTGTACCTGTTAATTTTAAGAGTTAAAGAAAGAGGAAAGAAACACAAAACGTGGCTTAGCAGTGAAAGACAGGTTTTCTTTAGTTAAAACATTGGCCAGGAGTGCCTCTCAGGTTTTAACTAAAGAAAATCTGTCTTTGACTGCCATGCTGCCTTTCGTGGTTTTTTCTTTTTTTTTTTTCTTTTTTGTGATGAAGTCTCACTCTTATCCCCCAGGCTGGAGTGCAGTAGCATGATCTCAGCTCACTGCAACCTCCGGGTTCAAGTGATTCTCCTGCCTCAGCCTCCCAAGTAGCTGGGATTACAGGCACCCGCCACCATGCCCAGCCAATTTTTGTATTTTCAGTAGAGACATGGTTTCACCATGTTGGCCAGGCTGGTCTCAAACTCCTGACCTCAGGTGATCCACCTGCCTTGGCCTCCCGAAGTGCTGGGATTACAGGCGTGAGTCACCACACCCCACCTGGTGTTTCTTTCCTCTTTACCTCTTACATTAATAACTTTTCTTTTTTTTTTTTTTTTTTTTGAGATGGAGTCTCGCTGTGTCACCCAGGCTGGAGTACAAGTGGTGCGATCTCGGCTCACTGCAAGCTTTGCCTCCCGGGTTCACGCCCTTCTCCTGCCTCAGCCTCCCAAGTAGCTGGGAATGAAGGCGCCTGCCACCACACCCAGCTAATTTTTTGTATTTTTAAGTAGAGACAGGGTTTCACCATGTTAGCCAGGATGGTCTCGATTGCTGACCTCGTGATCCACCCGCCTCGGACTCCTAAAGTGCTGGGATTACAGGTGTGAGCCACCATGCCTGGCCCAATAACTTCATTTTCTAAACTGCCTCAATTCCTGCAAAGGCTAAAGCTTATATATGCAAGCAAAAACAGACAACACTACAGTGCTCAGACATGCTTTTCTTTCTTCTCTGTTTCCACTGTGTAAAGTGGAATAAACAGAAGAGCAACCAGTAGCAATCCAAATACACTACCTGATTCAACACACAATGCAGTTTACAAATTCCCACAAGGCTGAATGTTCCTTCCCTTTTGTCCCATGTTTGATTGCTCATCAAGCCTCATCCCTCCCACTGCTGCAATGTCAACAGGCTGCATGCCCTCAGCCCTAGCCCCCACTCCTCTCTTGCCTGGAGTACTCTTGCCCTCTCTACTGAATTCCCCAGCTCCCCGTTTTGACCCCTGCCCACTCACCACCCAGAGTCCACACTTCCTCTTACCATTTAGTTATATCTCTAGAGTGCAGATCTGATCACATTACTTAACCCGTTTACACATAATTAAACCCAGATTTCTATACCATTTCAAGACCCTTTATAATGTGGTCCCAGTGCACCTTCCTAATCTCACTTCTTGACCTTCTGTCCCATCCATGTACCCTACACCCCAGATGCACAAAATCCCTCAACTTCTACACCCAGTTCCTTTTTTTGCTTTGAGGCAGCCTCACTCTGTTGCCCAGGCTGGAGTGCAGTGGTGTGATCTCAGCTCACTGCAGCCTCCGACTCCCAGGTTCAAGCAATTCTCCTGCCTCAGACTCCTGAGTAGCTAGGATTACAGGAGTGCACCATCATGCTGGGCTGATTTTTGTATTTTAGGTAGAGATGGGGTTTTATCATGTTAGCCAGGCTAGTTTTGAACTCCTGGCCTCAAGTGATCTGCCTGCCTCAGCCTCCCGAAGTGCTGGGATTGCAGGCATGAGCCACCGCACACAGCTTTACACTCAGTTCTTTAATAATACCTGGCAGAGCCACTCCTGCCCTCCCACCCGCATCCCTAATCAATACCCAGCAAAAGTATCACTCCTGAGAATCTCTCTGGCTCCATGGGTGGGGTGGTCGTTCCCTCCTCTGTACTACCCAGCATTACACAGTCACAGTCCTGCCTCTGTTCAGAGTCATCTGAAAAGCATTCTGAAGACATACCCACTAAATGTCTTACCCTAAACAGAAAATATCAGCAGCTCTGGGAGTGGGGTGTTGGCACTGATATTTTCTCTTCTATGTTATCTACACACCATCCCTACCTACTTTAATAATGGTGATAATAGTGGGTAACATTCACAGGTACTTTTATTCTTTGTAACAACTCTACCAGCTGGCAATTGTTACTATTTGCATTTTACAGATGAGGAATCTGGGGCACAAAACGGTTAAATATAATCCATCCATGGATTCGTTCTCTGGCAACTGCCATCCCACCCATGGCAAATCTGTGTGTACAATGCAGTCTACGGACTAGGTGTGGGTTTAGATTCACTGTATATGAGAATGACATTATATAAGTCACAGTTCCTTTGCCTCACTTGTTCTTCAGAATTCAAAGGGCCCTCTGACCTAAATCCCACAGTGTCCCAATCCTCTAATACCAGCACCCCAGGGTGGTGGTTGTCTCTGTGTGTATTTGTTTAGAAGCAGGGTCTCGCTGTCACCCTAACTCATTGCAGCCTCAAAGGCTCAAGTGATCCTTCTGCCTCAAACTCCTGAGCAGCTGGGACTACAGAGGTGAGCCACCCCATGCCCAACAATTTTTATTTTTTTGTAGACAGGGTCTTACTATGTTGCCCAGCATGGTTTCAAACTCCTGGCCTCAAGCAATTCCCACCCCCCAACCTCCACCACTTCGGCCTCCAGGAGCGCTGGTATTATAGGCGTGAGCCGCCTCGCCAGGCCTGGGTGGTGAGTTTTGACCACAAACCTGGGTTACATTCACTTTCTGGGCAGTTACAAGCTTCTTAAAAGCAGGGTAAGTACCTGTACCCTAAGGGCATCTCAGCCAATACAAAGGTTGCCCTTCTTAGATAAGGGCACTACAGGACACCAATCAGAGATCCTGATGGGGTGCCAGGCAGGAACGCTAACTAGAAATGTGCCCCTCCTGTACCATAAAAACAAACTCCTGGTATGACCTCAAAATCTGCTGCCTTAGCCTTGACTCACTGTATAGCAGGCCCTACCTATGCTGGTTAAGGAATGTAAGATCAAGCTGTTACCTGTCTCTAGCTATGTGTTTCCTCCACTACACTGGTCCCTAAATCCTTCAGGTCCCCTTGTCACCATGCCATTTTTCTTGTTTTCTGACTGCAATTCTTCTCCCAAAGCAAATCCACATAAAGCATCCCCTCTTTGAGCTTAAAAACAAATTAGCCTCGCATCCAACCTACTAGTTTGATCTCACCAATGCCACATAATGGTAAATATATTTTACATAATTTATACCATGAATGCACTTTACATAATGTCCAGTAGGTCATGTGTTTCCAATCGCGAGATCATCAATTTGAGACTTTCTATCCTCTGCCCCCATCCCTAACAGGCTAAGGCAGGCGGCTGCAAAGTCTTTAATGGTGTTTCACGTGTATTTCCGCCCAATAACTTCTTCAGCTTCTTAATACTGACTTCTACGTACTCTTTTGAGACTAAAAACCGCGGACAAATCTAGTCTTACCATTGGTTTTAACTTCACACACCACAGACGGGCTTTCGAAGAACGAACCGTATTTGAGACACTAAACATGTCAAGACCTACACTGAGCTCTATGATGTGATGTGTGATGGGGTGTATAGAGAAATTATTTTCGGTGTCACGAACTTGCAATTAAGCTACGACCTCTCCATTCTTTAGAGTTAAGGCGGGGAGGGAGTGAGGGGCGTGGGAACGCAGAGGGAGGCAGAAAAAGAGGATTATCAGTTCACAGGGATAGTTAATTTTCCTTTCAGGTGAGCTCCCAGCAGCGCAGGTGGAAAGCTGCGGAATCTAACGCTATCCACACGGCACAGCTGGCTTCAGCAGGTACCTGAGAGCGGAGGGCGGTCAGGCTCCTGACCGCCGCGGGCGGGCGGGGCAGGGTTGAGCAGGTGCGCGAAGCTGGCGGCGAAGGGGTTTGCGGCCAGCGGCTCGGTGCGGTACATCTCCCAGAGCAGGTAGAGCGCCGTGAGACGCTGCGCCGCGCTGGGCAGCAGGTCCGGCTGCTGGAGCAGCATGACGAGCACCGAACCCAGGCGGAAGTGGTCAGCCTTGCTGAAGTAGTGATGGAAGGCGGTGGACAGGCCCTCGAAGGTGCTGCCGCCGCCCGCCTCCTCCGAGATGATGCTGAGCAGGCTCGAGAGCTCCTTCGGGGTCAAGCTCATCCTGCCCGCGGGGCCCCCCGGGCCTCCGCTCCCGGACCCGGGGCCGCTTGCTCCGCCTCTGTCGCCGCCGGAGCCCCCGAAGCCGCTCCTGGACGCCGACCCTGCCGCTTCCCGGGATACTCTTTGCTCTGCGGCGGTGAGAAGCCGGCAAGACGCCGCGCTCGCCCCTCCGCCGGGCATCAACCTCGCTCCCCTTCCTCTCTTCCCGGCCCGAGGGGCCCTGGCGCCGGCTCGCTCCGTCCCCGCGGCCGTAAAGTGCGCTGTTACACGACAGCGTCGCAAACAAAACACGTCGGGGAAACCAGACCGCCGCGGAAAGGGACAGCGCCCAGTGAAAGCGAGGCTGATGGCGCGAAGCCAGGAAGAGGATGCGGAGACGCGGGGTAGGCGGGGCGAATTGGCAGGAAGCGGGGGCGGGGCCCGGGAAGGGAGGGGCGGGGCGAGGTCGGGCTGGCCGAGTTCGGGGCTAGGTCAGCTGAGGTCCGGGGGCAGGAGCGCCCTGGGCGCGTGCGTCTGCGCAGCTGCAAACCAAGGCCGCACCTTGGCGGTCCCCAGGGCAGTGCCTGGTGCCAGACGGTCCTAGTAAATTCCGTCTACGTTATTACTTGGAAAAATGCACCTCGGATGTTAACTATTTTCTTAATATAACATCCGTAAGTATTCGTCGTAAAAATATTGTAAATGCGGGCCGGGCGCGGTGGCGCGTGCCTGTAGTCCCAGCGCTTTGAGTGTTCTAGGCGGGAGGGTCGCTTGAGCCTGGGAGTCCCAGGCTGCAGTGAGCGGTCATCACCACTGCACTCCAGTCTGGGCGCTGTGTCTCAAACATTTTTTTTTTTAATATAGTAAGTGAAAAAGATGCCACACATTTCTCATAACCAGGGTTAATTTCTAGTCTTACACTCTTTTATTGCAGAAATGGAGTCATACTGCACTATGAGCTTTTTTGTACGTGGTTTTTTTTCTCTTAACACGATTTCAAGAACATGTCTCCAATTAATATTCATTTACAAAACTGCTATGCCACGTTTTACTTAGACTGCCCTAGAGTGCTTATCCTGGGCACTTAGCGGTGCATTAGAAACCCACGGGGAGACGTTACAAATACCTGGTCCCACCCCAGAAATGCTGATTCAGATATTAATAAACCCCACCTCTTCAGGTGAGTCTGAGGTGTAGTCCGGGCTGAGAACCACCAGGTGGCATTTCCCAGACTTGCCCGGTCCCTAAACCTACAGAAACGTGCATGTATTTCACCAGTGATTACCACCAGCGATTCTTAATTATCTAGTTAAGCGCCACCTCAGTTCTTTTTTAAAACATATTGTTGGCCGGGCGCGGTGGCTCACGCCTGTAATCCCAGCACTTTGGGAGGCCGAGGCGGGCGGATCAGGAGGTCAGGAGATCGAGACCATCCTGGCTAACACAGTGAAACCCCGTCTCTACTGAAAAAAAAAATACAAAAAATTAGTCGGGCGTGGTGGCCGGCGCCTGTAGTCCCAGCTACTCGGAAGGCTGAGGCAGGAGAATGGCGTGAACTCGGGAGGCGGAGCTTGTAGTGAGCCAAGATCGCCCCACTGCACACCAACCTGGGCGACATAGCGAGACTCCATCTCAAAAAAAAAACAAAAACATATTTTTATTTTATGTGCTTTTGGGGAGAAAGATATTTTGGTTTTTTTTTCGTCTTTTTAAAATTTGTATTTCAGTAGTTTTGGGGGTACAGGTGGTTTTTGGTTACATGGACAAGTTTTGAGTGGTGATTTCTGAGATTTTGGAGCACCCGTCACCAGAGCAGTGTACACTGTACCTGTCAGGCCTCTGAGCCCAACCCTTCACATATACATCTAGATGGCCTGAAGTAACTGAAGAATCACAAAAGAAGTGAAAATGGCTGGTTCCTGCCTTAATTGATGACATTACCTTGTGAAATCCCTTCTCCTGGCTCAGAAGCTCCCCCACTGAGCACCTTATGGCCCCAGCCCCTGCCTGCCAGAGAACAACCCCTTTTGACTGTAATTTTCCACTACTTTTATTGTACACACAGCTTGTTTGGTGGTCTTTTCACACAGACGCGCTTGACAGTACCCAAACTGTAGTTTTTTAATCCCTCACGCCCCTCCCACGTATCCCCACTCCCGCCCCTGCGTCCTCAAAGTCCATTATATCATTCTTATGTCTTTGCATCCTCATAGCTTAGCTCCCACTTATAAGTGAGAAGTGTAGTGTTTGGTTTGCCACCTCAATTCTTAAGAAAAATTTAAGGAAGAGAAATTGCTGGGTGAACAGGTGTGATATCTACTGAATTTTAAAGGCTTCTTCAATTTACTGCTAAATTGCCCTTCAAAAAGATCCTTTCTATTAACGTTCCTAACAGCAGCAGATATAATGTGGTAACTTGAGGAACTGATTCAAATTAGCTCAAAAGTACTCTCATTAATTTTTATAATAAAAAATTAATATAATAATAAGGGGCTATAATAAGGGGCTGGACATGTAATAAGGACCTATAATAAGGGGCTGGACATGGTGGCTCACGCCTGTAATCCCAGCATTTTGGGAGACCGAGATGGGTGGATCACTTGAGGCCAGGAGTTTGAGACCAGCCTGGCCATGGTGAAACCCTGGCTCTACTAAAAATACAAAAATAAGCTGGGCATGGCGGCTCGTGCCTATAATCCCAGCTACTTGGGAGGATGAGGCAGAAGAATGGTTTGAACCTGGGAGGCGGAGGTTGCAGTGAGCCAAGATCTCACCACTGCACTACAGCCGGGGCGACAGAGCAAGACTGTCTCAAAAAAAAAAAAGTTATTATAATAAACTTTATTTTGTGCAAGCCATTTTACATTGGGTGGTCTGTGGGTCTATTATAGTAATTTTCCTGCAGTGCTAATACTATTTAATAGTACTGATTATACCAATTGCCAATTATTAATGTAGTAATACTAATACTGTGAGTTTTTTCCAAGATGTTTCAAAAATATTTGAACAATATATTTTATCTTAAAAAAAAAAAGACGTGGGAAGCCGAGGCGGGTGGATCATCTGAGGTCGGGAGTTCAAGACCAGCCTGACCAACATGGAGAAACCCGTCTCTACTAAAACTACAAAAATAGCCGGGGGTGGTGTTGGGTGCCTGTAATCTCAGCTAATTGGGAGGCTGAGACAGGAGAATCGCTTAAACCCTGGAGACAGAGGTTGCAGTGAGCCGAGATCGCGCTGCTGCACTCCAGCCTGGATGACAGAGACTCTGTCTCAAAAAGAAAACCGGTTAGGACTAGGTGTGCCAGCTGCATAGCGTGTGAATCTCTGGCAGCCCCCGCCCCAGTCTTTTATTATGCAGGCAGGTAGCTATTCTTGTGACTGATCTCTTTCCTACCGTGTACATGTTAACATAAAAGGAGAGGTAGAGCCTCCATGGTGGACATGCATGGCCCCAGGTTGCCCTTTCTGTCTGTGCGGCTTCTGGCATCACCCTGTGCAAGCTTCCAGCTTCCTTATTTATGTTTGTGGCTCGATCTTTCAGGCTGCTCTTTGTTAGAAAAGAAGTGATTTCTTGGGCTGCTTTTTGTTAGAAGGGAAGTTCTGCCATTCTCTCTTCCCTTCATGATCATTTCCACGTAGGATATAAGCCTCTGGCTTGCCTCCTACAGCCTCCTACAGCCCCTCATTTCCTTCCCCATATTTGGCAACTGGACCAGCACCTCAGATGACATAAACTATGCCGTTGGTGGTTAGAAGGCTTGGGACATTTCTCTCTTTGCCAGCCTCAGTTTAACCCAGGAGACAAAGATTATTTTCCTTATTATCTCTTCTGCATAGGATCTGCACTCAGAACTATCGAACTTCTCCATTTGGACTGCCACTCATACCTATGGGAAAGGGTAATATAATAGATAGTTGGCTAAACAACGGGGAATCCTATTCATATGCTGGAAAATGGGGACAAAAGGCTTTGGTATATAAAACATTATTCCTACCTTGGTCTAAAAACTCACTGCCACCTACCTTAAAGCTATTATGCTTAATTGCTACTTTTAGAGAATTCATTCTATTAGGACAATTCCAAGCTCAAAAATACGCTAACTGGTGCCTTGTTAGCCACACAGAATTGTACCCAAAAACTTTCCAGACCAACTCACTATAAAATTAAATTTTCTTGAGGTGTCCATGCTGCCCCTAAGTCATGCCTGAAGCAGCCCTGAGAAATATCGCCCCACCCCAATAACCCCCAGGAAAAGCTTATATTTTCTTTATCTTTTCTTATAACCTTATTATATTTACTTACATTTTATAAGTAAAAAGACAGGAATGTCAGGCCTCTGAGCTGAAGCTCAGCCATTGGAACCCCTGTGACCTGCACATACACGTCCAGATGGCCTGCAGGAGCCAAGAAGTCTGGAGCAGCCAAAAAACCACAAAAGAAGTGAACAGCCATTTCCTGCCTTAACTAATTAATCCACCTTACGACATTCTACCATTATGACTTGATCTCCTGCCCTGCCCCAACTGATCAATCGACCTTGTGACATTCTTCTTCTGAACAATGAGTCTTATGATCTCTCCACCATGCACCTTGTGACCCCTCCTCTGCTGACAATAGATATCCACCTTTAACTCTAACTTTCCACTGCCTACCCAAGCCTTATAAAGCTGCCCCTCTCTCGTCTCCCTTTGCTGACTCTCTTTTCGGACTCAGCCCACTTGCACCCAAGTGAGTAAACAGCCTTGTTGCTCACACAAAGCCTGTTTAGGTGGTCTTCTATATGGACATGCGTGACACTAAGCAATTCTAGAAGTGTGAGACCCCTAGGGTTAAATGTGAATGGAAGGAAACTTGGAAGTTTCTTCCAAAAGTTGTATTTATTTTTCTGTTTTTTCTTAATGCAATGGAAACTGCAACCTGACTTGGGCCACAGGTCATCCCCTTGCATGAGTTCAATCACTGGATCTTGCTTTTCAAAATTAAATCATTAGATCTGGAGCAAAAAATATAGGCCCCTCAACCTTTTTCCTTAAATTATAACTGAAGCAAAACTGCTACTGCTTTTAATTGTAATGATCACTCCTTTCCCCACCCCCCCAACTGTCCTCAAAGCATCTAGTGGTCCTGCCTTTGCACACTGCGGTCTACATTCTCATTGCCCCACTTCTCAACTAACCCTCCCCATCATGTCCTTTTCTAAAGATCCAAGCTAGGCCCGGTGGCTCATGCCTGTAATTCCAGCACTTTGGGAGGGCGAGGTGGGTGGGTCATCTGAGGTCAGGAGTTCGAGACCAGCCTGGCCAACGTGGTGAAACCCGATCGCTACTAAAAAGTACAAAAAATTAGCTGAGCGAGGTGGCAGGCACCTGTAATTTCAGCTACTCGGGAGGCTGAGGCAGGAGAATCGCTTGAACCTAGGAGTTGGAGGTTACAATGAGCCAACATGGTGCCATTGCACTCCAGCCTGGGCAACAAGAGCAAAACTCCATCTCAAAAATAAATACCACCCTGGCCGACATGGCAAAACCCCATCTCTACTAAAAATACAAAAAGTAGCTGGGTGTGGTGGCTCATGCCTGTAATCCCAGCTACTCAGGGGGCTGTGGCAGGAGAATCGCTTGAACCTGGGAGGCGGATTTTGCAGTGAGCCAAGATCACACCACTGCACTCCAGCCTGGGTGACAGAGTAAGACTCCGTCTCAAAAATAAAATAAAATAATAAAAATCCAGTAAAGGCTTCTAAATAACCTTTAACTGGTAACAAATCACTTGGTTTGGAGGTGACTAACAGTAGTAAAAGTTCAGACCTCAGGACTGAGCTCAATTTCAAAAGATTGTTCTAGAATACCCTGCTGTTAAAAAGGGAGACAAAAATATTCCCTCAGCAGCATAAATAAGATACTGTCAGCCTGGGCAACACATTAAGACCCCCATCTCTACAAAAAATTTAAAAATGTAAAAACCACAAAATACTGTGCAAGCTTCCCATTCTTATCTCATTCAAATCCTGCCCATATTTTCTCAATGTGAAGCAGAGGCTTGGCAACTTATAACTTCTCTCCAATAACCCACAGAGATGCCGATTCGAATGTCAATTGAGGTTAATTTTATGAAGTACAAGAGGAGAGTTTTCCACAAAACATGGGCTTTGCAGTCAGGTAGACCTAGGTTCAGATTCTAATTCTACCATTTATTAGCTATGTATCTTCAGGAACTTTGAATAAGCTCTGTGAGCCTTAGTTTCCTCATTTCTAAAATTAAAAGTAAAATCTTCATGTTCTGCAGGATTGGTCAATCACTAAAAAAAAAGAACAAAAAAAAATCTCCCTCATGGAATCATCATAAAAATTAAGCAAGGTACATAAGTAGAGTTGTACACATAGTGGGCACTCAGGGAATGTTATTTCCCATTTCCTCTTAGTCATTCTGTGGCAGGCCAGGTCTCGCTAATGCAGGACTCCAAAACAACTGTTTCAGGACTGACTGACTGGTAAAGTTAATTTTTTTTTTTTTTTTGAGAGAATCTTGCTCTGTCACCAGGCTGAAGTGCAGTGGCACAATCTTGGCTCACTGCAACCTCCGCCTCCCGGGTTCAAGCGATTCTCCTGCCTCAGCCTCCCGAGTAGCTGGGACTATAGGCACGCACCACCACACCCAGCTAATTTTTGTATTTTTAGTAGAGATGGGGTTTCACCATGTTGGCCAGGATGCTCTCGATCTCTTGACCTTCTGAACCACTCACCTTGGCCTCCCAAAGTGCTGGGATTACAGGTGTAAGCCACTGTGCTGGCCCAGGACTAGACATTTTCAAGATGGCAGCTCCATCTTCCCTTCTCTTCCAGCCACATGTACTGTAAAGGGGCAGACAGGACACTGATCAACTGGAAAGTTCATTTGCATAAGATTAGAGTGGGGTGACAAGCCTTCCCCATACACTGTGTAAATATTAAAAGCTAAAAAAGCCAGTGCCCTTGTACAAAGGCTGGAATGTAACAAAAGCCTACCAAGAGTGTTGACTAGGCCTTTCCTGGGTCTTAAAGCATGACAAAATAACCAAGGAATTCTTAACAGGACCCATTTAGGATTAAACGAATTTTTTGGGGGGAGTCTGAAGAAACTCCCCCAGTCCTCCACAAACAAGTTTATTGGGAGTCTGAAGGAACTCCCCAAACCTCCATGATTTAGCAGGAGACAAGAGAAGAGTAATCACTCCAATACCTGGACCCATTTAGATTAAGTAAATTTGTTGAGGCTCCAGAGGAAGGTCGTCAGGACTCAGACCTTAGTTATAGATTAAAAGAAGTTAATCACTTATGTCATTAGATGAATGCACACTTACATGTAGACTTACAGCTTACAAGGTATATAAGCTCTAGAAAACTTTGTAATTTTGATTTGATCTGGTGATAATTTCCAGGCGTTCACCCTGTAACTGGTTGCAGAAATAAAAACTGTCTTCCTACCCAGTTCATCTGCGTCTCCTTATTGGGCCACAAGAAATAGCAGCCTGAGGCCGGGCACGGTGGCTCAAGCCTGTAATCCCAGCACATTGGGAGGCTGAGACGGGCGGATCAAGAGGTCAGGAGATCGAGACCATCCTGGCTAACACGGTGAAACCCCGTCTCTACTGAAAAATACAAAAAAACTAGCCGGGCGAGGTGGCGGGCGCCTATAGTCCCAGCTACTCCGGAGGCTGAGGCAGGAGAATGGCATAAACCCGGGAGGCGGAGCTTGTAGTGAGCTGAGATCCGGCCACTGCACTCCAGCCCCGGCAACAGAGTAAGACTCCGTCTCAAAAAAAAAAAAAAAAAGAAAGAAAGAGCAGCCTGACCCTCAGTTTGGTCCAGGAATGATTTGAACAGGTTTAACTAGCACTCTAAACCATTATGTATGTTTTTGTTTTTCTTTTTCTTTTTTTGAGACAGTCTTGCTCTATCACCCAGGCTGGAGTGCAGGGGTACCATCTCAGCTCATTGCAATCTCCACTTTCCAGGTTCAAGCACTTCTCCTGCCTCAGCCTCCCAAGTAGCTGGGATTACAGATGTGCACCACCACACCCAGCTAGTTTTTGTATTTTTAGTATAAGAGATGGGGTTTCACCATATTGGCCAGGGTGTTCTTCCTCAGGTGATTTGCCTGCCTTGGCCTCCAAAAAGTGCCAGGATTACAGACGTGATCCTGTACACCCAGCCTTAAACAGTTAAATATGTATCAATCCTTTGTATTAAATATCTTAATGGTAAAATGTTAAAATATTAATGTGAATAACAGCTGGCATTAAATATTGAAATTCACAGGAGAACTCCTTAATCGTTTTAATTAACATCTGTTTATTTGTGCCATGTGGTAAGACAGCTTTTTATGAAACAGCATTTTTTTTTTTTTTTTTTTTTTTGAGACAGAGTCTCACTCTGTCACCCAGGCTAGAGTGCAGTGGCGTCATCTCAGCTCACTGCAGCCTTCACCGCCCAGGTTTAAGCAATTCTCCTGCCTCAGCCTTCTGAGTAGCTGAGACTATAGGCACGCACCATCATGGATATTGCAGAATCTAGCCAGCAGCCTGCAATGCAGCGGTGCTCTTTCTTTGTTCCCAGGTGGATCGGCAGGTTGAGAAATAATAGGCACACACAAGACAGTGAAAGCTGGGTCCAGGGGGGTCACCGCCTTCTGGTCCTGCAGTGCCACCAATGCACTGGATATGCCAGCATTTATTATTGAGTTTAGTGAGGGTGGGGTAGGTTAGTGAGGAATTTAGGGTCGTTTGATAATGAGGTGAGATGGTCACATGGGGATGAAGTAATTCTTTAACATAACATCTGTATACAGAAGTACAGTATACAGAGATAAGAATTTACAATGTAGTTTGTGCATCAGTAATTTCTAACAGAGCCTTAAAACAGAAACACAGTCTTTCCATAACCTATGATTAGCAAGATATTAATCAACAGGAACAGTTGCAGCAAAAGCTGGTTACAAACAATGCATAGAAATAGGACGTGAAGCTAGACAACTGTTTAGACCAGAAATTCTCAGAAAGGAGTATGCCTTAACCCTAAAGAGGCCTAGAAGAGCTATGGCAAGATGAGGGCATTTATAGCCCTATCTTACCCATATGAACAGGAGCCCCTCATGCATCCGTTTATAGGCTCTCCACAAGGGTTGCATTCCATTCCCAGAGCTATGAACATCTGCTTTTCTGGGATAGGAATCTTGGTGATATGAAACCTCCCTGACTGCACGTCCATTCATAGACTCTCTGAAGGGAGAAGCACATCATGTGTGGTTGGCTCATTCTGGCAGCCCAACCTGGCATTGTCTTTACACAATCCTGCCTGCAATTTTGTATTTACAATAATCAGGAACATTTCATCTTTTATTCTGTAGCAATAGTTTTGGGGGATCTCCCTACATCTCCCCCTTTTCTCTGATTTGAATGAACCATAGCAATCATAGCTTGGCACTGATCATGATTGGATTGAAGAGCATTTTTTCCAGTTTTACACATGAACAGTAAACCAATAACACAAATTATACACAGAACAAAATTAACGATAGTGGATCCTCCCAAAGATTTTACCCATTGAATGGGGTTGAGATTAGATAACACCTCAGATATACTGTCTAAAACTTTAGCACTGGGTAAAGAGTTAAGTGTGCTTGAGAGGCCTCAAAAATCTGTTCTTTTAGCTTGTTTATGTCTAAACTTAAATTATCTTCACTTCCTTGTAAATGGAGTTTTACTGATTCCCAATTGTGAACAGACTGATTATATTGGAACGGAGTTATACAAAAATCAGAAGTATTCCAATCACATTGCATTTATAATCTGTGTTTGAAACTCATAATTCTATCTCCCATCCGTATAACAGTTTGTCTTAGATCATTAATTTGATTGGCAAATTTTTGATCAATACCTGAGAATTCCACATCCAAGTAGAATTTTTTTTGCCATTTATCCACAAAATGAACAGTTTGAATAGATTGATGTCATACAACTCCAGCAGTAGCAGCAGTCACAGTAACAGCAGTCAAGCCCATTATTAATGCAATTAATGTAAAAAGAAATTGTTTACTCCTTTTAATAATTTTTTTTGTAAAATATGGTTAATAACAGGGATAGAAATGGAAGATTCTCAAGGCCTATGTAAAGCTATGGGGAGCCAAACACTTCTCTGGCTCTGACTATTAAAATACTATGATATTGATTAAAGGATGAGTCAATACAAGTATACAATATGTAACAATTAACATGTAATTATGTTGGTTTTTGAAGTAATATGCATCTTTCTTACTACTAACATATATGGTGGTTTAACACAACTTGTAAGTGGCATAGTTTTATTGGACTCCATATAGATATATATATATTTTGGGATGGTACTCTTCTGTGAAATGTGGGGTGGGGGGAATAGGTTGTATGAGAGGTGGTGGGGGGACATTAGCAACGGGAGGGCATATAAGTCCTCATAATCTTTACTGTCCCATCTTTGAATTGACCTTTTGACGATTGCCAAAGTGATATTTTTGGCTGTGTGGAAATAGTAGTGTAAATCTGTTGTCTTGGTTTTTGAGGTGACAAGGTGGATTTATAACACTTTCTCCAGCCCAAACTCTCATACCAGTCGTAACTATGGTTAATCTCCATAATTCTGAATGTTCAGGTCCTAAGTGGGGAACAACGAGCCTTGGCTTTGGAGGGACAACCCCTGCCCCTTTCCACTTAAAAGGAAAAAAGGAGTTAACTCTACGATATAATAGGGAAGGGTTGTCACTGCTTTTTTGATAAGTAATATCATAGAGAAAATGTTGACAATCTCTCTGACCTTGAGAGCGATCATTAGTAATATGACCTTTGGGAGCCCAATCAGCAATGGCATAGTGAGAAGAATTAAATAACACAGTTCCTTCTGGACTAACACAATCCTTCCACATTAATTTGTCAGCATTTGAAGACAAGTTGAGAGGACACGCAGGTCCTAAAGGCTTATACTGGGATGTGTGAATATAATCAGTGGTTCCTGTTTTGATCTGCCTTAGAGGTTTTAATGAGAGCTCTGATATCAAGTGTCGTAAAGGAGGGACAGAGTGACCAAATGGTAGTGTGACTGCCCAAGTTTGAATATCTAATGAGAGACATCCATTAGTGGGTCCCAGGCACAAAGGTGGATACCTAAAACCTACAGTGATATTGAAAGGGGTTCCTTCTTCTGAAGGTTGGGCAGGACAACGATCATCTACAGAACCAGGCATCCAAATACTATCATTAACATAGACCTCAACAGGAGTACCCATCCATATCATGGCTCGAATAACAGGAGGAAAAGGAATATAGGCCCAATATGTATAGTTTTTAACAGTCTGTGGAGTGACAGAGGGTAGAAGGATCAGTGTCATCAGGAGGAGGCAGAGATTGAGCTGGATCTGGATCGCTGGAGACAAGTTGTTCAGGATGGCTGACTGGATTGTCTGTTGTAAAGGAGTTAGCATGGTTATTTTCTCTCTTTTATTTATTTATTTATTTTTTTGATGGTTGGATGTGTTAGTTGTTTTTTGCTGCGGGGTTTTCTTCAGGAAATTTCTCCATCTCGTTGTCGCATGCATATTCAGGACACAATTTCAGGTGTCTAGCAGGAATCCAAACAGGCTCACCTGGGGAAACACAAGCATAGCCTCTTCCCCACGTTAAAACAGAAACTTTTGACCATATATTAGACTGAACATCTTTCCACCATACTTCCCTTCTTGGTTTACTATGAGATGGTTACCAGAGAAATGTTTTTCAGCAGCAGTAACAGAACTAGATTTAGGAATATTAAGAAGATTTAACGTGAGCAATTCCAAGTTTAGTTGTATGTGAGGGGTAGACAACTCCTTAACCCCCTCTTTTTGTTTAAGTAATTGTAATTTTAAAGTTCTGTTACTTCTTTCTACAATAGTTTGGCCTTGTGGGTTATAAGGAATACCAGTAATATATTTAATATGCCACTGATCAAGAAAAATTTTAAAAGCTTTACTACAACAGGCTGGACCATTGTCTGTTTTGAGTTCACTAGGAATTCCCATAACTGCAAAACATGAAAACATATGTTTTTTAATGTGAGAAGTGACTTCTTCATTTTGACAGGTAGCCCAGATGAAATTGGAAAAGGTGTCAACTGTGACATGCACATAAGCTAATTTTCCAAAAGAAGGAACATGAGTAACATCCATTTGCCAGATAGAATTAGGAGAAAGACCTCGGCGATTAACTCTGGGAGATGGTATGGGTAAGACAGGAACCTGACATTGAGAACAGTGTTGTACAATTTATTTAGCTTGTTTCCAACTGAGAGAATATTTATGTTTTTTTTTTTTTTTTTTTTTTTTTTTTTTTTTGAGACGGAGTCTTGCTCTGCCGCCCAGGCTGGAGTGCAGTGGCTGGATCTCAGCTCACTGCAAGCTCCACCTCCCGGGTTCACGCCATTCTCCTGCCTCAGCCTCCCGAGTAGCTGGGACTACAGGCGCCCGCCTCGTCGCCCGGCTAGTTTTTTGTATTTTCTATTAGAGACAGGGTTTCACCGTATTAGCCAGGATGGTCTCGATCTCCTGACCTCGTGATCCGCCTGTCTCGGCCTCCCAAAGTGCTGGGATTACAGGCTTGAGCCACCGCGCCCTGCGAGAATATTTATGTTTAAGACCTGAGGCATTAGTATGAGTGAGTTGATGAAATTGTTCTGCATCTGTAATGGCTAGAGAAAGTAGAATATCAACTTTGTGATTACCACTGGGTAAAGGTCCAGGCAAATTAGTATGAGAATGAATGTGAGTGATAAAAGAAAAAAAAAAGGGTGCTTTCGGTTTCTGACAGTTTTTTGTAACAAAGAGAACAAGGAAAACAGATTAGTGTCAGCAATATTTTTGATGGTAGTTGTTTCTATTGCCTTAGTGGCATGGACTACATAAGCTGAGTCAGAGACAATATTAAGAGGCTGATCAAAATCTTGTAATGTGGAGATAACAGCAAACAACTTGGCTTTTTGAGCAGAAGTGTATGGAATAGAAATGACTTTATCCTTTGGTCCTACATACCCTGCCTTTCCACTACTGGATCCGTCAGTAAAAATGGTAACAGCTGCCTCTAGTGGTGATGAATGAGTAAGTTTTGGTAGACTCCAGGAAGTATTTCGTAGAAATTGAAAGAATTTTGACTTACGCAAATGATTATCAATAGTGCCAATGAAGTCAGCCAGATTAGTCTGCCAGCACAAGGATGTAGAAAAGGCATTTTTAACTTCATTTTTTGACAAAGGGATCACAATAATGTTTGAATCAAAGCCGGAAACTTTAGTGATACGTTAACTTCCTAACCCAGTTAAAGTGGCCATTTGATCAAGATATATTGAAAGAGTTTTAGAGACGGAATTAGTAAGAAATACCCATTGAACTGGAGAATCATTTTGTACTATAAGTACTGTAGGAAAGTGGATGGAAGGAAAAGCTAAAAATTGTAAAAGCAGATTTGGGTCAATACGAGAGACTTGTGCCTCTCTCACTCTCTGTTCTACAAAAGACAACTCTTGTTTTGCTGGTTCAGATAGGGAGCGAGGACTGTTTAAATCTGTATCTCCCGATAAAGTAGCAGATAGATGAGATAATGCATGAGTAGTGAGGCCTCGGGTTGGTCTGAGATAACTGATGTCACCTAGTAATTTTTGAAAATCATTTAAGGTGTTTAAATTGTCAGTACAAAGTTGGACTTTTGGGGGCTTAATGGAGTGAGCTTCTAGCTGCATTCCTAAGTACAGAAAAGGAGCGACTTGTTGAATTTTATCAGGAGCGACGTGGAGTCCTGCATTGGCAACAGCTAATTTTGAAGAGGTAAAACGGGCCGGGCGCGGTGGCTCAAGCCTGTAATCCCAGCACTTTGGGAGGCCAAGACGGGCGGATCACAAGGTCAGGAGATCGAGACCATCCTGGCTAACATGGTGAAACCCTGTCTCTACTAAAAAATACAAAAAACTAGCTGGGCGAGGTGGCAGGCGCCTGTAGTCCCAGCTACTCAGGAGGCTGAGGCAGGAGAATGGCATGAACCCGGGAGACGGAGCTTGCAGTGAGCCGAGATTGGGCCACTGCACTCTAGCCTGGGCGACAGAGCAAGACTCCATCTCAAATAAATAAATAAATAAATAAAAATAAAGAGGTAAAACATTGAATTAATTTATCTTTAGTGGGAGCAGCAATCAGTATATCATCCATGTAATGAAGAATGTAATTATTTTTAAAAGTCTGTCAGATAGGTTGTAACACAGTACCGATAAACAACTGACAAATAGTAAGACTGTTAATTATTCCTTGAGATAAAACTTTCCATTGATATCTAGCTGTGGAAGCTGAATTGTTAATGGAAGGTATAGTGAAAGCAAATTGATCACTGTCTGACTTGTCTAAAGGAATATGAAAAAAGCAGTCCTTAAGGTCAATGACAATTAAAGGTCATTCCTTAGGAATCATGGAGAGGGAGGGCATACCAGGTTGTAATGCCCCCATAGGTTTCATAACTGCATTAACAGCTCTTAAGTCTGTTACCATCCTCCATTTTCCTGACTTTTTTTGTACAACAAATACAGGTGAGTTCCATGGAGACAAGGAGGGCTCAATAGAGTTTGCTTGTAGTAAATCATTAACAATTTCAATGAAAGCCTCCAACTTGTGTTTGGAAAGTGGCCACTGCTCTACCCAAACAGGTGACTCACACATCCATTGTGCAGGGGCAGAGGAGGAGAAGGAGAGTGAGGGTGCTGGGATGTGGACTGGGGGAAGCAGGATTCCAAACCTCTGGAAGAAGGGGTCCTGGAGTGTCGAAAGAAGCAGTAGGCTTAGAAGAGGGGACAGGTCCAAAAGGATGACAGGAACAAGAAACAGGCCATTCAGATGAATGCCACACGTCCTCCTCTGGCAGAGGGGGCAACAGCTTAGTAGAAGAAGAGTGAACATATACAAGTTCCAAGATAGGAGGCGGAGGGAGGGGATCATCACTAGGTTCCTCCTCTTGGGGAGAAAACAAGGAGAGATTGAATTCCTCCTCATCATCAGAAGGAGGAATAGTACGGGGGGTCAGCTACCCAAGGCAAAGGGAGTGGCTCACCATCTGTGTTAACTTGTGGCAGTTGAAGAGGATCAACAGACTGAAAAGGAAGTAAAGCAACACGAATAAGAACCCAGTCAGCCCAAACAGAAATAGGAAGGGGTAGGTTAGTGAGGGATTTAGGTTAGTGAGGGATTTAGGGTCATTTGATTATGAGGTGAGATGGTCACATGGAGATGAAGTAATTCTTTAACATAACATCTGTATGCAGAAATACAGTATACAGAGATAAGAATTTACAATATAGTGTGTGCATCAGTAATTTCTAACAGATCCTTAAAACAGAAACACAGTCTTTCCATAACCTGTGATTAACAAGATATTAATCAGCAGTAACAGTTGCAGTAAAAGCTATTTACAAACAATCCATAGAAAGAGGACGTGAAGCTAGACAACCAGTTAGACCAGAAATTCTCAGAAGGGAGTATGCCTTAACCCTAAAGAGGCCTAGAAGAGCCATGGCAGGATGAGGGCATTTATAGTCCTATCTTACACATACGAACAGAGCCCCTCATGCATCCGTTTATAGGCTCTCCACAAGGGTTGCATTCCGTTCCCAGAGCTATGAACATCTGCTTTTCTGGGATAGGAATCTTGGTGATGTGAAACCTCCCTGACTGCATGTCCGTTTATAGGCTCTCTGCAGGGGGAAGCACATCACGCGCTGTTGGCTCATTCTGGCAGTCCAACCTGGCATTGTCTTTACACAATCCTGCCTGCAATTTTGCATTTATGATCATCAGGAGCATTTCATCTTTTATTCTATAGCAATAATTTCAGGGGGTCTCCCTACACATGCCAAAATAATTTTTTGTATTTTTGGTAGAGACAGGGTTTCACCCAATCTCCCAGGCTCAGGCAGTGCTCCCACCTCAGCCTCCCAGGTAGCTGGAACTACAGGCACATACCACCATGCCTGGCTAATTCATATATATATGTATGTATTTGTATAGAGATGGGGTTTCACCATGATGCCCAGGCTGGTCTCAAACGCCTAGGCTCAAGCAATCCACCCACCTTGGCCTCCAAAAGTGGTTGGATTATAGGCATGAGCCACCATGCCCAGGGTTGGGGGGGCTTATAAATATTTTTCTTCCCCTCCTTCTTCTCCTTCTCCTCCTCCTTTCTCCTTCCTTCTTCCTTCTCCTTTTTCCTATTTCTACCTTTTTAAAATCTGAGACAGGGTCTTACTTTTCACCCCGGGCTGGAGTGCAGTGGCACAATCTTGGCTCGCTGCAGCCTCCACCTCCCAGGCTCAAGCAATCCTCCCACCTCAGCCTCCTGAGTACCTGGGACTATAGACGTGCACCACCACACTGGCTAATTTTTGTACTTTTGTGTCGAGACAGGGTTTCACCATGTTACTGTTACTGGAAAGGGTTCCTCATCCAGACCCCTCAAGAGGGTTCTTGAGTCTCTTGCAAGAAAGAATTTTAGGCAAATCCATAAAGTGAAAGCAAGTTTATTAGGAAAGTAAAGGGATAAAGAATGGCTACTGCATAGGCAGAGCAGCTCTGAGGGCTGCTGGTGTACTATTTTTATGGTTATTTCTTGATTATATGCTAAACAAAGGGTGGATTATTCATGAGTTTTCCAGGGAAACAGGTGGGCAATTCTTAGAAGTGAGGGTTCCTCCCCTTTTTATACCTCATAGGGTAACTTCCTGATGTTGCCATGGCATCTGTAAACTGTCATGGCACTGGTGGGAGTGTATTTTAGCATGCTAATACATTATAATTAGCATATAATTGTGTCTGGAGTTGGTTCCTTCCAGTGGGTTCATGGTCTCCCTAACTTCTTGGAGCCATGGACCTTCGCGGTGAGTGTTACAGCTCTTAAAGATTGCACAGACTCAAAGAGTGAGCAGCAGCAAGATTTATTATCAAGAGTGAAAGAATAAAGCTTCCACAGCGTAGAAGGGGACCTGAGCAGGTTGCCTCTGCTGGCTGGGGTGACCAGCTTTTATTCCCTTATTTGTCCCCACCCATCTCCTGCTGATTGGTCCATTTTACATAGTGCTGATTGGTCCATTTTAAAAATCTCTAGCTAGCCACAGAATGCTGATTGGTGCATTTTACAATCCTCTTATAAGACAGAAAAGTTCTCTAAGTCCCCACTCAACCCAGAAGTCCATCTGGCTTCACTTCTCAATCCCCACTCTAAACAGGACACCCCAACTCCTGTTGGGAATTGGGCAATGACCACTCTAGCTACTTCCTGCTGGATGGGGCGAAGAAGGGGCCCTGCAGTGGGTAGTGTCCTCCAGAGGGGAACTCTCTAGGCCAGCCAGAGGGTCAGTGGGTTGGTCCAGGGGTCCTCGGTAGAAGTTGTTAGTTGATGTCATTTGGGGTTCCATTTCTAAGACCATCTGTAGCTTGATGGCATTGATCCTGGAGGAAAAAAATTTGACAAACAGGTTAAAAACACTGGGCCCGAAGGTGAGTAATAGCAAGATGGCTGCCATGGGACCTAGAAAGGGGAGTAGCCATGTTGCCCAACTCCAGAGGTTGGTATAAGAGTTTGAAAGCCATTGTCTGTTTTCAGAAGCCTTTTCCTGTAAATGCTGGGCAGCATCTCATACTATCCCTTACTGGTTAGTGTAAGAGCAACACTCTTCCCCTAAGAAGTTGCCAAGTCCCCCTTTCTCAGCACTGAGGAGGTCTAGGCCTTGGTGATTTTGGAGAGTCACTGCTGCCAAAGAGTCTACTTGGGATTGTAGAGTAAGGATAGATTTTCTTATTTCTTGCAAACTGTCTGAGAAATCCTTTGAGAGTGTGTGGTAGTAGGGTAATGAAGTAGATAAACCTGCTATTATGGTTTCTGTAGCAGCAGCCATTCCTAACCCTGTAAGTAGGGTTATTAGTTGTATGACCCTGCACTGAGGGACTTGAGCTTTGAGGGGCACGGATAGGGTCTGATTTCCACAAGATTAGGAGTCAGGATAATACATGTTACATTGTTAACTTTTAGAAAACTTTACTTTTGTTGAAAACCTTGTAGTTTGGGATTTCAATTATTCTTTGCTATTAATATGACCTCGTCCAGTCCATATTAACTTAGAATTGGTATAGACATCTCCTTCATGATTCTGTAAGTAAGGTTCTGCTGAGTGCAAACAGCTCCCACGTTTGAGCACACCAATTATTAGGCAATTTTCCTAACTCTGCTGCTACAAAAATTTCCTTATCACTTACTGCATACCCATTGTGTCTTTTTCCCTTAATCACCTGGGAGGAACCATCTATCGTCCTGTCCTGAAGAGAGTTCCTCCTAGATCTGGTCAGACCTTTGTATGGTAATTAATTAAGATTTAGATCCCCTGTTAGGAAACCTGCTGTGTTAAGGATTTTTTATAGGAAAGCTATAAGTGCAACCGGCTTCATCTCTCATAATGAGCAGTGAGGCGATCAGAGGTCATTCTCATCCTTGGTTTTGCTGGGTTTGGGCCGGCTTCTTTACCACATATTGTTTTATCAGCAAGGTCTTTGTGACCTGCATCTTGTCCTGACCTCCTATTTCATCCTGTGGCTTACAATGCCTTGACCTCCTGGGAATGGAGTCCAGTAGGTGTCAGGTTCTTTTTACCCAGACTTTATTCAAGATGGGGTCGTTCTGGTTTGAATGCCTCTGACATTACCCCGGCTGGTTTCCACCTCCTGCTCCCAAGTGATCTGCTTGCCTAGGCCGCCCAAAGAGCCAGGATTACAGACATCAGACACCACACCTGGCAAAGTCATGTGCTTTTTGAAAGCTGTTTAGGAGACAGATATTAATTTGATGGTTTAGAGATGCTATTCTCTCACTAAATGTGAGGAGAGAGGCCATTTCTCTTACCGTCTCCTGTCTCCAAAGAAAAGGAGGAAGTAAAAACTGAAAAATAACAGACTGATTGGGGCCACTGGCCAGGCCTGTAGGCTAAAGATTAACCCCCACCCTAATCACTTGTGCTATCTATAGATCACAGACAATGGTATGGAGAAATACTTGCCTTGCTTACCCCTACATACTCATGTACCCCATGCTTGCTCAATCTATTAGGACCTTGTCACGTGGGCCCCTTAGAGCTATAAGCCCCTGAAAGGGCCAGGAACTCTTTCCTCGGGGAGCTCGGTTCTTGAGATGCAAGTCTGCTGATGCTCCTGGCCGAATAAAACCACTTCCTTCTTTAACCTGGTGTCTGAGGGGTTTTGTCCACAGCTTGTCCTGCTACAAATGAAGCCAGTAAAGCACAGAGAGCTTTGCTGTATGAAAAGTGGCCTCTGAGGCCGGGCGCGGTGCCTCAAGCCTGTAATCCCAGCACTTTGGGAGGCCAAGATGGGTGGATCGCGAGGTCAGGAGATCAAGACCATCCTGGCTAACACGGCGAAACCCCGTCTCTACTAAAAAATACAAAAAACTAGCCGGGCGAGTTGGCGGGCGCCTGTAGTCCCAGCTACTCAGGAGGCTGAGGCAGGAGAATGGTGTAAACCCGGGAGGCGGAGCTTGCAGTGAGCTGAGATCCGGCCACTGCACTCCAGCCTGGGCCACAGAGCAAGACTCCGTCTCAAAAAAAAAAAAAGTGACCTCTGGATTGCTATACCTTTTGAATTCTTATGTCTACCTTTTATAGTTTTTCTTGGTCTTTCATTCCTGTTAGGTTGTTGCAAACCTCGCAGTTTGCTCTTCAAAGCTGAGAGGACTGAGCATCTTACTTTTTAGGATATTGTTCAAACAAGAGTGATGAAGTCAGAAAAGACTCATGGTTGATGGAAACTTAATTTTGTGACACTCCTTTGGCTGCTTGAGAAACTTTTCTGCTCATTCGTTGATCCCTTCTCAAGTTGCAGGTAACTGAGGTTACTGGACATTTGGCTTTTATACTGATATAAGAGTTAAGAATAAATCACTTAGACAGAGAGCAAGGGTATGGGAGTCTTCAGTGAGACTTTTTTGGAGTGCCATGGCGTGATGTCAGCTCACTGCAACCTCTACCTCCCGAGTTCAAGCGATTTTCCTGCCTCCACTTCCAGAGTAGCTGGGATTACAGGCATGCACCACCATGCCCAGCTAATGTTTTGTATTTTAGTAGAGATGGGGTTTCACCATGTTGGTCAGGCTGGTCTTGAACTCCTAACCTCAGGTGATCCGCCTGCCTCGGCTTCCCAAAGTGCTGGGATTACAGGCGTGAGCCACCACACCTGGCCAAACAGTCCCAAATCATTTTCTAACAAAGAGCAGCCTGCAAGCTGGGAGCTTGCACAGGTAAATGCCAGCAGGAACTAAGGACTAGACATTTTCTTTCTTTTTTTTTTTTTTATGAGAAGGAGTCTCACTCTGTCTCCAGGCTGGAGTGTAGTGGCATGATCTCGGCTCACTGCAACCTCCACCTCCTGGGTTCAAGCGATTCTCCTGCCTCAGCCTCCCAAGTAGCTGGGACTACAGGCGTGTGAAGCCATGCCCAGCTAATTTTTTGTATTTTTAGTAGAGACGGGGTTTTACCATGTTGGCCAGGATGATCTCAATCTCTTGACCTCGTGATCTGCCTGCCTTGGCCTCCCAAAGTGCTGGCGTTACAGGCATGAACCACTGTGCTGGCCCCGGACTAGACATTTTCAAGATAGCAGCTCCATCTTCCCTTCTCTTCCAGCCACGTGTACTGTAAAGGGGCAGACAAGACACTGATCAACTGGAAAGTTCATTTGCATAAGAAGATTAGGGTGGGGCGATGAGGCTTCCCCACATGATATGTAAATATCATACCTGATTGACCCAATCTATGAACAATCTATGAACTATGTAAATCAGACACCGCCTCCTCAAACTGGACAATAAAATCAGCACATTCACTACCAGTCTTTTCCACTCCAAGACCCTTTCCTCTACAGAGAAAGCTGTTTCTTTTTCTTTTCTACCTATTAAACCTCCGCTCCTAAACTCTGTGTGTGTGTTTGTGTCCTAAATTTTCCTGGCACGAGACAACAAACCCCAGAGTATATATCCCAAACAAACATAACCACTTCAGTACCTAAGCTTTAATTTTGCCTGATGTTTGCTTCATTGTTCTGCTTTCACCATTTTGTAGAAATTGTCATGCTTTTCTTCTAACATTTTCTTTCCCGGCTGTTACTAACAAGGGATTCCCCTTTCAAAGCTAGCTTGACATTTAAGCAATAACTTTGGTATGAGGCAAGGAAATGTTTCATTGTCCCTTCAAGTGGCTGCAAGGATCCTGGGAAGCTCAAAACGAAAGTAAAAGAGACAATTGAACCTCGACTCTCACTCATACCTGATTTAGGTGATATTTAGGTGAGACTTTGAACTTGAAATTGATGCTGGAATAGGTTAACATTTTGGGTGCATTGGGGTGGGGGTAAATGTATTTTGCATGTGAGAAGGACATGAATTTTGGGGATCCAGAGAATGGAGAGTCATGGACTGAATTATGTCCCCTGCCAACATTTATAATTGGAACCCTCACCCCCTACACCACTGAATGTGACTGATTTTGAAGATAAGGCCTTCAACTTAAATACCCAAAGAGATATTTCAGTTAAAATGAGGCCATTGGTGGAGGTAGGCCCTATTCTTATCTGACTGGTGTCCTTGTAAGAAGAGCAGATGAGAACACACAGAGAGATATCAGTGTCATGCATGCACAGAAGGAAGACCATGTGAGGACACAGTGAGAAGGTGGCTGTCTGCAAGCCAAGGAGAGAGGCCTCAGGAGAAACCAACCCTACCAACACCTTGATCTTGGACTCCCAGCCTCCAGAACTGTGAGACAATACATTTCTCTTGCTTAAGCCGAAGAAAGAAAGAAAAAAGGAAGGAAGGAAGGAAAGAAAGAAGGAGAAGGAGGAGGAAACAACTAAACAGACAGCTCATATCCAAAAGTTACACACTCCACGTGATGTTGGAGCCTGAGTCTGAAGTGATACTGCCACAAGCCAGGGAACAGCTGGGTTACAAGAAGCTGGAAAAGGCAAAGAAGGATCTTCCCCTAAAGGCCTAGAGCATGACACTGACTATACCTTAATTTCAGACTTCTAGCCTGCAGAAATGTGGGAGAGTACTTTTTTTCTTTAAAGCCGCCCAGTTCATGGCACAACAGATTCAGTAGTCCATTGTGTGAGTGAGTCTACAAGAATTTCTCTACCCATGTTATTATTGATGGGTATTTAGATAATTTTCAGTTTGGGGCTCTAATGAACAGAGGAGCCATGAATATGCAAGTAAAGCTCTTTTTTTGTAGACATAAGCATTTTTCTTGCTGGGAGTAGAATTGCTAGGTCATAGGACACTTGCATGTTCAGCTAAAGTAAGTACTGGCACAGACTTTCCCAAGTGGTTGTACCAACTTATACTCCTCCCCAGTCCTGGCAGTGCGTAAGAATACGGATTCGTTCACATAGCCACTAACTATTAATACTTTTTCTTCTTTTTTTTTTTTTTTTGAGATGGAGTCTCGCTCTGTCGCCCAGGTTGGAGTGCAGTGGCCGGATCTCAGCTCACTGCAAGCTCCACCTCCCAGGTTCACACCATTCTCCTGCCTCAGCCTCTCGAGTAGCTGGGACTACAGGTGCCCACCACCTCACCCGGCTAGTTTTTTGTATTTTTTAGTAGAGACGGGGTTTCACCATGTTAGCCAGGATGGTCTCCATCTCCTGACCTCATGATCCGCCCATCTCGGCCTCCCAAGGTGTTGGGATTACAGGCTTGAGCCACCACGCCCGGCCTACTTTTTCTTCTTAAGCATTCTGGTTGGTGTGTAGTGGTGTAGCATTGTGCGTTTAATTTTCACTTCTCTGATAACTAATGAAGTTGAGCACTTTTTCATGTTATTGGACATTTGGTATTCTCTTTTGCAGAGGTCCCACTGAAGTCTCTTCCCCATTTTTGTGTTTGCTTTCTTACTGATTTGTAGGAATTCTTTATATATTCTAGGTATAACTCCTCTTTCAGATATAAGTAACTATGAATATTTTCTCCCACTCTGTGAGTGCTTTATTAATAGTTTCCTGTAATTACATTCCTGATTTCTTGTGGCCACATTTGTTGAACCAATATCTACAGGGCTTTGTGAGATACATGTAACATGGTATAAAAGCCAGCCACTTAAAGGAACTGGGGCCACATCAGTTCGGAGTGTGGGTCCAAACAATGCTAAGCATGTCTGGTTGCTGATATTACAGCGAAATCCTTAACAGCCAGCTCATTTTTCCTGACTTATAACCTTTGCTCACTGGAATCCACCAACAGAACTGATTTCCAGTGAAGCATGTTGCTGCAACTTCTATCAACTGAACCACAAACCCTAGCTCCTTATTTTCAATGTCCCCTTTCTAGGCCCTAGTGGACTTCTGGGGCTAAGAAGAATAACACCCAACTCTGTTGAAAACCATTGCCTTCTTCAAGAAAAGATAGTACTGAGTCCAGTCCACTCCATTGGTCAAGGACCCTGATGAGTTTTCCAGGCTGTCTCAGGCTTGGCTCTGCATTATGGTTGCCTAGAGATTGGCCAATTTTCTCAGCTGGCTCCAGGTACTAAAGCTACCAATATGTCCTGTGCTGAGCAGGGGACTGCTTATGACACTGGACAAATACAGCTAAGACAGTAGCATTTTTGGCCAGAAGTTTTTAACTGCTGATGCTAGAAGGAATGTCCGTGTCTGTATTCAGAGATCTTTGTATTGTGTGGATGAGATGGCTTCAGGATTCAATTTTCACTCATGAGTTTAGCTGATTAATATCACTAACAAAAAAAGAAAGGTTCCTAATTAGCTGATTTCACTTAAACGGCTGGTCAACCCTGAAGATGGAGCTCCCAGGTAGGTGTTGCCATTGGGTGGGTTCTACATATCAGTGACCTGCACCAACCAGGCCAGTCACCCATCCTCCTAGATCTGAACTCTTGACTCTCACTTTTCCTTCCTTTCTAGCAGTGAACACCTTCTGTTATGGGCTGAATTGTGTTCCACCCAAAATGCAAATGTTAAAGTCCTAATGCCTGGTTCCTACAAATGTGTTGTATTTGGTGATAGGGTCTTTAAGTTAAAATGAGACCTGAGGGTGGGTCATAATCCAATCTCACTAGTGTCATAAGAAGAGGAGATTAGGACGCACAGAGAGACACAAGGGGAATTCGTGCACTGATAGGGTTTGGCTGTGTCCTCAGATCTCATCTTGAATTGTAGTTCCCATAATCCCCACATGTCATGGGAGGGATCAGGTAGAGATAATTGAATCATGGGGACAGTTTTCCCCCATCCTGTTTTCATGATAGTGAGTGAGATCTCACAAGATCTGATGGTTTCATAAGGGGCTTCCGCTTTGCTTGGCACTCATCTCCTTCCTGCCATCACGTGAAGAAGGACATGTTTGCTTCCCCTTCCACCATGATTATAAGTTTCCTGAGGCTTCCCCAGCCATGTAGGACTCTGAGTCAGTTAAACCGTTTTTCTTTATAAATGACCCAGTCATGTGTATTTCTTCATAGCGGCATAGGAATGGACTAATACATGCATGGAGGAACGTGGTATGAAAACACAGGGAGGTCTGGGCTCGGAGGCTCATGCCTGTAATCCCAGCACTGTGGGAGGCCAAAGCGGGTGGATCATGAGGTCAAGAGATCAAGACCATCCTGGCTAACACGGTGAAATCCCATCTGTACTAAAAACTACAAAAAAAATTAGCCAGGCGTGGTGGCAGTCACCTGTAGTCCTGGCTACTCAGGAGGCTGAGGCAGGAGAATGGTGTGAACCCTGGAGGTGGAGCTAGCAGTGAGCCGAGATTGCACCACTGCACTCCAGGCTGGGTGACAGAGTGAGACTCCATCAAAGAAAGAAAGAGAGAGAGAGAGAAAGGGAGAAAGAAAGGGAGAAAGAGAGAGAGAAGGAAAGAGAGAAAGAAGGAAGGAAGGAAGGAAGGAAGGAAGGAAGGAAGGAAGGAAGGAAGGAAGGAAGGAAGGAAGGAAGGAAAAAGGAAAAGAAAGAGAGAAAGGGAGGAAGGAAGGAAGGAAGGAAGGAAGGAAGGAAGGAAGGAAGGAAGG
>NC_045448.1:103242540-103261461 GCF_002776525.5 Piliocolobus tephrosceles
GGAAGGAAGGAAGGAAGGAAGGAAGGAAGGAAGGAAGGAAGGAAGGAGAGAAATAAAGAAAACACAGGGAGAAGGTGGGGATCTGCCAGACAGGTCTCAGAAGAATCAAGCCCACTGGCACCTTGATCTTGGACTTCCAGCTCCAGAACTGTGAGAACATAAATGTCTGTTGTATTAGTCTCCTAGTCTATGGTATTTTGTTATGGAAGCCCTAGCACAGACAGCCAACACAAATGCAGCCAGGAGACCACCATTGTACTGTGCATGTATGCCACAGTTTGCCTCCAATCATGTTGCTCACCAAGAGGGCAGCATGATATCAAGTAACTTTGGATCATACATACCTAGACCAAGTACATCATGGGTATAATAAGGCTCATTAGTTTCTCCTATGGGTATTGAGTTGGCTTTTGCAGAAAGCAAGCTACATATTTATTATTCAGCTTGTATTATAATTTAGGAAAACTTCTTACCTCAGCCTCTATATTGCTGGTGGACTTATATACATTTGTACAATCTTTGGCAAAATTAATTTGGTAACAGACATTGAGAGTCTGAAAATTGTCAATATCCTTTGTCTAAGTTATTCCACTTCTAAAAATTGATCTTAAAGAAATCAGAATCAGGAAACCCTTGTATACACGGTTTTCAGTAGCATTTATTTTTACCAGCAACAATCTAAATGTCCAACAATAATAGAATAGTTAGGAAACCGATTGCATCTCCACCCATGGGAACATTATGCAATCATTAAAAATGTTGTTTACCAACTATTTAAGATAGATATTGTAAATCCATACCATAGAATACTACTCAACAACAAAAAAGGAATGGACCATTGATGTATGTAACTTGGATGAGTCTCAAGGGATTATGCTGAGTGTAAAAAAGCCAATCTCAAAAGATCACATACTATATTATTCCATCACTTAATATTCTTGAAATAACAAAAGTTTGGAAATAGAAAACAGATTCATGGTTGGCAGAGGTTAGGGATGGTAGGGGGCCAAGAGGAAGTAGGTGGCATGAGGGAGCCTTGGGGTGAGGGAGCGAGCACTCCTGACCTCAGGTGATCTGCCCATCTCAGCCTCCCAAAGTGCTGGGATTACAGGCATGAGCCACCGTGCCCGGCCTGGGATTTCTTTAACTTCCCCATTCAAGGCATTCAAAAGACTTGTCCAACCCTGTCAGAGTATGAAGAAGCCAGGGAGGTAAGCACAGGCTTCAGAATCAGACCCAGCTGGTTAGTATCCCTGGCCTGAGAGTTAGGTGCAGCTGAGCAGACACCTGCCAAGTCTCTTGCGTGCTGGGCCTGCGCTGGCCCTGTGGATGCAAAGGGAAAGAGACTTTGTCCCTGCCTTCCGGGAGGGTTCAGACTGCATGAGAAGGAGCCTGCTTTGTAAATGTGGGCAAATCGTGATAAAAGAAAAAGTTTAGCCGAACTATATTTAAAGGAGTTTAACTGAGCAATGGACAATTCACAAATCAGGTAGCCGCCAGAATCACAGCAAATTCACAGAGATTTCAGTGCAGCCATGAGGTGGAAAAAGATTTATAGACCAAAAAAGGGGAAACTGGAAGTGAGGGCCAGACGCAGTGGCTCACGCCTGTAATCCCAACACTTTGGGAGGCCAAAATGGGTGGATCGCCTGAGTTCAGGAGTTTGAGACCAGCTGGCCAACATAATGAAACCCCGTCTGTACTAAAAATAACAAAAAAATTAGCCGGGCATGGAGACACGCACCTGTAATCCCAGCTACTCGGGAGGCTGAGGCAGGAGAATCACAAAAAGCCCGGGAGGCAGAGGTTGCAGCGAGCTGAGATCATGCCATTCTGCTCCAGCCTGGGCAACAAGAGCAAAACTCCATCTCAAAAAAAAAAAGAAAAGAAAGAAATTGGAAGTGAGGTACAGAATGGCTGGATTGGTTACAGCTTGGGGTATGCCTTATTTGAACACAGTTTGAACACTCAGCAGTGTGTGAATGGTTAAAGTATGGCCATTGGGACTGGCCAAGACTTAGCTACTGTTACAGGTGCCTACTACTAAGTTAGGTTTTCAGTTGTGTCTGCCTATTAATCTAGGTTACAGTTCATCCACAAGGACTCAAATATGGAGTCCTTCTCAGGCCGTATTTAGTTTGCTTTAACAGTTGTTGACTGATACGGTTTGGCTCGTCCCCACCCAAATCTCTGTTGTAGCTCCCACAATACAATTCCCACGTGTTGTGGGAGGGACCCGGTGGGAGGCAATTGAAATCATGGGGGTGGGTCTTTCCCATGCCATTCTCATGATAGTGAATAAGCCTCACAAGATCTGATGGTTTTATAAAGGGGAGTTTTCTGCACAAGTCCTCTTCTCTTGCCTGCCACCATGTGAGACCTGCCTTTCACTTTCTGCAATGATTTTGAGGCCTCCCCAGCCACGTGAAACTGTGTCTATTAAACCTCTTTCTTTCGTAAATTGCTCAGTCTCAGGCATGTCTTTATCAGTAACATGAAAATGGACTAATACATTGACCCTTCTCAGCTTTGGTGTCCTCACCTGGGTTACTGAGAAAACCTTGTCTCTGTGGGCAGGAGATTGATAGCACAAGGAAGGGGACCTTGCCTCTTCTTAAATATGTTGATAATGGGGAGAAAGGGTTTTTTGTTTGGTTTTTTTTTTTTTTTTTTGGTTTTGTTTGTTTTCTGAGATGGAGTCTCACTCTGTTGTCCAGCTTTGAGTGTGATGGCGCCATCTTGGCTCACTGCAACCTCCACCTTCTGGGTTCAAGCAAATTCTCCTGCCTCAGCCTCCCGAGTAGCTGGAATTATAGGCACCACCACGCCCAGCTAATTTTTGTATTTTTAGTAGAAAAGGAGTTCTGGTTGGCCAGGCTGGTCTCGAACTCCTGACCTCAAGTGATCCGCCTGCCTTGGCCTCCCAAAGTGCTGGGATTACAGGCGTGAGGCACTGTGCCCAGTCAATAAAGGGTTTCTTTTTAAAAGGATGAATCTTTCTTTTGTGGAGTTTTAGGCATAAAACTGGTTCTACCTTTCACCTTCTTCAATAAAACTCTCATTCTAGCCTTTAGATTACTTCAACAGGATACATCTGACATAAAATCAGTTTCTAGCGCTCCTAAATCTTTCCCGTGAAAAAGACCAAACCTATGATCGTAGATATCTGTAAATGGCCGTCTTATTCATGCAGTGGGGAAAGACCCTGCTGAAGAGAACCCGGAGTGCCATCCAGGGCACTAAATGGCGATACCAGAACTGAAGGCAGCTGTCAGCTGTAACTTGTGAGTTATGAACTCTTAAGTGGGAAACTCATAAGGAACTAAGTGGTTACTTCCATTTTCCTGTTGGAGGGAATTGTGAACTCTTTGACCGTCCTTGTCTTCACTTGTGTTGGAACTCCTTCAGTATGACCGAGGATGACTGAGGAAGGGCTCATGCAGGTCCTTCGGCATTGGTAGGGTGACAAACAGGCAGGATCTTCATGACCCATCTCAGTGTATTGGGGAATGGGTGTGTGTCCAGGACAGGCTGAGCACAGTGAGGACACAGGAGCTAAGGCTGCTGGCAGTCTTTGAGTCCCCGCTCCAGTTACTAGCTGCGTGAACTGACATCTGTGTCTCACTTTCCTTATTTGCGAGTGGCAAGTTAAATAGTACCAATGTCAGAGGGTCACTGAAACTAGTTAACCACTATCAAGGCTTGGCGCCATCCCTAGTAGTACACAAAACTCCAGCTCTAGTGATGTGCCAAATCATTTCCTGTCCAAAGGTTTGTGGTCTGTCCAGTGTCTCCATGTCCCAAGTGCCTTCTGAATGTCTAAAGTTGTAACCATAGAACCAGCTCAAACCAATTAACCATTGCTTAAGCTGCCGCTATCATGCAAAGCCAAAATCTGCTGGCTCTGCCAACCTCCTACAAAGTCATGTAGCCCAGGCATGTGCAATGGGAAAACGCTTTAACCTCCTGATTGTTAGCACCACCACCCTGGCAGACCGGCTGCAGTGGCATCACTTGGACCTAGTTAGAAATGTCATAAAAACTTGACCCCACTCCCCAGAGCAGGGACCAGATTTGAGTGTTGTCTCCTGTCTCCTTCCTTGCCAGCCAACTCGTAATAAAGTTTTTACTTTCCTCAAAAGCCAGTGCCATAGGATTGGCTTCTACGCATGTCAGAAAGTGAGCCCATTGCTCAGTAACAAAGACTTCCGCATTCCTTGTCTCAGATTGGAAGCTCTCAAATGAATTGGTCTCAGGAACCCTTTGCACCCTTAAAAATTACTGAGGCCCCCAAAGAGCTTTTCTTCTGTGTGGGTTATATCGATCAAGACTTACCGTATTAAAATTAAACATGATAAAATGTTAAAATATTTATTCACTTAAAAATTACAGTGATGGGAGGATTGCTTGAGCCCAGGAAGTCAAGGCTGTAGTGAGTTATGTGATCTACTGCACTCCAGCCTGGGAAACAGTGAGATCCTGTCTCAAAAACTAATAACAATGAAAATAGTAATATTGGCCGGGCGCAGTGGCTCAAGCCTGTAATCCCAGCACTTTGGGAGGCCGAGACGGGCGGATCACGAGGTCAGGAGATCGAGACCATCCTGGCTAACACGGTGAAACCCCCATCTCTACTAAAAATACAAAAAAACTAGCCGGGCGAGGTGGCGGGCGCCTGTAGTCCCAGCTACTCCGGAGGCTGAGGCAGGAGAATGGCGTAGACCCGGGAGGCAGAGCTTGCAGTGAGCTGAGATCCGGCCACTGCACTCCAGCCCGGGCAACAGAGCAAGACTCCGTCTCAAAAAAAAAAAAAAAAAAGAAAATAGTAATATTTTCCCCAAACAAAGCACACTTGGGGCCAGGCTCAGTGGCCCATACCTATAATCCCAGCACTTTGGGAGGCCGAAGCAGGCAGATCACTTGAGGTCAGGAGTTCGAGAACAGCCTGGCCAACAGGGTGAAACCCCATCTTTACTAAAAATACAAAAATTACCCGAGCCTGGTGGCTCATGCCTGTAGTTCTAGCTACTTGGGAGGCCAAGGCATGAGAATCGCTTGAACTCGGGCGGTGGAAGTTTTGTGAGCTGAGATCATGCCACTGCACTCTAGTCTGGGCAACAGAGTGAGACTTGGTCTCAGGGGGAAAAAAAAACACATACTTGATAGGAAGGGTAGCATTGCTTTACATTTTTACAATTGTCTTTCACGTCTGGCTTAATCACATCCATTTCTGTATTTAATCTGTTGGAATATGTTGTTTTGGCTGATGTATATCAAGAAAATCCAGCCTCACTTAGATATGAAGTTAAAAAAGGAGAAGCATTTTAATAGTCTTTTTATATAATTGTGGATATTCTTTGACACAACACCAAAACTCAACAAGTATTAGTTTCCTTTTTTTTTTTTTTGAGATGGAGTCTTGCTCTGTCGCCCAGGCTGGAGTGCAGTGCATGATCTCAGCTCACTGCAACCTCTGCTTCCCAGGTTCAAGTGATTCTCATGCTTCAGCCTCCTGAGTAGCTGGAATTACAGGCGTGCACCACCACACCCAGCTAATTTTTGTATTTTTAGTAGAGATGGAGTTTCTCCACGTTGGCCAGGCTGGTCTCAAACTCCTGGCCTCAAGTGATCCGGCTGCCTTGGCTGGGATTACAGACCAAAGTGCTGGGATTACAGGTGTGAGCCACCACTGCTGTTCCAAGTAGTAGTTTCTTAAAGGTTCTTTATAATGAGGAATCTGAAACCATATCAATGAATGTTCATAGTGGATTACATTAAAATCCATTGGTCTATCTTGCACATTGTAGAGATATTTTATCATGCATGTTTTGGGATTATCATACATTAGTATTTGGAAAATATTGACTGTGATAGGCAGACCTTCCAAATGTTGACACATTATCAAAACTCACATTTATTAATATCATCACTGATATCATCGGAAGCATATTTTAAGTATTAAGAAGCTGTCGAGCTCACAGGGCAGACAAGTTTTCCAAAATTCTAATTTTCACATGAATGCCTAAATGTTGTCATTGGCATCAAATACTGTCAGTAGTTTTCCTTGAACTGTCAAGCTCACTTTATTCATTTTCAAGAAAATGTTTGTTCAAGTACCGGTATCTGAATAGCCATAGTTTATCTGCCAACCCACCTTGCAAATAAAAATGATGTTCCATGAAAAAGTGGCTAATGTAGCTCAAAATTCAAATAGTCGTCGAAGTGCCTTTGAGACAACTATGGATGCAGAAGGAGTGCTTTATACATATTTCTCATTTCATCACACAGAATATTAAGAAAGCATGTGTTCAGCCAGGCGCGGTGGCTCATGACTATAATCTCAGCACTTTGCGAGGCTGAGGTGGGCGGACCACCTGAGGTCAGGGGTTCAAGACCAGCCTGGCCAACATGGTGAAATCCTGTCTCTACTAAAAATACAAAAATTAGCCAGGCATGGTGGCAGGTACCTGTAATGCCAGCTACTCAGGAGGCTAAGGCAGGAGAATCGCTTGAACCCAGGAGGCGGAGGTTGCAGTGAGCTGAGATCGTGCCATTGCACTCCAGCCTGGGTGACAAGAGTGAGACTTCATTTCAAAAATATATATAAATAAATAAAAAGGAAAAAAAATAAAAAGAAAGCATGTGTTGAAGGGATGAGTTTTTTTAAAAATTTAATTTCACTTTATTTTAAATTCTGGGATACATGTGCAGGACGTACAGGTTTGTTACATAGGTAAACGTGTGCCATGGTGCTTTGCTGCACCCATCAACCCATCATCGAGGTGTTAAGCCCAGCATGCATCGGCTGTTTATCCTGATGTTCTCTCTCCCCCTGCCCTCCCCCTCCGACAGGCCCCAGTGAGTGTTGTTCCCCTCCCTGTGTCCCTGGGTTCTCATTGGTCAGCTCCCACTTATAAGTGAGAACACACTGTGTTTGCTTTTCTGTTCGTGCCTGAGTTTCCTGAGGATAATGACTTCTAGCTCCATCTATGTCCTTGCAAAGACATGGTCTCATTTCAAGGGATGAGATTTAATAAAATTAATAATTTATACTGCTTCATCAAGAACATTCTTCAGTGAAATCGGCCTTTTTCCTTTTTTTACTGGGAGTGTGTGAAGAATATAATTGCCAGAACAACTTGATCGTGCTGCCTTGATTTATGCTAAAGTAGCAGCAGTTTAGCCCACCATGGCCATTGCACTATCAAATGATGACACAGTCAAAAAAGGCAAATAATGTCTTACTTTTATTAGAAAAATAATTTCAACCTTATAGGCCTCCTGAAAGGGTCTTGGGTAACCCCCCAAACTCCTGTGGACCACATTTTGAGAACTGCTGCCTTAGACCTGAGATCAGCCACCCTCTTCTGTAGAGAACCAGATGGTGAATATTTTCGGCTTTGGAGGCCAGTCTGTCACAGCTACTCAGCTCTGTAGGTTTCATGCAACAGCAGCCCTGGATAATGTGTAAATGGAGGGGTGTGACTGTGTTCCAATAAAACTTTATTTACAGAGGGGCACAGTGGCTCACACCTATAATCCCAGCACTTTGGGAGGCCAAGGTGGGCGCATCACCTGAGGTCAGGAGTTCGAGACCAGCCTGACCAATAGGGTGAAACCCCGTCTCTATTAAAAATATAAAATTAGCCGGGCGTGGTGGCACATGCCTGTAATCCCAGCTACTCAAGAGGCGGAGGCAGGAGAATTGCTTGAACCCGGGAGGTGGAGGTTGCAGTGAGCCAAGATTGTGCCATTGAACTCCAGCCTGGGCAACAGGAGCGAAACTCTGTCTAAAAAAACAAAAAAACAAACAAACAAAAACAGAAAAACAACTTTATTTACAAAAACAGCCAGATTTGGCCCAGGCATTAGTTTACCTACCCCTACTTTAGACAATCCCAATTGCTCATGGCCTTTTTTTTTTTTTCTTGAGACTGAGTCTCGCTCTATTGCCCAGGCTGGAGTGCAGTGTCGTGATCCTGGTTCACTGCAACCTCCACCTCCCGGGTTCAAGCAGTTCTCATGCCTCAGCCTCCCCGAGTAGCTGGGACTATAGGCGCCCGCCACCACACCCAGCTAATTTTTCTGTTTTTGGTAGAGACGGGGTTTCACCACATTGGCCAGGCCGGTCTCCGAACTCCTGGCCTCAAGTGATCTGCTCGCCTTGGCCTCCCAAAATGCTAGAATTACAGGCGTGAGTCACTGCACCCGGCCTTGCTCGTGGACTTTTAAGCCACAAGTTGACTATTAACCTTGGCCAATCAAATGAGGGCACAACAAATCTATCCCATCATTCTTGTCTCACACAACTTCCTGCGCACACCCTCATTACAAGACCTACCCTATGCAATGCTATGGTCTCTGCCTGTCCTGACATTGCACTTGTCAGAGTTGTTGGCATCAAGGACCCAACAGGAAATAGACGGCACGTTCAAACTGGATGACTCTAGGGGAATGTGGTCGAGGGATTACAGGGAATGATGTGATAACCCCTGGTCGGTTACCCCCTCTGGGCCCAGAGAAACAAAGGGAGGGAGGGAGAGGTGTCAGAATCTGGAAGGAGTCACACAGGATCAGTGACCTCCATTTAAGCTAAGGAAATAAATAACCTAACAGACTGTCTTGCCTGCTCAGATCTGCTGGCAAAACCCATGCAGAAGCCAGGGGCCTGGGGAGCCTGCTTATGTAGTCCATGAAGGTCAGCCTCCCATGGCAGAGGGCAGGACATAGAAAGGTGGAGGGGGGGCCGGGTGCGGTGGCTCAAGCCTGTAATCCCAGCACTTTGGGAGGCCGAGACGGGCGGATCACGAGGTCAGGAGATCGAGACCATCCTGGTGAACATGGTGAAACCCCGTCTCTACTAAAAAAATACAAAAAAGTAGCTGGGCGAGGTGGCAGGCGCCTGTAGTCCCAGCTACTCGGGAGGCTGAGGCAGGAGAATGGTGTGAACCCGGGAGGCGGAGTTTGCAGTGAGCTGAGATCCGGCCACTGCACTCCAGCCTGGGCGACAGAGCGAGACTCTGTCTCAAAAAAAAAAGAAAGGTGGAGGGGGGCTAGGTGTGGGGCGGATGAAAGATCTGTGGCTCAGCCATGTCCTATGAGTGCCCGTGGACCAGCCTGTGTCCTCAGTTAGCTGGCCCAATGTGAAGTCCGGCGCATGCCCCTCCTTACTGTGGGATCTGCAGCTCTTTCCCAGTGCCTGGCCCACTGTGGGGTCAATAAAGTTTCACTGACAAAGGATGCAGGAGAGTTCTGATGATGTGACTACAGGGTGGGCCACAGAGCCAAGGAACTCTCAGCCACTCATTTATCCATCATGGGATCCCTTGAGCCTGCCTGCAAAGAAGATCACAGCACCAAAACTGCAGGCACCTGACCTGCTATGGCTGCTGCTGAGCCAGTGTTGAGTGGATTAGTCTCCAGCCCTTCCTCCACACCTAGCACAACTTGTCCAAATAAAGAGCTTGGTGACTCGGCTGGGCGCGGTGGCTCATGCCTGTAATCCCAGCACTTTGGGAGGCCGAGGCAGGCAGATCAGGAGGTCAGGAGATCGAGACCATCCTGGCTAACCTGGGAGGCGGAGCTTGCAGTGAGCGGAAATCGCGCCACTGCACTCCAGCCTGGGTGACAGAACGAGACTCTGTCTCAAAAAAAAAAAAAAAAAAAAAAGAGCTCAGTGACTAGAGATGGTGCGAACTGCGATTCTTTCTGAATTTAAGCGTAGAAACCTTCCTCAAACAGAAGCCATGGCAGGACTTAAGACTCTGGCAGTGGTTTCCAGATTTTCTTTTACCAGCAGAGGTCCCCATTCATGAGAAATCCTGTAAAGAACAGGAATATGAGCTGGGCACAGTGGCATACACCTGTTGTCCCAGCTTCTCAAGAGGCTGATCCCTTGAGCTCAGGAATCTGAGACCAGCCTGGCAACATAATAAGACCCCAGCTTGGAAAAAAGCATGTAAACCAGATAGAAGGAGAGCTATCCTGGTGGAAGAGGAGGTGCCCAGGACCCTCCTTGCTTTGCCTCCCCTGGACGAAATCCTTCAGGTGGCTTGGAGATGTCTCCATCATCCCACAGCTCTGAGGAATACGAGCTGAAACCCACTTCCTTTTGCAAAAAGTGACTGATGTTGTAAATGAACCTAGGAAAACCCTTATGGATTTTTTTCAAGCACATCAAAGTAAAAATAAAAAAGAAATAACAGCACTCAGAATAATTCAAGATATTTTATATCACAAATAAGTGCCACTAGTTTTCATGTGTCATCTTTGACATCCTAGAACATGTTTTGGATACCTATCTTCCATCTCTTCTTAACACTTTTCTTTTTTTTTTGAAATGGAGTCCCACTCTGTTTCCCAGGATGGAGTGCAGTGGCGTGATCTCAGCTAACTGCAACTTCTGCCTCCCAGGTTCAAGCGATTCTCCTGCCTCAGCCTCCCTAGTAGCTGGGACCTACAGGCACCCACCACCACGCCCGACTAATTTTTTGTATTTTTAGTAGAGACAGGGTTTCACCATGTTGGCCAGGCTGGTCTCCGACTCCTGACCTCAGGTGACCTGCCCACCTTGGCCTCCCAAAGTGCTGGGATTACAAACGTGAGCCACCGCGCCCGGCCTTAAATTCTTAATTGATTTTTATTTTTACTATCCTTTTATAATTATTTATTTATTTATTTATTTATTTTGAGACAGAGTCTCGCTCTGTCGCCCGGGCTGGAGTGCAGTGGCCGGATCTCAGCTCACTGCAAGCTCCACCTCCCGGGTTTATGCCATTCTCCTGCCTCAGCCTCCCAGGTAGCTGGGACTACGGGCGTCCGCCACCTCGCCCAGCTAGTTTTTTTTTGTATTTTTTAGTAGAGACGGGGTTTCACAGTGTTAGCCAGGATGGTCTCGATTTCCTGACCTTGTGATCCACCCGTCTCGGCCTCCCAAAGTGCTGGGATTACAGGCTTGAGCCACCGTGCCCAGCCAAAAATTAGTAAATTTTTATCATCCTCTTTTTAATTTATTAAGAGTTTAATTTTTATTTTACCAAACTGGTACTTGCAAAAGAGAGCAAATAGTTCTAACAGGCTTATAATGAAGAAACTGCTGTCTCCTGACTTACTCTTCTCTACGTGTTTCTCTTCCAAAAGGTAACCATTTTGAACTCTTTTAGCTGTTTCTTCTGGTATGGAATAACCTCCATGTTATCTAAATAATATATTTAAGAGCTTCCAGATAGCTGAACACATGGAGGTGCCCATGGAGAGCGTGGAAGCTCCATCCCCTATCCCCCATGACCTGTCCTATGCATCTCTTCTACCTAAGTGGTTTTCTTTTTTTTTTTTTTTCTTTTTTTGAGATGGAGTCTCACTCTGTTGCCCAGGCTGGAGTGCAATGGTGCGGTCTCAGCTCACTGCAACCTCCGTCTCCCTGATTCGAATGATTCTCCTGCCTCAGCCTCCCAAGTAGCTGGGATTACAGGCGTTTGCTACCACACCCAGCTAACTTTTTGTAATTTTAGTAAGGACGGGGTTTCACCATGATGGCCAGGCTGGTCTCAAACTCCTGACCTCAGGTGATCCACCCGCCTTGACCTCCCAAAGTGCTGGGATTACAGGCACGAGCCACCGCACCCAGCCCTGGCTGTTCAATGTTATTAAAAAATCCTTCTAGCTTGAATTCTCTCCTTACTTGAATATTCCCTCCCAGATTTTCCCCCTATGTTGTCTTCTTTTTTCCCCCACTCTGTCACCCAGGCTGGTATGCAATGGAATGCATAATCCTGGCTCACTGTAGCCTCAAACTCCTGAGCTCAGGTGATCCTCCCGCCTCAGCCTCTCAACTATTTGGGACTACAGGTATGCACCACCGTGCCCAACTAATATATATATATATTTTTTTGAGACGGAGTCTCGCTCTATCGCCCAGGCTGGAGTGCAGTGACCGGATCTCAGCTCACTGCAAGCTCCGCCTCCCGGGTTTACACCATTCTCCTGCCTCAGCCTCCCGAGTAGCTGGGACTACAGGCGCCCGCCACCTCGCCCGGCTAGTTTTTTGTATTTTTTAGTAGAGACGGGGTTTCACCGTGTTCGCCAGGATGGTCTCGATCTCCTGACTTCGTGATCCACCCGTCTCAGCCTCCCAAAGTGCTGGGATTACAGGCTTGAGCCACCGCGCCCGGCCTATTTTTTTTTTAATTATCATTATTTTTTGAGACAGGCTTTTTATATAATTGTGGCTATTCTTTGACACAACACCAAAACTTAACAAGTAATAGTTTCTCTTTTTTTGAGATGGAATCTCGCTCTGTCGCCCAGGCTGGAGTGCAGTGGTACCATCTCGGCCCACTGCAACCTTCACCTCCCAGATTCAAGTGATCTTCCTGCCTCAGCCCCTGGGGAGCTGGGACTACAGGCGTGCACCACCACACCTGGCTAATTTTTGTATTTTTAGTAGAGGCAAGGTTTCACCATGTTGGCTGGTCTCTGAACTCCTGACCTCAAGCCATCTGCCCACCTTGGCCTCCCAGACTGCTGAGATTACAGGCATGAGCCATACCACGCCCACCCCCAACTAATTTTTGAATTGTATTTTAGAGACAGGGTCAGTTGCGTCTTGCTATGTTGCCTAGGCTGTTCTTGTACTCCTGGCCTCAAGCAATCCTTCTGCCGTGGCTTCCCTGCAGGTGTGAGCCACCGCACCTAGCCTGCCCTATATAGTCTTCGTTTTGATTTTCTCACTCTATTTAGCTCTATTTATCACACCTGATTAGAACCTCACAGCTCCATCTGCTTGCCTATGAAAAGTTCTGGTCATTCCAACCTTGAGGTGTCCTTCCTACTTGCCAGAGAAACGTCTACTTTCCCTGCCTCTTTTCTCAACACTCCGCAGCACACAGTGTGCTGTAAACATAGCATTGTATATGAAAAAAAACAAAAGTAATAGATACAGAATTCCTGTTAATCCCAAGAAATGGAGGCACTGGATCTGGCAGGAGTCACACCAGAAGGGTGAAAATTTATTGAATGTTTATCAAAATCACCTAGAAGCTTTTTAAAACATTCTTGGCTTTGATGGACAAAGTAAACAAATAAACAAATACTATGTTTATACTGCCCTTTCTTGATTTATAACTTTTAGGTATTATCTATTGACTTATTTTTGGTAGTTGGGATTTTAGTATCTTTATATGCCCCCTTTCTCTTCACCTTCCCTCCCTATTTTCCCAGTGAGGTTCTGTCACAACATTTAGTTAATCAATCACCAGCATTTAGATAATGTGATATGGCTCACTGCCAAGCCAGATGATATGCCAAAATTATGGGGTTTTCCCCCTCCAATAGCCTTGTGTTTTTTCTGAAGTTCATAAGTGCATTTATTTTTATGTGCTTCTTCCTACGTACTTACCACTAATATTTATCCAAATACTCAGATCTATCTAGTTTCCCCATGGCCCAAGCATGTCAATGACTGACAATGGTATTCATTATTGCTCCTGCCCCCCTGCAGAGTTCCGATATGTATTTTAGGACCTTTAGACCTGGTAGTTAGCTACTTTCCTGGGACCTCCTTTGCTGTTCTCCTGTTCTGAACCTCATTTCCTAATCTCATGTGCTCTTCAACCTCAACTTACCTCCTCATTTTGCTAAAACACTTCCTCCAGTATCTTCCTGGGGCCTCCAAGTGTTCAGACTCCCAGCTGTTTTTCTCAACAAATTTGTTTACTTCACATATATCTTCTTCTGTGGCTGCTTAGCTGCAATTTCCCCTTTTCTACTAAATGAGTTGTCCTCCACTGGACTAGGGTACAGGCAAAGAGAAGTGCTGAGCAAAAGGAGGAAAAGGCCTTTATGAAACCATTAGATCTTGGCTGAGCACTCTGGCTCACGCCTGAAATCCCAGTACTTTGGGAGGCGGAGGCAGGTGGATCACTTGAGGTCAGGAGTTCAAGACCAGCCTGGCCAGCATGGCAAAACCTCATCTCTACTAAAAATACAAAAAGTTAGCTGGGCATGGTGGTGGGCGCCTGTAGTCCCAGCTACTTGGGAGGCCGAGGCAGAAGAATAGCTTGAACCTGGGAGGCGGAGGTTGCAGTGAGCTCTAATCATGCCACTGCACTCTAGCCTGGGCGACACAGTGAGACTTCGTCTCAAAACAATAATAATAACGTTGCCCAAAGAAGTGTTTGGTGGTTGCTCAGCTCCTGGGTGGTAACCTCTAAGCCTGGAATGTCCTGCCTGATGAGATAAGGTGCCTTTGTTTATCTGGGGGCCTTGGGCCACCAAGATCGGGTATGCCAATTGGCTTGGGGGACGATGGGCCACACAGTAGCAGCTCGACTTTTGGAGGTCCTGGAGACTAAGGTCAGCTACATGGTCAGTCAACCACACCCACACGACTGACTCCCAAGCAAAACCCCAGACACCAAGGCTCACATGAGCTTCCCTATTTGGCAGCACTCCGTGTGTGTTGTCATGCATTGTGCTGGAACAGTTAAGCACTGTCCATGGAAGTCCAAGGGGAGAGACTCCTGGAAGCTTGTGCCTGCTGTCCCCTGGGCCTCTGTACCTCTTCCCTCTGCATCATTCTGTATTCTTTCTCTGCAACAAACCACAACCCCCAGCACTTTGGGAGGCCAAGGCAGGCAGATCATTTGAGGTCAGGAATTCCAGACCAGCCTGGCCAACATGGTGAAGCCCCATCTCTACTAAAAATGCAAAAAAAATTAGCCAGGCATGGTGGCAGGCACCTGTAATCCCAGTTACTCAGGAGGCTGAGGTAGGAGAATTGCTTGAACCTGGGAGGCAGCAGTTGCAGGGAGCTGAGGTCACGCCACTACACTGCAGTCTGGGCGACAGAGTGAGACTCCATCTCAAAAAATAAAAATAAAAATAAAAAATAGCCATGAATATAATCTCTTCTGAGTTCTGCGAGCCCTTCTAACAAATCATTGAACCTACAAGTGGCCGTGGGGACCCCTAAATTGCAATGCTTTTTAAATTTTTTTGTTTTTGTTTTTGAGATGGAGTTTCGCTCTTGTTGCCCAGGTTGGAGTGCAATAGCGTGATCTCGGCTCATCGCAACCTCTGCCTCCCGGGTTCAAGCGATTCTCCTGCTTCCGTCTCCTGAGTAGCTGGGATTACAGGCATGTGCCACCACACCCGGCTAATTTTGTATTTTTAGTAGAGATGGGGTTTCTCCACGTTGGTCAGGCTGGTCTCGGACTTCTGACCTCAGGTTATCCGCCCACTTTAGCCTCCCAAAGTGCTGAGATTACAGTTGTGAGCCACCACGCCTGGCCTTGCAATACTATTTTTCTTTTTTTAAGATGGAGTCTCGCTGTGTTGCCCAGGCTGGAGTGCAGTGGCCGGATCTCAGCTCACTGCAAGCTCCGCCTCCCGGGTTTACACCATTCTCCTGCCTCAGCCTCCCGAGTAGCTGGGACTACAGGCGCCCGCCACCTCGACCGGCTAGTTTTTTGTATTTTTTAGTAGAGACGGGGTTTCACCTTGTTAGCCAGGATGGTCTCGATCTCCTGACCTTGTGATCCGCCCGTCTCGGCCTCCCAAAGTGCTGGGATTACAGGCTTGAGCCACCGCGCCTGGCCAATACTTTTTTTAAGTTAAAAATCTAACAAAGACAGAGTACTCACCCTTAATAAACAACCAACATGCACCTAATGTGTACCTGTTGAGACAACCTTGAGTAAGATATCCTTTAGAAAAATCTGATGAAAAACTTCCATTTTAAGATATGTGAAAGTGCTTTACTTTAGTGAGTGCTGGCGTGCCCCCTATTTTAGACTTACAGATCGTTTACTACCCTGTTTAAAAGCCCAGCAGCTTCTTGGTACAGCTGGTATAAAATCCTAACTCCTTTTTGTAGTTTACGAATGACCCTGCCCCTGCCCAACTCTCTGACCTTGTGTGGCATCACTTGCTCCTTTCCTCCATGCTCTGCCCACCTTGGCCTTTCTGTGGTTCTGTAGACAGGCTGAACTTCCTCCAGCCTTGGGGCCTTTGTGCGTGCTGTTTCCTCTGCAAGGAGAGCTGGCTCCGTGTGGTTGTCCTTTCTCTCTTTTTTTTTTTTTTTTTTTGAGACGGAGTCTCGCTCTGTTGCCCAGGCTGGAATGCAGTGACCGGATCTCAGCTCACTGCAAGCTCCGCCTCCTGGGTTTACGCCATTCTCCTGCCTCAGCCTCCCGAGTAGCTGGGACTACAGGCGCCCGCCACCTCGCCTGGCTGGTTTTTTGTACTTTTTAGTAGAGACGGGGTTTCACCGGGTTAGCCAGGATGGTCTCGATCTCCTGACCTCATGATCCGCCCGTCTCGGCCTCCCAAAGTGCTGGGATTACAGGATTGAGCCACCGCGCCTGGCATGTGGTTGTCCTTTCATGCCCAGCTTCTCCCAGGAAGTTTCTGGCCTTGAGAAAAATAGCCATCCCAACTGTCTCTATAACATGGCACATGCCTCCATGGCCAGCTAATTTTTTGTATTTTGGTAGAGACAGGGTTTCACCATGTTGCCCATGGCTGGTCTCAAACTCCTGAACTCCGGCAGTCCACCCGTCTGAGCCTCCCAGAGTGTGAGGATTATAGGCGTGAGCCACTGCACTCAGCCAATTTTTGTATTTTTAGTGGAGACGGGGTTTTGCCATTTTGGCCAAGCTGGTCTCGAACTCCTGACCTCAGGTGATCCGCCCACTCAGCCTCCCAAAGTGCTGGGATTACTGGTGTGAGCCACCGCACTCGGCCCATCAGGACTTTCCTGATCACTGAGGAGTTTTCAAGGCTGAGTCCTGGAGGCTGCTCCCAAAGATTGTATGTCATTAACACTAGATGGCATCAGAAACTGATCCGATGCGCCAGCCAAGCCTTAAACTCCAGGTCCGGAGCTCATCAGGCCCAGAAACCATCATTTCGCTTACTTTTATTTTAAAATGAAGCAAAAACAGAGTATCAAATCTAAGTAACAGCTATGTAACCTCTTCCAATATATAAAATACTCCGTGGAGTTAATCTGATGAAGGAAATCTATGGTATGTGAAGTTATCTTTTGGAATGAATTTTAGCTATTTCTAATCTTTCTCTCTTAAAAAATATTTTTAGGCATATGAAAAAGTATAAACATTACTATAATAAGCACCTACATGCCCGTCCCCCAGGCTAAGAAATCAAGAATACAGGCCGGGTGCGGTGGCTCATGCCTGTAATCCCAGCATTTTGGGAGGCTGAGGTGGGTGGATCACCTGAGGTCAGGAGTTCAAAACCAGCGTGGCCAACATGGTGAAACCCCCATCTCTACTAAAAATACAAAAATTAGCTCGGCAAGGTGGTGTGCGCCTGTAATCCCAGCTACTCGGGAGGCTGAGGCAGGAGAATCGCTTGAACCCAGGAGGTGGAGGTTGCAGTGAGCTGAGATCGTGCCATTGCACTCCAGCCTGGGCAACAGAGCAAGACTCTGTCTCAAAAAAAAAAAAAAGAAAAGAAAAGAAAAAGAAAAGAAAAGAAAAAGAAATCAAGAATATAAATACAGTAGTCATCCCCCGGGTATGTTTTTCCTCTCAAATTTCTCTCTCTCCCTGTTCCACATTTCCTACTCTGAAAAGACTAACTGTGTGCATGTCCATTTATAGGATCCCTGAATAAATACCACAGATACACCAGAAATCCATTGTACTGCCATTGCCTCTCCCTGGGGGGCAGACGTCAGGGGAGCCTCTCTTTTCAATGCATTCTCTCAGTACTATTTAAATCTTTTTCATTAAAAAAGTAAATCCTATTCAAAATAGTAAATACATAAGCTTTGAAAATTGCCAACCTGTATCTGGATTTTAAAGGGGGGTTTCTTAAACCAGGCACAGTGGCTCACACCAATAATCTCATCACTCTGGGAGACCAAGGTGGGAGGATTTCTTGAGGCCAGAAATTTGAGACCAGCCTGAGCAACATAGTAAGACTCTGTCTCTACAAAAAGTTTAAAACTTAGCCGGGTGTGGTGGTGCAAGCCTGTGCACTTGGGAAGTGCACAGGAATGGGAGACTGAGGCAGGATAGCTTGAGCACAGGAGTTCCAGGTTACAGTGAGCTACGATGGTGCCACTGCACTCCAGCCTGGGCAACACAGCAAGACTCTATCTCAAAAAATAAATTATAAATAAATAAAAGAATGTTTCTTCTCTTTTTTACCATCTGAAACCTCACTTGGTTTAAAATCGTTTTTCTTAAAACAAACAAACAAAAACCAGCTTTATTGAGACAAAATTCAGACACCATACAATTTGCCTATTTAAAATGTACGAGTCAATGGTTTTTAGTGTAAAATTACTCTCTATTAGGGCTCATTTACTATGAACGCTAAGGGATTCTGGGTTCTTCTCCTCCACAAAGGCACTCTGGCCCCCTAGGCTGGGCAGGTGTGAAGCCTCCACCTGCTTCCCTGCTTCCGTGGTCTTCCTTTTGAGCCCTCAATCCTCTCCCTCACGTGCACACTGTCCCCCTCCCCTGCTGTGCAGAGAGAAAGGTCTGATGAAGTAGTCAGCAAACCACCAGGTGCGGTGGCTCATGCCTGTAATCCCAGCGCTTTGGGAGGCGAAGGTGGCCAGATCGCTTGAGCTCAGGAGTTTGAGACCAGCCTGGCCAAGATGGGGAAACCCCGTGTCTACTAAATATACAAAAAATTAGCTGGGGGTGATGGTATGTGCCTATCATTCCAGCTACTAGGGAGGCTGAGGCAGGAGAATCGTTTGAAACCCGGAGGCGGAGGTTGCAGTGAGGACAGTGAGACACCATCTCAAAAAAAAAAAAAAAAAAACAGAAAGATTCAGCAAACCTAGGGGTGCTGTGAGGAACTCAGGTGTTATACTTGATAAGCTTCTGTACTGTTTGAAAATTCTACAAGTAGCATGTCTCCTATTTTTTTTTTTTTTTTTTT
>NC_045448.1:103266461-103281582 GCF_002776525.5 Piliocolobus tephrosceles
GTTTCACCGTGTTAGCCAGGATGGTCTCGATCTCCTGACCTTGTGATCCGCCCGTCTCGGCCTCCCAAAGTGCTGGGATTACAGGCTTGAGCCACCGCGCCCGGCCATGTCTCCTATTTTAATTAAAAAATATATTTGAAGACTTATCTCTTCCCAGCATTTGTCAGTTCTAATCTGCGTATATGAAAAATACCAGCAGGAGTCCGGGGAAAGTGGAGCACCCATGCTTCCTGGAAGGCAAGCCCTGTCTCTTATTCTTATTTTTATTTATTTATTTTCTTTGAGACAGAGTCTCGTTCTGTCACCCAGGCTGGAGCGCAGTGTCGTGATCACAGCTCACTACAGCCTCAGGCCTCCAAGGCTCAAGAGATGCTCCCACCTCAGCCTCACAAAGTGCTGTGGAATTACAGGCGTGAGCTACCGCACCTGGCCAGACCCTGTGTCTTAGGTCTTGAGTTTCCCAAAGTTTCCTTTCTGCCTTCACTGATAATGGAAGCCCTCTCCATGCAATCACGCCCAGCACTGGCTATAACCCTGGGAGAGGCGCAGAGGCAGCCCACAGTTCCAGGGGAGGAGGCAGGCCCTGCTGGAAGGGAAAGTGACTTGTTCCAAGTCACAGAGCGGCAGAGCAAGTTTCTGCTGCAATGTGAGTGTTCTTGAGCGTGCCAAACAAGCTTTCCCTCACGTCTGGGTGTTGAGAGCAGCCGTCAGTTGGGGCGCCTCCGTGGGCAGCCACCTTTGACAGGTTGCAGCCCAGGCCAGAAGGCAGGAGAATGCCGGAGAGAAAACGTCAGAGAGGATGCCAGGCCAGCTGGAGTCCTGCCTGCCTGTGGCCTGTTCCCCACCTGGAGACCCTCCTAAGCACCTCACATCCATGCATACACAGGACCCTTTCTAACCATTTTTGTCACCTATTTCTCACTTCCTTTTTCAGCATTGCATTCCCAGTGGCTCTTACTGTCCTTCGCAACCCCACTTGATGTTGAAAAGCTTTAAATCCACGTTAATGAAGCATAATAGTAATCCTAGGCGCTCAGTAGGGAGTTATTGATTTGGGGTGTAAAATACTAATGTGTCTTTCAGGGCTATTTCTGTTTGTCATTAGAACGCAGTTCACACAGTGTTTCCTGATGTACCAACCACACCAAGACCTATTTTTCTTTCTGGGAAAACATTCAGTATTACCACTAGCGTTACTTTTTTCCCCCTTTTTATTTTTATTGCATGTCCAGACACTCGATAATAACTGATATAGGTTGGTCCTGTTAATGCATCAACTGTTTCCATTTTTTCAGAGTTTTTTCTGGTCCACACAGATACACAGCTGTATTCTCACGTTAGTATTCCACTGGCATGATTGTCAGTGGTACAATCTAAAGCCATACACTCAGTTGCTCCTGTCCAATTTTGTCTTTGATGAAATAGAAATGTAAAATGTTTTGGCATGTTATGTTCCAAGTGTTTCTCTCTTTTTTTGCAGAAATACATGTTATTGATAAGTGCAAGGTCAGAATAAGCAGTATTCTCCCTGGCTTCCAGCACTCCCACCAGGAGACATCCAGGAGAAAAGGTCACCGTGCTCTTGGGAGCTTCTCTATGTGATGTCAATCAGCATGCATGCCTACTCTGAAGTCACACAAGGCAGCCACAAAGCATGTATAGCTGGGACCCAAGATTGTGCCCAAAAGCATGTGTAGCTGGGACCACTCTATGTGTCACCAAATCTTTTCCTCTAAGCACACAGAGAGACCACATTGCATCTAGAGAAATAAGAGATGTGGTCGAGCGCAGTGGCTCACGCCTGTAATCCCAGCACTTTGGGAAGCAGAGGCGGGTGAATCACTTGAGGTCGGGAGTTCGAGACCAGCCTGGCCAACATGGTGAAACCCCGTGTCTACTAAACATACAAAAATTAGCCAGGCATGGTGGCACGCACCTGTAGTCCCAGCTACTTGGGAGGCTGAGGCAGTAGAATAGCTTGAACCTGGGAGACAGAGGTTGCAGTGAGCTGTGATCATGCCATTGCACTCCAACCTGGGTGACAAGAACAAAACTCCATCTCAAAAAAAAAAGAAGAGAAATAAGAGATGAGTTCTGGCCAAGGAAATGTGGACAGAAGAGTGTGGGTGATGATTAGGGCCGGCCCCCCAAAACCTCTCATGTAAGCGAAAAGAACAAGGAGTTTCACTCTTTTCTGACCAGTCAGCTGTGTACTCATTCAAAAAGTGTTAAGTTCCTTGTTTGTAATAGTGTCTTGCTCCATAATTTGAGAAACATTGGTTTAAACTTGTTTATTTATTGCAGAACTTCTCAGAGACTTTATTTATTTATATTTTTATTGATTGATTGATTGATTTTTTGAGATGGATCTCACTCTGTCGCCCAGGCTGAAGTACAGTGGGATGATATTGACTGACTGCAGCTTCTGCATCCCGGGTTCGATCAATTCTCCTGCCTCAGCTTTCCAAGTAGCTGAGACCACGCCTAGCTAATTTTTGTATTTTTTAGGAGAGATGGGGTTTCACCACGTTGGCCCGGCTGGTCTTGAACTCCTGACCTCAAATGATCTGCCTGCCTCAGGCTCCAAGAGTGCTGGGATTACAGACGTGAGCCACTGTGCCCAGCAGGGGCATATTTTTGTAACAAATAGCCAGGTCTTAGCCCATCACAAACAGCCGAACTTCGGCTAATCAAGGCAGTCAACTGATCACATCATGCTCAAATAAGGCAAATGCCTAGCAGTAGCCAATCAGGTGATTTCTCTGCTTTGCTTCTGTGTTTAGTCTATAAAAGTTCACTGCTCACACTTACAGGTGGAGCCCTTGGAACCTCTTCTGCTTATGAGTACTGCCTGACTCATTAATTGTTAATTGTTCAAATCAGTTGTTAAATTTATTTTGTCTGAAGTTTTTCTTTTGACACATTGCATATTAGTATTTTCCAAAGCCTTCAAGGCCCTAGACTGAAACAGCTCAAGACAAGTGTTGGGCAGCTGACATTGTGGCACTAAGCTCCAAGTGGCACTAAGCTCCAAGTGGCACTAAAACAAGCAATCAAAGAAAAAAAAAAAATAGGCCGGGCACGGTGGCTCACGCCTGTAATCCCAGCACTTTGGGAGGCCGAGGTGCGTGGATCACAAAGTCAGGAGTTCGAGACCAGCGTGGCCAACATGGTGAAACCCCGTCTCTACTAAAAATACAAAAATTAGCCAGGTGTGGTGGCGGGCACCTGTAATCCCAGCTACTCAGGGGGCTGAGGCAGAGAATCACTTGAACCCAGGAGGCAGAGGTTGCAGTGAGCCAAGATCGTGCCACTGCATTACAGCCTGGGCGACAGAATAAGACTCCACCTCAAAAAAAAAAAAAAAAATAGATAAACCGGTCTTCCTCAAAATTTAAAATGTTTATACATCAAAGAACACTATTAGGACAATAAAAAGACAACCCACAGCATGGGAGAAAATATTTGCAAACCATATCTCTGATAAGGGCTAGTATCCAGAATATATAGAAGACTCTGACAGATCAGAAATAAAAAGACAAATAACCCAATTAAGAAATAAAATCTGGCTGGGCGCAGTGGCTCATGCCTGTAATCCCAGCACTTTGGGAGGCCAAGGTGGGTGAATCATTTGAGGTCAGGAGTTCAAGACCAGCCTGGCCAACAGAGTGAAACCCCCTCTCTACTAAAAATACCAAAATTAACTGGGCATGGTTGTGGGTGCCTGTAATCCCAGTTGAAATTATAGGAGGTTGAGGCAGGAGAATCACTTGAACCTGGGAGCTGGAGGTTGCAGTGAACCGAGATCATGCCTCTCCACTCCAGCCTGGGCGATGGAGCAAGACTCCATTTCAAAAAAAAAAAAAAGAGGAAAGAAAATAAAATCTTCATTGTCGGCCAGGCGCGGTGGCTCACGCCTGTAATCCCAGCACTTTGGGAGGCCGAGACGGGCGGATCACGAGGTCAAGAGATCAAGACCATCCTGACTAACACGGTGAAACCCTGTCTCTACTAAAAATACAAAAATTAGCCGGGCACAGTGGCGGGCGCCTGTAGTCCCAGCTACACGGGAGGCTGAGGCAGGAAAATGGCGTGAACCCGGGAGGCAGAGCTTGCAGTGAGTGGAGATCATGCCACCGCACTCCAGCCTGGGCAACAGAGCGAGACTCCGCCTCAAAAAAAAAAAAAATCTTCATTGTCCAAAGAACATATACAAATGACCAAGAAGAACAGGAAAAGATGTTCAAGTCATTGGTCATTAGGGAAATGCTAATCAAGCTCACAATGAGATACTACTTCACACCCGCTAGGATTGCTGCACTGAAAAAAATGGACAGTAATACGTGCCAGCAAAGATGTGAAGAAATTGGAACCCTCATAAATTGCTATTGGGAATGTAAAATGATGCATCAGCTTTGGAAGATAGTTTGCCAGTTTCTCAAAAAGTTCAACATAGAACTATCCTATGACTCAGCAATTCTCCTCCTAGGTATATAACCAAGAGAAATGAAAACATATGTCTATGTGAAAATGTGTATAGAAATGTCCATAACAGTATTGCTCGTCATAGCCAAAATGTGGAGACAGCCCCAATATCCATCAATCGATGAATGGATAAACAAAATGTGGAACAGCCTTACAATGACCGATTTGGCAATAAAAAGGAATGAAGTGCTGACACAGGCTACAACATGTGAACCTCAGAACAATTCGCTAAGTGAAAGAAACCAGACGCATACATAAAGGAAGACACATATTGTGTGGTCTCATTTGTGTGAAATGTCTAGAACAACAAATCTGCAGAAACATAAAGTAGATCAATGATTGCTAGTCACTGGGGAAAGAGGTGAATGGGGAGTGGCTGCTAATGGATACCTGGTTTTTCTTTTCGGGGTGACAAAAATATTCTGGAATTAGATAGTAGTGATGGTTGCACAACTTCGTGAACACACTAAAAACCACTGAATTGCATTCATGACTGTAATTGTAAAAGGGTGAACTTAATGGTACATGAATCACGTCTCAATGATAATAATTTTTAAAATCGTTAGAATAAATGGGGGCACCAGAGCCACTGCTCATTTATTCTAATGACTTTAATGATTTATGCCCTGTATCCCAGCATTTTGGGAGGCCAAGGTGGGAGCATTGCTTGAGGCCAAGAGTTCAAGACCAGCCTGGCAACGTAGCAGGACTATGTCTCTAAAAATAAAATTAAAATTTCAGGCTGGATACGGCAGCTCATGCCTATAATTCCAGCACTTCGGGAGGCTGAGGTGGGAGGATTGCTTGAGCCCAGGGATTGGAGGTCGGCCTGAGCAATGGCAAGACCCTGTCTCTACAAAAAAATTTAAAAATTAGCTAGGTATGGTGATGCACTCCTGTGATCCCAGCTACTCAGGAGACTGGCTGCAGCAGGAGGCGGATCACTTGAGTCTAGGAGGCTTCAGTGAGCCTTGAGTGTTCCACTGCACTCCACCCTGGGCGACAGAGCAAGACTTTGTCAAAAAAAAGAAAAGAAGGAAGGAAGGAAGGAAAAAAGAAGTAAATAATAAAATTTTAGCCAGAGGCAAGAGATTTAAAAAAAAATTAATAAAGTAAATGGCAAGAAGGATGGCCATTAACACTGGCTTGCACACAGGACTCTTCATATAACTGGCAAAATATAAAATGGCTTTGAGATGAAAAATCAAAGCACCATTGCTCCGCTGCACCAATTTTTTTTTTTTTTTTTTTTTTTTTGAGACGGAGTCTCGCTCTGTCACCCAGGCTGCAGTGCAGTGGCATGATTTCAGCTCACTGCAAGCTCCACCTCCTGGGTTCACGCCATTCTCCTGTCTCAGCCTCCCAAGTAACTGGGACCACAGGTGCCCCTCACCACACCCGGCTAATTTTTGTATTTTTAGTAGAGATGGGGTTTCACCATATTGATCAGGCTGGTCTTGAACTCCTGACCTCAGGTGATCCACCTGCCTCGGCCTCCCAAAGTGCTGGGATTACAGGCGTGAGCCACCACGCCTGGCCTAATTTAAACTTTTATCTAAACTCTTTAATATTTTTGCTGTGAAATTGCTAGATTCAGAAAGTTAGTAAAGAAAAGTAGGGCCGGGCGCGGTGGCTCAAGCCTGTAATCCCAGCACTTTGGGAGGCCGAGACGGGCGGATCACGAGGTCAGGAGATCGAGACCCTCCTGGCTAACACGGTGAAACCCCGTCTCTACTAAAAATACAAAAAATTAGCCGGGCGAGGTGGTGGGCGCCTGTGGTCCCAGCCACTCGGGAGGCTGAGGCAGGAGAATGGCGTGAACCCGGGAGGCAGAGGTTGCGGTGAGCTGAGATCCGGCCACTGCACTCTAGCCTGGGCGACAGAGCAAGACTCCGTCTCAAAAAAAAAAGAAAAGTAGGGAAGTGTTTCCTCTATGCAAACCAGGAGAAAAAACATGTCAATTATTTGGAGCAGATCTTTGGGAGCGTGCGCACTCTAACTGTTCAGCAATAAATTGCAGAAAAATGGTGACATGAAAGACAATTCTGAAAAATGCAAACGTTGTCGTTTAGAGCCGGACAATGTTGACCATGATCTGAGACCCATGCTCATGGAAAAGAGCAACGGTGACAAGTCCCCCACCCGTTTGTTTTCTGAAATCCCCCCACGCTTTTGTGTTCCAGTAAAGTGCCAACCCTAATCACCAAGAACAGTCCTTCCCCATATGCTTAGATAAGCCTTGCTGTCTACTCTGTCTCATAATGCTGGGGCCTCGTGGATTACTCTCAGGGCTACCTGCCTTTATAAAACCCAGACCCCTTGTCCACATTGAGGCATTCCTCATTAGTGAGTGACTCCATGTTGCAACAGCCTAAATAAAATCTTCTTAATTGTCCAGTGCATTTTGTCTTTCACAATCATGTAATACAAACATCCTTTATTTTGAACATAAAGAAAGAGGTGTACAGTTTTTCTTACTAGACAATCTGTTCTTTCTGTCCCCACAAAGAAAATGTTGAAAAAATATTTTAAAAATGTCCATTTGGAGGGATGCCAAATATTCACAGCTGAGGGTACCCACAGCTAGAGTTGCCCTGACCAGCTCTCTCAGATAAGAACTGTGCCACAGCCTTCTTTGAATGAAAATTCACCCCCTTGTGGTGACCAATCAAGGGAGTTTTTCTTTTATTTTTTAAAGCAAAACCTCTCCAAGTGCATGACAGTTTTACATTTCTAGAGAAACCATCATTAATCCAATGTGCAAGGCTGGTTCTTCTCTCCCAGAGCTCCTCAAATACCAAACATCTACCTTTTTTTTTGTTTGTTTGTTTGTTTGTTTGTTTGTTTTTGAGACGGAGTCTCACTCTGTCGCCCAGGCTGGAGTGCAGTGACCGGATCTCAGCTCACTGCAAGCTCCGCCTCCCGGGTTTACGCCATTCTCCTGCCTCAGCCTCCCGAGTAGCTGGGACTACAGGCGCCCGCCACCTCACCCGGCTAGTTTTTTGTATTTTTTAGTAGAGGTGGGGTTTCACCGTGTTAGCCAGGATGGTCTCGATCTCCTGACCTCGTGATCCACCCGTCTCGGCCTCCCAAAGTGCTGGGATTACAGGCTTGAGCCACCACGCCCAGCCCAAACATCTAGCTTTGTTCAGTTTTTTCAGATATTAAGTGGAAATGTGCATGTGTAGAACTGGTTTTATGCCAGGTGATCAGATTTGTCATATCATTAATACATCTGATTTCTGATTTATTTTAATACAGTGACCACTCTATGCGTGTCACTTCAAGCCATTATAATAAATCATGGATGGTAAAAATACTCTGAGATGATCACAATTGAATAGCACATGGAACTTTCTCAGCAGAAACACTGTGGATAATGCATGCTTCAGTCTGTCAACGGGGTACATCACTGAATTGTCTGATACTTTCATGTAGCTGTTCCATTCCGGGATTCTTCCATAATCTGCTGGACAGCCTCAGGAGCTCAACCTCAGGATTTCCCAGAATCTTTTTTTTTTTTTTTTTAGACAGAGTCTTGCTCTGTCGCCCAGGCTGGAGTGCAGTGGCCGGATCTCAGCTCATTGCAAGTTCCGCCTCCCGGGTTCATGCCATTCTCCTGCCTCAGCCTCCCAAGTAGCTGGGACTACAGGCGCCGCCACCTCGCCTGGCTAGTGTTCTGTATTTTTCGGTAGAGACGGGGTTTCACCGTGTTAGCCAGGATGGTCTCGATCTCCTGACCTCGTGATCCGCCCGTCTCGGCCTCCCGAAGTGCTGGGATTACAGGCTTGAGCCACCACGCCCGGGCCCCAGAATCGTTTTTATTTCCCCCATACTGAACCACTGGGGTTTGGGGAGTATGAAATGCTACAATATTGTACATGCATAGTAAATTCTTCTGTTACATATCCAAAGGGGATCCAATTGCACCCTGGACTGGGGCAAAGGGATTTGGAGGTTGAGCTTTATCAAAGAAGCGGCTGAATCTGGAAAATCAGGGCCAAGAATAAAAGTGTGATTCATCCCGGAAACTGCCTGGGGTCCTCCCTCTTAGTGGGTACAGGATACAGCTTCAGGCTTGTCTAACAACACCTGTTCCAATGGTCGGAGTAGACAGCACACTGACTGCCACAGTCCTGCGGTCTGAAGTTTCCATTTTGCTGGTACTTTGGGGCAGGAGAGCCAACTCCCCTAGCATCAAGTTACCGCATGCTTACTGTGGAATGTTTGTGCTGTTGCAGAAGCAAAAAGCAAACTTTGCCCAATGTCTCACCTATGAGTGCTATGAATGAGATGTTGCTTTCTGTAGCAGTGAGATATCTGAGCTGAGAGAGTTCAGCTCTGGTCTTCAGCTGTCAATTTGGGGTTGTGTATTATTCTGTTTTCGTGCTGCTGGTAAAGACATACCCGAGACTGAGTAACTTACAAAAGAAAGAGGTTTAATTGGACTTACAGTTTCACATGATTGGGGAAACCTCACAATCATGGCAAAAAGAAAGGAGGAACAAGTCACATCTTATGTGCAGGCAAAAAATCAGAGAGTTTGTACAGGGAAATGCCACTTTTTAAAAACCATCACATCTTGTGAGACTTATTCACTATCAAAGAAACAGCTGAATCTGGAAAATCAGGGCCAAAAATAAAAGTGTGATTCATCTCATGAGACTTATTGACTGTCAGGAGAATAGCTTGCCCCCATCTATCTCATCCCCATCTTGTCCCCACTCTCAGAAAAGACTTGCCCCTATGATTCAATTACTTCCCACAAGGTCCCTTTCACAACACGTGGGAATTCAAGATGAGGTTTGGATGGGGACACAGCCAGACCATATCAGATTGGGAGACTTTGGACAAGTCATCCCTTTCCTTCCACCTGTTTCTTCATCTATAAAATAAAGGAACTGGATCAAATGAGCTAGGAAGCTCCTTCTAAATTTAGCTCTTTTTTTTTTTTGACAGAGGCTCACTCTGTCGCCTGAGCTGGAGTGCAATGGCGGGATCTCGGCTCACTGCCAACCTCCACCTCCTGGGTTCAAGCGATTCTCCTGCCTCAGCCTCCTGAGTACCTGGGACTATAAGCATGCACCACCACGCCTGGCTAATTTTTGTATTTTTAGTAGAGATGGTGTTTCACCATGCTGGTCAGGCTGGTCTTGAACTCCTGACCTCAGGTGACCCACCTGCCTCGGCCTCCCAAAGTTCTGGGATCACAGGCGTGAGCCACTGCACCACCCAGGCTAAATCTAGCTTTTGCTCATCCATCTTTCTGAAAATGATGCAAAAAGTTTAGTTGATAGTGAACTAACAGCATTCTGTCTTTTCTTTTCTTTTTTCACAGACAGGGTCCGTCTGGCTATTTGTACAGGCTGGCCTCCAACTCCTGAGCTCAAGCCATCCTCCTGCCTCAGCCTTCTGAGTAGCTGGGACTACAGGTAACAGAGTTCTTTCTGATATTAGGCTTAATATTGGGCCTGGATGTTTCTAGTGAAACTGTTTATCATTTTTCCACAACATATATATTGAGCATCTACTAGGCACTTGATAAAACAATGAGGAAAATAAAGATTCCTACCCCACGTGGAACTTACATTCTAGCAGAAAAATGCAGATGCTAAACAATAAATACCATAAAAACAAGCTTATATAATAGCAACAGATAATTTGGATAATTTCAGCAAAAGTGCCTAGCCAAGTGGAAACCCCAAACCAGTCTACTATGGAAATTGATTTGAATGCTTTGAATATTTTCATTGCTTTCTTTAACCAACCAACCAGATTGCCCAGCTGTGGGAAGAGGATGGGGCTGGCCAAGAAGCTTGGATTCTTGCCTTAATTAAGAGTTTAGTTTGTAAGTAAATAACCAAATCAAGCTGGGTTAAGCAAAAAGGGGGAATTTATGCTAAGAATCCAAGACTGCAAGCTGGACTCGGGACAGAGACTAGGATATCAGGGGTGCACATTTGTAGAAGGCACAACAGGTTTGTACAAGGGCAGGCCGACACCCAAGGGGAAGACATCAGTTCAGTGTTTAGGGGCTCCACCAGCCTGGTGGGCCCTCCACAGGGGCTGAAACAGCCCTGGACACCTCCAGCGGTCTGGTGTCTTTCTTCTCCCCAGGCCAGGAGTCCTTCCACCACATCATACCAGGGACATTCAAGCAGCTGATATTCCATATTAAGTACATTTCACTATTTATTATTATTATTTTTGAGACAGAGTCTCACTCTATCACCCAGGCTGGAGTGTAGTGGTACAATCTCCGCTCGCTGCAACCTACACCTCCCAGGTTCAAGCTATTCTTCTGTCTCGGCCTCCCAAGTAGCTGAGATTACATGTGCCACCATGCCTGGCTAATTTTTTGTGTTTTTAGTAGAGACGGGGTTTCACCATATTGGTCAGGCTGGTCTCGAACTCCTGACCTCAAGTGATCCACCCACCTTGGCCTCCCAAAGTGCTGGGATTATAGGCGTGAGCCACCAAACCGAGCCATTTCACTATTTTTAAAAAGCTGTTACTATTTGGTTTTATAAATTAATATTAATTTGACTTTGCCATTTTTCTCTTCATATTTGGGGGTCAAAAAATTTTATTTCCAGGATTCAAACATGGTTTCTTTTTTTTAAAATATGATCTCATTCTGTCACTTAGGCTGAAATGCAGTGGCATGACCATGCTCACTGCAGCCTCAATTTCCTGGGTTCAAGCAATCCTCCCTCCTCAGCCACCCAAGAAGCTGGGACCATAGGTACATGCCACCATGCCTGGCTTATTTTAAATTGTTTTGTAGAGGTGGGGGGGGGGGTCTCACTACATTGCCCAGGCTGGTCTTGAACTCCTAGGCTCAAGCCTTCCTCCTGCCTCAGCTTCGCAGAGCGCTGGGATTACAGGCCTGAGCCACTGCGCCCAGCCTCAACCTTTTTTTTTTTTTTTTTTTTTCCTTGAGACGGAGTCTGGCTCTGTCCCCCTGGCTGGAGTGCAGTGGCGCGATCTCGGCTCACTGCAAGCTCCGCCTCCCGGGTTCCTGCCATTCTCCTGCCTCAGCCTCCCAAGTAGCTGGGACTACAGGCGCCCGCCACCGCGCCCGGCTAATTTTTTGTATTTTTAGTAGAGACGGGGTTTCACCGTGGTCTCGATCTCCTGACCTTGTGATCCGCCCGCCTTGGCCTCCCAAAGTGCTGGGATTACAGGCGTGAGCCACTGCGCCCGGCCGCCTCAACCATTTTTGAGAGCGCTGGAACTCATACAGGCTCTGGGCCCGGTGTGGCTGGCTGCTCTGAACCTGCCTCTCTCCCAGAGCCTGGAGCTCAGCACACCTGAAACCTTCAGCCAACCCATTCCGATTGCTTCCTGCACCGAAGGGCCTCAGCTGAAATCCATCTCACTGTGGTCTCCGATGGTCAGATTTGATAAAGGGGCCACGTAGGAACCTGAGCCACCTGGGGGATGGTTGTGAATCTCAAAGCAGACACACATTCTCCATTAGCGGCCCTCCGAGGAGCCCAATTTCAGCAGAATCATTAAAAGTTGATGATTCTGCAAATGTCTTTTTGTCTGCTGTGGGGTGGCGGAAGCAGGGAAGTGTAGTTTTCTTTTCCTCTGAAATGATGAAGTCCTAGGCAAAGAAAGGCAGTAAGACAATTCCGTAGTTAACCTTAGAGTGACCATGAAATTCAACACTGAAGACTTTTAAGAGAGATTCAGGAGGAGAGGAGAGCTCGGGTCACCACTGAAATACTTAAAGGTCAAGAGCTGGGGGAAAAAAACATCAAGGACTGCATTCAAATTAAATCAGAAGGCTGGGCGTGGCGGCTTGTGCCTGTAATCCCAGCACTTTGGGAGGACGAGGCGGGAGGATCAGGAGGTCGAGAGATCGAGACCATCCTGGCCAACATGGTGAAACCCCGTCTTTAGTAAAAAAAAATACAAAAATTAGCTGGGCGTGGTGGTGAGTGCCTGTAATATCAGCTACTTGGGAGACTGAGGCAGGAGGCTTGCTTGAACTGGGGAGTTGGAGGTTGCAGTGAGCCGAGGTCGTGCCACTGCACTCCAGCCTGGCGACAGAGCAAGACTCCATCTCAATAAATAAATAAATAAAATCAGAGTGCAGAAGACCAGGGCTTAGCATTATTATTATTATTTTTTCCCTCAAGAATTGAACCAGTCTCACTACTTAGGCTTTGAGAGTTGCTTTGAGACACTGAAGAGCATCACCACGTGTGAGGGCATCCTCCTCATCCAGCCCTGGCTGGGCTGGGTTCAGCGTCTCCTCTCAGGAGGCCCTCAGCCCCACCTGGGGAGAACTCCAAGCTGCAGAACTGCAAAGGGCCCAAGTTACACAGATAAGTGAGCAACACGACTGAGGGGCTGCAAGCCCCTTGTAGTCAGGATTTGTGCTTAAGCTGAGCTGGAGCTCCTGTTTCCTGATCCCCACCTGAGCTTTGCACTGACCACCCCAAAACATACATGTAAGTTGATTCATTTGGGAAAACTAGAGGCTGGGCACGGTGTCTCATGCCTGTAACCCCAGCACTTTGGAAGGCTGAGCTGGGAGGATCTCTTGAGACCAGCCTGGGCAACATGGTGAGACCCGTCTCTACAAAAAAGTTTAAGAAGTTAGCCGGGTACAATGGCAGGCACCTATGGTCTCACCTATTCAGGAGGCTGAGGAAGAATTGCTTGAGCCCAGGAGGTGGAGGCTGCAGTGAGCCATGTTTGCACCACAGCACTCCAGCCTGGGTGACAGAGCAAGACCTTGTCTCAAAGAAAAAGAAAAGAAAAACCATAAGTCCTTTCTTTCTTTCCTTGTTTTCGTTCTTTCCTTTCTTTCTTTCCTCCTTCTCTTTCTTTCTTTCCTTTCTTTCTTTTTTGATGGGGTCATGCTCTGTCTCCCAGGCTGGAGTGCAGTGATGCAATCACAGTATCACACCCTTGAACACCTGGGTTCAGGCCATCCTCCTGCCTTGGTCTCCCTGAATAGCTGAGACCACAGGTATGTGCCACCATGCCCAGCTAACTTTTTTTTTTTTCCAGAGATGGGGTCTCACTATGTTGTCCAGGCTGGTCTTGAACTCCTAATCTCAAACAATCCTCCTTCCTTGGCCTCCCCAAAGTGCTGGAACTAGGGGACGAGCCACCTCGCCCAAACTAGAAGTGATTTCTAAATTCTGAATACTATTTCTATAATTAATTAATTTGCTAACACAAATGCTGGTTTAGAAACATAGTACTTAAAGTTGGCTGTTTTTCTTTTCCACAAAGGTACAGTTTATGCTCAGTGGGTTTTGCCTGTTGACCTATTTCTCTCTGGTTATTTGTCACAGACCGACAGTTGATTCACGTCACCACCGGATCTGGGAAAAATGGCTTATGGGCAGTTTCACGTCATAAAATCTTCTTGCTATTATTAAACAGGAAAAAACGCCCGTGAGCTCAAAGAAGGAGAGTGCTGTTCATGAGGTTGGAGGCATTTTGCAATGGGTAGGTCATAGCCATATGAAACGTTTGCTTCCTCTGTTTCTCTTCAGCTCTTTCCCTAGGCAGTTCTGACTGTGTGTGCCTCTCCTCCTAGGTGAGCCATGCTAATTGTCCTCCCCTGAGAGGAGAAGCTCTAGGGGTCAGGAATGTCTCAGCTTGACATGGGAGGTGTCAGAATAAGGCTGTTCTTGTCCTTCCCTGTGCCCTGAGCATGTGGCAGCATGCCCTCCTCTCTTTCATGGAGTAAAAGAGCTGCGTGTGTGGTGACAAGGACACCTTGGGAATAGGAGGCTTCGATTCCACTCTCTGTTCGCCACAGACCCACCAGGTCACCTTGGCAACCCCCTTAGCTTGCATTACTGTTAACTCTGCAGAAGCTGGAAGTGAAGCTGAAGAGGTTCCTATTTCACACGCCAGCCGGCTCCGTGGGGGCGGGGGCGGGGGCGGGGGTGGGAGTAGGAGGGAAAACCTGGGGTTTGATAGCTTCCCACGGTGGGAACCACCACCCCTGACAGGAATCCACCACACTGGAAAACACCTGTGTTCCAACCCTTCCGTGAAGTCTGACTGCCCTTTCCTCCCTCCTATTTTTTTTTTTTTTTTAAAGACAAGAGTATTGCTCTGTCGCCCAGGCTGGACTGCAGTGGTACAGTCTCAGCTCACTGCAACCTCTGCTTCCCAGGTTCAAGCAATTCTCCTGCCTCAGCCTCCTGAGTAGCTGGGACTACAGGCGTGTACCACCACACCCGGTTAATTTTTGTAGTTTTAATAGAAATGGAGTTTTGCCATGTTGGCCAGACTGGTCTTGAACTCCTGACCTCAAGTGATCCAACCACTTCGGCCTCCCAAAGTGCTGGGATTACAGGCGTGAACCACCGTGCTCAGCCCCCTCCTCCTATTTCTCTGAGTATAGAAACTGAGGGAACTGAGACTAGAGGGAAAAGGGATAAGGGAACTTCAATGACTTAAAAGCTGTAACTCCTGTCTCCCTAAAATGCATAAAACTAAACTGTGGCCGGGCGCGGTGGCTCACGCCTGTAATCCCAGCACTTTGGGAGGCCGAGACGGGCGGATCACGAGGTCAGGAGATCGAGACCATCCTGGCTAACACGGTGAAACCTCGTCTCTACTAAAAATACAAAAACTAGCCGGGCGAGGTGGC
>NC_045448.1:103281682-103285511 GCF_002776525.5 Piliocolobus tephrosceles
AAACCTCTTTAAAATATTTTACAGGATTTGGTTTTTCTCTTAACGCAGGAGATAGCATCAGATCCCACAGGTTGAGGGCTCAGTCCCCAAAACTGCCCCCTCACCTTCAGACACCAGCTGCAAGTCTAAGCATCTGGAACTCCTGACCAACTGGCTTCAAGTTGAGGTTCCTGCAACCCTGTCTTTGAGTTCAATTAATTTAATAGAGTGGCTCACAGAACTCAGGGAAACACTCACGTTTACTGGTTTATTATAAAGGATATTACAAAGGATATAGATGAAGAGATGCATAGTACAAGGTATAAGGGAAGGGGCAAGGGGCTTCCATGCCCTCCCCAGGGCACCACCCTCCAGGAACCTTCATGTGATCAACTTTCTGGAAACCTCTGAACCCTGTCCTCCTGGGTTTTTATGGAGGCTTCATTACATAGGCATGATTGATTAAACCATTAGCCACTGATGATCAACTTAACCTTCAGCCCCTCTCCCCTTCCTGGAGGTTAGGGGTAGGGCTGAAAGTCCCAACCCTCTAATCCTGCCTTCGTCTTTCCAGTGACCAGCCCCATCCCTAATATTGAGCTGTCAGTCATCATTAACACACAAAAAGATAGCACTCAGGAGATTTCAAGGATTTTAGGAGTTGTATGCCAGAAAATGGGATGAAGGCCAAATATATATTTCACAATATCACAGAGGGTAAACAGTTAAAGTGATTCATGTGATGTCAGTGACTCGGGTCAAAAGCTAGACTGCTGCAACCAACAAGCCTTAACATGTGATAGTTCAAGGCAGACACTTTGTTTCTCTCACTAATAGTCCAATTCAGGAGTTCTAGGTCAGCAGGACTTTGCTCCACACAGTCACTCAGGGGCCCAGGCTCCTGGTAGCCCTGCCATCTCTCCTACTTGGCATCTAGAGGGGCTCTGTAGTATCATCCCTGCCAGAAGGAAGGAGGCAAAGGGCATGGAGAGGCTTTACACACGTGAGGGGCTTTACACACCAGGCCTGGAATAGGGATCTATCTTTCATTTCTGCTTCCACTGGCAAGCATTTGATCTCCTGGCCACTCCAGACTACGAGGGAGGCTGGAAAAGGGACTCCAGCCTTGAGTCCAGGTAGAAAGGAGGGCCAGTTTTTGTTGGACAGCCAGCAGTCTCTGCCCTGATGGCTTTATCAAAATGGAAACATTTGAAAGGAAAACTAGATCTCAGAGTTCAGTTTAACTCTCACATGTCCAGGACCTCTCAGACTTCCCAAAGCTGCCAGTAGAGGGCCAAGCTTCCACTCTGAGGACTGTCCCCTCTCCCAGTTTCCACGGATTCTGGAGCAGGGAATCAGAAACCCTAGGACCACATTCGAGGTTTATTCTTTGGATCAAGTATGAGCATCTGTGGCTCTATTTTTAAAGCCAAGTAGTTCTTTTTCTGGATGGGTATTGGGGTAAATTATGCAGTTAAAGAAAGTACACTCAAGAAATAGATTTCCAGCCAGGCGTGGTGGCTTGTGCCTGTTATCCAAGCTCTTTGGGAGACTGAGATGGGAGGATAGCTTGAAGCTGCGAGTTTGTGACCAGCCTGGGCAACATAGTAAGACCTTGTCTTTACAAGAAATAAAAATATTAGCCAGGCATGGTGGGACACACCCGTAGTCCCAGCTACTGAGGAAGCTGAAGCAGGATGATCCCTTGAGCCCAGAAATTTGGGGCTGCAGTGAGCTAGGATTGCACCATGGCATGCCAGCAGAAAAAAAAAAAAAAAATTTCCATTAATAATGTTAATTTTTTTTTTTTACAGTTATTGTGGAAGATAAAGCCCAGCCTGGCGTATGCTCTTTCAAAGGAAGTTCTCAGGAATATCCTGTATATGGCACCAGACCTCAGACAATTCAGGTAGACAAAAACCCTCATGTGTATCACACCTACATAATGCTAGAAAAAAATCTTGAATATTCAAGCTCAGAGTATTTTTTTAGAGGGTTTCTGCTTTTCCCTTATTTACAAGTTTGGCTTTTTCCTGATGTTCTATCAGTGACTAGAAATTGTATTAGTCCCTTCTCGTGCTGCTATAAGGACATACCCAAGACTGGGTAACTTATAAAGGAAAAAGGTTTAATTGGCTCACAGTTCTGCATGGCTGCGGAGGCCTCAGGAAACTTACAATCATGGTGGAAGGGGAAGCAAACGCATCCTTCTTCACATGGCAGCAGGAAGGAGAAGTGTTGAGTGAAGGAGGAAAAAGCCCCTTATAAAACCATCAGATCTCATGAGAACAAACACAGTATCACAAGAACAGCATGGGGAAACCACCCCCATGATTCAGTTACCTCCACCATGTCCCTCCCATGACATGCGGGGATTATGGGATTATAATTCAAGATGAGATTTGGGTGGGGACACAGCCAGACCACATCAGAGATCAATTTTGAGTGTTGGAATTTTGGTGACATAGCAGAAGAACGACACCTTTGGACAAGTCTGGGGTTACATCTAGATGTTATTTCCAAATTGCACATTATTTAGGGGACTTGTGACCCCTAATATTTTGGCTTAAGATATGGTTAAGAAGTGGCTCAATTTATAGTACTATGCACCTGGCTTCTATCATAAAACTCCATTAAAACCACAGTCTTGACGATTTTCAACTAGTCAGCCTCCATATATCAGGGGATGGATTGCCCAGGTTGTGGGTTGTCTGACTTTTGAAAACTAAAAATAAAATTCTAAGTCCCCAGCCATCTGAATGGCTCCTTTCTCTACGGCGAAGGGCATTACAGAGTTAACCTGAAAAACTAGTTCAGGCCCTGATGGAAAGGAGGGGTCAGATCTACCTCATTATCCCCTCCTCCCTCATGGAGTTCAGGCACAGCTGACCAGCATTAACATGAAAACAGATCCTAAGACTGACAAAACAGACTTTTTGTAGCGATAAGAGATATCAAATTCCAGCCTAACTCTAGTATAGCATCACAAGACAGATAAGAGGCCCTGAAAGAAATTGAAGTATTTTGCCCCCAAAATTATGTTTCTTTGCCATATCTTGAAATAATCCTGCAAAGCTGTCTCTTGTGGGGAAAATCTACATTCTGAAGAGAATCCCCTTTCTTTTCCAGGCCTCTTTCTTGGTCCAGGAGAGAATCAACTCTGATAAGAAACATCTACAATCTATTCTCTCTGAAGCCTGCTATCTGGAGGCTTCTTTTGTGTAATGGGAACCTTGGTTCACATTTAAGGGGAACCATTAAGGGGTCTCCACAACCCCTTATCTTAACCCAGACATTCCCTTCTATTGATTCTAGATTTTTAGATAATAACCTCTTTCTACCAATTGCCAATCAGAAAGTCTTTGAATCCACCTGTGACCTGAAAGCCCCACCTTGCTTAAATCACATCCTTACACTATCCTCTGCACCTGCAGCATGCTCTAACTTACGAGTTGCAGCTGTGGTCAGAGCAGCTGTTTTAGGTAAAGGAGTGAGTTTGCTCTGCCTGGTCAGATACTCTCCTGCCCTTTTATCTGCTGAAAAACGCTTTGGAGACCTCATGGGAGAGGTAAAACACTCAGGTGTAAAAGATTTCTAAGGTTTACTAAATATAAGCCTTCTCAGAGCCAACTGCTTGAACCTAATGCCTCAAGCAGAAGGAATCAACCTCTGTTCTGGAAGCTGGTATCTGTAAGTACCAAACTCCTTCAGGTCAGGGAATAATTCATAAGTAGATTGTTCCTTAAATGCATGAAAATGGGTGTTACAGTTGGCAGCTTTTTGGCCTATGCCTGAGGTGGGCCTCAGCCACAATTAATCCAGCATAAATGCAAACTGCAGAAAGCTCTCG
>NC_045448.1:103285521-103320560 GCF_002776525.5 Piliocolobus tephrosceles
AAGTTTTAATGGTTGCCACTACAAGAAAATCACCTGTAAATCTCTAACTTTTAAAACTGTAACTCTGTTTCCCATAAACAGTTAACTAAATGTTAACTCCATTTTGGCTGGGTGTGGTGGCTTGTGCCTGTAATCCCAGCACTTTAGAAGGCCAAGGTGGGAGGATCCTTTGAGCCCAGGAGTTTGAGACCGGCCTGGGCAACATATGAGACCTCGTCTCTACAAAAACTTTTACAAAAACAAAGTTAACTTCATTTAAAAATGTTGAGGCAAATTTCACTTAGGATAGCATCAAAAATAATAAAATACTTCGGAATAAGCTTAACAAAAGAAGTATAAGATTTGTATGCTAAAAACGACAAAGTGTTGAAAACCTCCTTTTTTCCTCTGTGCTTGAGCACCCCTGGTGTCTCTTCCTCTTCCAAACCAAAGAGAAAAGCCTCACCAGAAACAAACCCTGCTGGTACCTTGATCTTGGACTTCCAGACTCCAGAGCTATGCTGTGAGAAAATAAATTTCTTATGTTTGAGCTGTGGTATTTTGTTTTGGCAGCCTGAGCAAATGAGTGCAGACTTGTATCTAGAATATGTAAAGAACTATTACAGCTCAATAATAAACTGAAAACCCAATTTAAAAATGGGTAAAGGATCTGAATAGATGGTGCTACAAAGAAGATCTACCAATGACTAATAAACACTTGAAAAGATGCTCAACAACATTAACTGTTAAGAAAACCATAATGGGGTACCACTTCACATTGACTATAATGGCTATAATCAAAAAGACAATGACCAGGCACAGTGGCTCACGCCTGTAATCCCAGCATTTTGGGGGACTGAGGCAGGAGGATTGCTTGAGCCCAGAAGTTTAAGACCAGCCTGGACAACATATGGAGACCTTGTCTCTACACAAAAAAGTTATTTATTTATTTATAGACAAAGTCTATCTCTTCTTGCCCAGGCTGGAGTGCAGTGGCACCATCTCAGCTCATTGCAACCTCCGCCTCCTGGGCTCAAGGGAATCTCCTGCCTCAGCCTCCTAAGTAGCTGGGACTACAGGCATGCGCCACCACACCTGGCTAAATTTTGTATTTTTAGCAGTGATGAGGTTTCACCATGTTGGCCAGGCTGGTCTCGAACACCTGATCTCAAGTGACCCCGCATGTCTTGGTCTCCCAAAGTGCTGGGATTACAGGCGTGAGCCACCACACTTGGCATCTACAAAAAATTTAAAAATTAGATGGGTGTGATGATGTGTGTCTATAGTCCTAGCTACTTGAGAGGCTGAGGCAGGAGGATCATGCAAGCTCAGGAGGTCGAGGCTACAGTGAGCCATGATCACGCCACTGCACTCCAGCCTGGGTGACCCCCCCCCCCAAAAAAAGGCAATAACTAATTTTAGTAAGGATATGGAGAAATTGGAAGCTTCATACATTGCTGGTAGAGATGTAAATAATGCAAACACTATGGAGAACAGTGTGGTAGGTAGTTCTTCAAAAGTTAAACATAGAGTTTCCATTTGACCAAACAATTCCACTCGTAGGTAGTGAAAACGTATGTTCCCCAAAAATCTTGTACATGAATGTTCATAGCAGTATTATGCATAATAGCCACAAAATGAGAACAATCTGATAGAGTTTGAATATATGTCCCTGCCAAGTCTCATGTTGCATTGTAATCCCTCATGTTGAAGACATAACCTGGTAGGAGGTGATTGGATCATGGGAGTGGAATTCTCATGAACGGTTTAGCACCATCCTCTTGGTGCTGTTCTCATGACAGTGAGTGAGTTCTTGAGAGATCTGGTCATTTAAAAGTTTGTGGCATCTCCCCCCACACTCTTTCTTGCTCCTGTTTTCACAGTGTGATACACCTGCTCCCTCTGTGCCTTCCACCATTAGTAAAATCTTCCTGAGGCCTCCTCTGAAGCCAAGAAGATGCCAGTACCATGCTTGTACAGCTTGCAGAACTGTGAGCCAATGAAACCTCTTCTCTTGATAAATTACGTAGTCTCAGGTGTCTCTTTATAGCAATGGAAGAATGGCCTACTGCACCATCCAAATGCCCATCAACTGATGAATAGACAAACAAAATATGATATATGCATACAGTGGAATATTATTCAGCCACAGAAAAGAATAGAGTACTACATGCTACAACATGGATAAACCTTGAAAACTTTAGGTGAAAGAAGCCAGACAGAAAAGGCAGCATAGTGTATGATTCCATTTATATGAAATGTCCAGAATGGACAAATCTATAGAAAGCAGAATGGAGGTTGCCAGAGGCTGAGGTCAATGGGGAATAGGAGTGACTATTAATGGATAGGGTTTCTTTTAGAATATTCGACGAAAATGTTCTGGAATTAGATAGGGGTGATGGTTGTACAACTTTGTGAATATACTAAAAACCACTGGGTTGTATAGTTTAAAAGGGTGAATTTTATGATTGTGAGTTGTTTTTCAGTAAAGCTCTTTTTTTTTTTTTTTTTTAAGAGACAGTCTTGCTCTGTCACCCAGGCTGGAGTGCAGTGGTGTGATCTCAGCTCACTGCAACCTCCACCTCCCAAGTTCAAGCAATTCTCCTGCCTCAGCCTCCTAAGTAGCTGGGATTACAGGAACATGTCACCAAGCCTGGCTAATTTTTGTATTTTTAATAGAGACGGGGTTTCACCATGTTGGCCAGGCTGGTCTTGAACTCCTGGCCTCGTGATCCATGTGCCTTAGCCTCCCAAAGTGCTGGGATTATAGGCTGGAGCCACTGCACCTGGTCAATAGTATTTTCAAAATGTAGATACAGTAACCGACATATTATTTTGCCCACTAGGTTAAAAGACTTTGGAAAGTCTCCAGGCCACTTAATTTGTTTGTTAGATTTTCTTCCCTGGTCTTTTCCACTTTAAAAAGTGATGAATTATGCATGATGATGGTTCCTTTCCATTTTTCTCCTCTGCCTAGAGCTGTACCCAGGAAGTGTGTTCTCAGCAAACAGCAGACTCTCCTCTTACCACTCCCTCATTCTGTTCTGAGGATGGCAGAAGTCAAGGGGAATATTGGTCTGTAAGGTCCAGGGCTCACTTCCCTCTGCAGGCCTGAACAAGACACACTGCTTTTTTTTTTTTCTGACGATTATGCCACATAGTCTCAGCCTCAAAGTACTTACATTCCCAGGCATGTAAAATGTGAATGATAATGTGTATTTCAGGAGGTAGGACTGGAGGAGCAGTAGGTGGGAAATAGATTTTTCAATGTGCATCATTGTGTACTGTTTGCATTTTTACCATGTGTTGTGGATAGAATTGCGCTGTTCCCCCCACCAACCTCACCCACTGCCCCACATTCATATTTTTGGGGTTTGTTTGTTTGAGACAGGGTCTCACGCTGTCACCCAGGCTGGAGTGCACTGGCACAATCACTGCTCACTACAGACTCTACCTCCTGGACTCAAGTGATCCTCCTGCCTCAGCCTTCTCTGAGTAGGTAGCACCACCATACCCAGCTAATTTTTTTATTTTGTAGAGATAGGGGTCTCACTCTGTTGCCCAGGTTGGTCTTGAACTCCTGAGCTCCAGCAATCTGCCTGCCTCAGCCTCCCAAAATGCTGAGATTATAGGTGCGAGCCATTGTACCTGGCCACCAAATTCATTTAAGTCTTAATCTCTGGCACCATTCCAAATATTTGGAGCTAGGGCCTTTGAGGAGGTGATTAAGGTTAAATATGGGTGGGCCTTGATCCAAGAGGACTGGCTTTCACTCGCATCTGTGTGAAGAGACCACCAAACAGGCTTTGTGTGAGCAACAAGACTATTTATTTCACCTGGGTGCAGGTGGGCTGAGTCGGAAGAGTCAGCGAAGGGAGATAGAGGTGGGTCTGTTTTATAAGATTTGGGTAGGTAAAGGAAAATTACAGTCAAAGGTGGTTGTTCTCTGGCTGGCAGGGGTGGGGGTTACAAGGTGCTCAGTGGGGGAGATTTCTGAGCCAGGATGAGCCAGGAGAAGGAAATTCACAAGGTAATGTCATCAGTTAAGGCAAGGACCGGCCATTTTCACTTCTTTTGTGGTGGAATGTCATCAGTTAAGGCAAAGAACAGGCCATTTTCACTTCTTCTGTGATTCTTCAGTGACTTCAGGCCATTTGGGCGTATACATGCAGGTCACAGGGAATACGATGGCTTAGTTTGGGCTCAGAGGCCTGACATTCCTGCCTTCTTATGTTAATAAGAAAAATAACATAAAATAGTATTGAAGTGTTGGGGCAGCAAAAAAATTTGGGGGGAGGGTGTGGCCTGGAGAGATAATGGACCACGTTTCTCAGGGCTGCTTCAAGTGGGATTAGGGGCTGTGTGGGAACCTAGAGTGGGAAAGGTGAAGTTGAAGGAGGATTTTGTGATAAGGGGTGATATTGTGGGGTTGTTAGAAGGAGCATTTGTCATATAGAATGATTGGTGATGGCCTGGATATGGTTTTGGATGAATTGAGAAACTAAATGGAAGATACAAGATCCGAATAAAAGAAGGAGAAAAATAGGTATTAAAGGACTAAAAATTGGGAGGACCCAGGACATCCAATTAGAGAGTGCCCAAGCGGGTTCAGCATAATTACTTGCTTGGTTGGCAAGTTTTGGGGCTCTATCCTTGAGTTTTTTATGTTGTCATACACCAGGCCAGATTGATTTAGGTAAAAACAACACTCTTCATTTAAGAACATACAGAGTCCTCCTTTTTCAGCAGCAAGTCAAGGCCTCGGCGGTTTTGGAGGACAACTATAGCTAAAGAGTCAACTTGGGCCTGGAGTGTCAGGCCTCTGAGCCCAAGCCAAGCCATCACATCCCCTGTGACTTGCACATATAAGCCCAGATGGCCTGAAGTAACTGAAGAATCACAAAAGAAGTGAAAATGCCCTGCCCCACCTTAACTGATGACATTCCACCACAAAAGAAGTGAAAATGGCCGGTCCTTGCCTTAACTGATGACATTACCTTGTGAAAGTCCTTTTCCTGGCTCATCCTGGCTCAAAAAGCTCCCCCACTGAGCACCTTGTGACTCCCACTCCTGCTTGCCAGAGAATAACCCCCCTTTGACTGTAATTTTCCTTTACCTACCCAAATCCTATAAAACGGCCCCACCCTTATCTCCCTTCACTGACTCTCTTTTCAGACTCAGCCCGCCTGCACCCAGGTGAAATAAACAGCCATGTTGCTCACACAAAGCCTGTTTGGTGGTCTCTTCACATGGACACACATGACTGATAAAGTTTGTGATATGTCTGTGATGCTAGCAGAGAAGTCATTAGAGAGGCTACGGAAGGTCGTGACAGAGGTTGAAATGCTTGCTATTCCAGTACCGAGAGCAATAGTGGAGGCAGAAAGTCCTAAACCAACAAGCAAGGGAATTAGTGGAATAACTCTTCTTTGTCGTGTCGGTGTCATGAGGGGAACAGGGAACTCTTCGGTCCCATCTGCAAATTGAATTTTGGGAGTAAAAAAAACTAGTGTGCATGTGCCCATCCAATTAGCAGGTAGACACCTGTAGAGGATCCACAGAGGAAGAAGAGGCCTTGTGCGAGGAAAAACTGGAGATGCAAAGTAAAAAGATGAGAGGGAGTGCTGAAAGGGGTGTCTTGTACCCAGACTCCTAGTCATCCAGCTAGGGGGGCAGCCATCAGAGGTTGTAATGGGGACGGATGAGGTAACTGCGTAGAGGAGGAGGTTCGATTTTCATGGTGCATGAGAAAACGTTGAGTATCTACAAGCAACCTTTCACTGTTATTTATGAGGCTGGGTATAAGTAAACAAAAAGAGGGCCTGGGAGGAGAGTCTGATGAGCAAGGGGAAGGTAGCCAAGGATGGACTGAAATACAGGGTAAGTGTCTTCCTAAGCAATAATTACTGCTAATGTTTTCAAGTTTGCCAATATTGATAGACGGCTTATCTGTAATACGAAGCTGGAAGCCTCCAATTGTTTCAGTGATGTGTGTAGTTGGGCTTTGGAGATGAAGAGTAAATGAACATTGAGAAGGTGAAAGGTTACCTAGGGGAATTCCAGTGGGTCTTTGCCGAGAGATACATGAAGGAGTGGCTACAGGAATAGTAGTTTGTGTTGTGAGAGGTCCAAATATGGGGGGAGTAGAGTTGATATAAGGAGAAAGGTTTTTTAAGTAAGTGTACAGGAGGGTGGCAGCTTGCTGATGGGCAATGTCTGGGGAGGTCCGGCTGAACCCGTCTAGAAAGTAAATGAGTTATTCAGGAGGGTAGAGGGGAGGGCTGTTAAAGGAAGTTTGGAGGTGTAGGGAGACAGGAGATGTTGCCCAGTCTGCATGTAAGGCGAGGACAGCTGTGTAGGCGCTGGAAGAAAGAGAACTGCAAAGCCAGCAGTCCTTCACTAAGGAGGGATTAGAAATGGCTAGGAGAGAATGGGTAAGGTTGACAGTGTGGTGGAGATAGCTGGGGAGAGGTAGAGTGTGGCATAAGACTGGGAATGAGAATAAGAGTGAGTATAAAGTAAAGAATAGAACTTCTTCAGGGGGAAAGTATGGGAGGGTCCCCTGCCAGCAAAGGTCATCTATCCACTCTAAGAGGGAGTTAAGAGTGGCGGTTTGGGGATAGCACCAAGAGATAGCAGCTGTGATGGCTTGGAGAAACACTGTAAACCAGCAGTGTAAACAAGAGAAGGGCATTTATAAGTAGTTGAGAACGGTGAATAGGAGTATGACTAGACAGAAGATAGTAGGGATGACTAGTTTTTGGGGCTCAATCCAAGTAGTGGCGGTGACTTTGTAAAGCCCTGTTTCAAAAAGTAGGGTAAGGATGAACAGACCTAATAGAATGAAGGGATATATTAGGCTCATAAAGGTTATTACTGTTCTTCAGAAATGGGAGTGAGTTTAAGGGAAGTAGAGGAGAGTACTTGTGACTTCCAGGAGGAAGAAGAAGGATTAGGCTGGCTGGCTGACGGACACAGCTTTATTCTGGAACAGTGAACCCAGTGGGGAGGATCCTGCAGGCGGACGGCAGTTGGGGTGCTATAGATGACTAAGTAGGGTCTGCTCCATCGAGGTTGTAGAGTTTAAGGGGTCAGATTCTTAACAAGAACTGATCGTCCAGCTAGGGTGTCTTTATATGGGTGAGAATCTGGAGTGGACAAGAGAAGATGAGCAGCCTGGCGAATTCCCTGTCTAGCCTGCTGGAGGACTGGAAGATAGTTGCCTAGAGGGCTGGTGTCTGGGATGAGGTTGGGGTCGAGCAAGAAAGTGTGTCCATATAAAAGTTCAAATGGACTGGACCCTGTAGCATCTGGAGGACAGGCTCTAATTCTGAGAAGGGCAAGAGGGAAAAGTACTGTCCAGTCCTCTTTAAGTTGGAGGCTGAGCTTGGTGATGTGTGTCTTTAAAAGACCATTAGTCCGTTCTACCTTTCCTGAAGATTGAGGATGGTAAGGGATATGAAGGTTCCACCGAATACCAAGAGCCTGAGAAACTGGGCGGTGTGACTAGTAAAGGCTGGTGTGTTATCAGACTGCATAGGGTGGGAAGGCCAAACCAAGGAATTATGTCTGACAGAGGGGAAGAAATGACCACAGTGGCCTTTTCAGACCCTCTACCCATCCAGTGAAAGTGTCTACCCAGACCAAGAGGTATCTTAGTTTTCTGACTTGGGGCATGTGAGTAAAGTCAATTTGCCAGTCCTGGGCAGGGGCAAATCCTCGAGCTTGATGTGTAGGAAAGGCAGGGGGTCTGAACAATCCTTGAGGGGTAGTAGAATAGCAGATGGAATACTGAGAAGTGATTTCCTTGAGGATATATTTCCACGATGGAAAGGAAATGAGAGGTTCTAAGAGACGGGCTAGCGGCTTGTAACCTACATGGAAGAGGTTATGAAATGATGACAGAATAGAATGGGCCTGTGAGACTGGAAGGAGATATTTTCCTTGGTCTAAGAACCATTTGCCTTGTTTGGGAAGAGATTGATAGATGGAAATTTCAGCGGGGGAGTAGGTGGGAGTGACCAATGTGAAGGAGAAAAACTGGCCACTAGCTGCTTGTCTAGCCACTTGATCAGCATAAGCATTGCCTAGAGCAATGGGATCTGATGCCTTCTGCTGGCCCTTGCAGTGAATGACTCCAGCTTCCTTTGGAAGTAAAGAGGCCTTGAGCAGAGTTTTTATTAAAGAGGCATTAATGATGGAAGACCCTTGCATAGTGAGGAAACTTCTTTCAGCCATATAACAGCATGGTGGTGCAGAATATGGAAGGCATATTTAGAGTCAGTATAAATATTGATGCATAGTCCCTTTGCAAGAGTGAGGGCCTGAGTTAAGGCAACTAGTTTGACTTGCTGAGAGGTAGTAAAGGGGGCCAGAGTGGTAGCCTCGATGATAGACGTGGAAGATACTATAGCATAGCCTGCCTTTGCTGGTGAGTGGCGATTAGGCCTGGTGGAACAGCCATCAATAAACCAAATGTGATCAGGGTGAGGAACAGAAAAGAAAGAAATATAGGGAAATGGGGTGAATGTCAGGTGGATCACAGAGATACACTCATGGGGGTCAGCTGTGGTATCTGGAATAATGTGGGAGGCCAGATTGAAGTCCAGGCCAGGAACAATGGTAATTGTGGGAGATTCAACAAAGAGTGAGTATAGCTGAAGGAGCCGGGGAACAGAAAATACATGTGTCAAGTGTGAGGAAGAAAATAGATTTTGGAAGTTATAAGAGCTGTAGAGAGTGAGTTGAGCATAGTTTGTGATTTTGAGCGCCTCTATAAGTATTAGGGCAGTGGCAGCCGCTGCACGGAGACATCATGGCCAGCCTAAAACAGTAAGGTCAAATTGTTTAGACAAAAAGTTTACAGGACGCGGTCCTGGCCCCTGTATAAGAATTCCGACTGCATAGCCCTGCACTTTGGCTGTTTGTAGTGAAAAGGGTTGGGATGAGTCAAGGAGAGCTACGGTGGGGGCGGTCTCTAAAGCTGTCTTCAAGGAATGGAAAGAGGAGTGGGGAAAGGATTTAGGGTCTATGGGGTCAGCTAGGTTTCCTTTTGTGAGTTTATGTAATGGTTTTGTCAGGATGGCAAAACCAGGTATCCAAAGGCAAAAGTTCCAACCATGCCTAGGAAGGAAAGGAGTTGCTGTTTTGTAGAAGGTGTTGGGGTTTGAGAGATCAGTTGGACACCATCGGCAGGGAGAGCACGTGTGTTTTTATGAAGAATTATGCCGAGGTGGGTAACGGATGAAGAAGAAATTTGAGCTTTGGAGGGGGATACCCAATATCCTTTGGAGAATAAATGTTGAAGGAGCAGGAGGGTGTCTTGTTGAGAAGATTCAAAGGAGGGGCTACAAAGAAGAAGGTCATCAATATATTCAATAAGGTGAGAAGTGGAGGGGTGGAAAGAAAATAAATCATGAGAAAGAGCTTGGCTGAAGTAATGAGGGCTGTTCGGCCTTGCGACAGCACAGCCCAGGTAAGCTGCTGGGACTGATGGGTGTCAGGGTCAGTCCAGGTAAAAGCAAAGAGAGGCTGGGATGAGGGGTGAAGAGGAATAGTGAAAAAAGCATCTTTAAGATCAAGAATGGAATAGTGAGTGGTGGAGGAAGGTATTGAGGACAAAAGAGTGTACAGTTTGGGCACTCCAGGGTGGATAGGCAAAGCAATTTGGTTGATAAGGCACAGATCCTGAACTAACCTGTAAGGCTTGTCTGGTTTTTGGACAGGTAAAATGGGGGAATTGTAAGGAGAGTTTATAGGTTTCAGAAGCCTATGCTGTAACAGGCAAGTGATAACAGGATTTAATCCTTTTAAAGTGTGCTGTGGGATGGGGTATTGGCGTTGAGCAGGGTAAGGGCGATTAGGTTTTAATGGGATGGTAATGGGCATGTGATCGGTTGCCAGGGAGGGAGTACAGATGTCCCATACTTGTGGGTTAAGGTGGGGGGATACGAGAGGAAGACGCAAAGGAGGCTTTGGGTTGGGAAGAAGGATGGCAATGCGATGTCACTGTAGTCCAGGAATAGTCAGGGAAGCAGACAATTTGGTTAAAATGTCTTGGCCTAATAAGGGAACTGGGCAGGTGGGGATCACTGAAAGAGTGCATAAAAGAATGTTGTCCAAGTTGGCACCAGAGTGGGGGAGTTTTAAGAGGTTTTGATACTTGGCCATCAATACCTACAACAGTTATGGGGGCAAGGGAAACAGGCCCTTGAAAAGAAGGTAATGTGGAGTGGGTAGCCCCCGTATCAATTAAACAGGGGACAGACTTACCCTCCACTGTAAGAGTTACCCGAAGCTCAGCATCCGTGATAGTCCAGGGGGCTTCCGAGGCGATTGGGCAGCATCAGTCTTCAGCTGCTAAGCTGAGGAGATCTGGGAAGGAGTTGGCCCAGAAACGTTGGGTTTTGGCTCCAGGGGCTTTAGCAGTGGTGGCAATGTGAGCTGGACAGTCTGACCTCCAGTGGGGGCCCGCACAGACAAGGCAGGGCTTAGGAGGAATCCCGGGCTGCAGCCATTCCTTGGCCCAGTGGCCAGGCTTTTGGCATTTGAAGGAAGGCCCACGAGGATGTTTTGAAGGAGCCCCTGGGAGCTGTGGCTTGGATATTCTGAAGTTTTTGTATGCTGGAGACGTGGTTGTGGGTTGTCTTACAACGGAGGCAAGTAGCGATAACTCAGAAATGCGCTGCTGTCTGGCTACCTCCTGTCTATTATTGTACACCTTGAAGGCGAGGTTGATTAATTCCTGTTTTGGGGTTTGAGAGCCGGATTCTAATTTCTGAAGCTTTTTTCTAATGTCAGGAGCTGACTGGGTGATAAAATGCATATTAAGAATAAGGCAGCCTTCTAGCCCCTCTGGGTCTAGGGCAGTAAAGCGTCTAAGGGTTGCTTAGCAGGTCATGGACTAGGCTGGGTTTTCATCTTTACCTTGGGTAGTTTATTTAAGTTTGTCATAATTAACAGCTTTGTAAGCTGCCTTTTTAACCCCTTCAATTAGGCAGGAAACCATGTAATTTTGCCTAGCTATACCTGGGAATCTGCCTAATAGTTCCATTGGGGATCTTCTCGGGGAACTGCTCTAATGCCTTCTTGGAGGTCTGGCTCATGGAGCTGGCGGTTGTCAGCGTGAGATTGGGCTAGAGAAAAAACTCTTTCCTATTCATCTGGGGAGAGGGTAGAAGTCAGGATGACATTTAAGTCACTCCAGGTTAAATTATAGAATGGAGTTAGATACCAGAATTCCTGTATATATTTAGTGGGGTCTGATGACAAAGATCCTAAACACTGACTGATCTGAGAGAGGTCTGATAGAGAAAAAGGTATATGTACCCTGACTATGCCTTCAGCTCCAGCTACTTCTCTAAGAGGAAATTGTTGGGCAGGTGGAGAAGAGCTAGTCACAGAACTAAACTGTAAGATGGACTGGGTGTGAAGAGGGGAGGTGATAGAAGGATTATAGGGTGGAGGAGCAGAAGCTGAGGAAGAATTGGGACTTAGCTCGGCCTGGCGACAAGCAGCCTGGGGAGGAGGGGAGAGGTCAGATGGTCTATAGAAAAGGAAGACTGGAAAGACTCAGCGATGCTTGGGGTTGGGACTGAGGGGACAGGCGGGAGGGAAAGAAGGAGGATTTGGGAGGAATCGCATTGGGAACAGAGACTAGGGAGGGAAGGAAGTGTGAAAAATGCCTGGATGTAAGGCACCTCAGACCATTTGCCTGTTTTTGGACAAAAATTGTCTTGGTCTCATAAGATGGAGAAAACAAAAGTGCCGTTTTCTGGTCATTTAGAACCATTGTCAAGTTTGTATTGGGGTCAAGCGGTATTGCAGAAGAAAATAAGATGCTTAGATTTTAGGTCAGGCAAGAGTTGAAGAGGTTTTAAGTTCTTGAGAACACGGGCTAAGGGAGAAGAAGGAGGAATGGAGGGTAGAAAGTTGCCCATAGTGAAGGAGGCAAGTTGAAAGAGAAGGGTAGAGACACAGAAGGGGGGTGGGAAGCAGCCCTGGGCTGCAATGTGGGTGAGCAGCCAAAGCAGGTGTCCCCGCAATTGACTTGCCACCAAGGGAATGTGGGTGAAAGACCAAGGCAGGCATCCCCGCAGAGATCAGACACCAGTGGAACAGGGGTGAGTAATCAGAGAGGCGTCCCCACAATGATTAAACACAGAGGGAAGGCTGCCTTCCCGAGTCCGTGACCGGTGCCGGAGTTTTGGGTCCATGGATAAAATGTGTCTCCTTTGTCTCTACCAGAAAATGAAAGGAATTGAAATTAAGAGAAGGGAGAGATTGAAGAGTGGCGCCAAGATTGAAAGGAGAAATAGGTTGAAGGATAGTGAGAGAGGTTGGAGAAGAGAGTAAAGAGAGGCCGCTTATCGGATTTAAAATTGGTGAGCTGTTCCTTGAGCTGGTTGGTCTGAGGACCCAGTGTCCTAGGTGGATCTTTCTCACGGAGCAAAGTGCAGGAGGACAGGGGATTGATCTCCCAAGGAAGGTCCCCCGATACGAGTCACGGCATCAAAATTTCACTCGCGTCTGTGTGAAGAGACCACCAAACAGGTTTTGTGTGAGCAACAAAGCTGTTTATTTCACCTGGGTTGCAGGCGGGCTGAGTCTGAAAAGAGTCAGCGAAGGGAGATAAGGGTGGGGCCGTTTTATAAGATTTGGGTAGGTAAAGGAAAATTACAGTCAAAGGGGGTTGTTCTCTGGCGGGCAGGAGTGGGGGTCACAAGGTGCTCAGTGGGGAAGTTTTTGAGCCAGGATGAGCCAGGAAAAGGACTTTCACAAAGTAATGTCATCAGTTAAGGCAAGGACCGGCCATTTTCACTTCTTCTGTGGTGGAATGTCATCAGTTAAGGCAAGGAACAGGCCATTTTCACTTCTTCTGTGATTCTTCAGTGACTTCAGGCCATCTGGGCATATATGTGCAGGTTACAGGGGATACGATGGCTTAGCTTGGGCTCAGAGGCCTGACACTGGCGTCCTTATAAGAAAAGAGACAGCCGGGCGCGGTGGCTCAAGCCTGTAATCCCAGCACGTTGGGAGGCTGAGACGGGCGGATCACCAGGTCAGGAGATTGACACCATCCTGGCTAACACGGTGAAACCACGTCTCTACTAAAAATACAAAAACTAGCTGGGCGAGGTGGTGGGCGCCTGTAGTCCCAGCTACTTGGGAGGCTGAGGCAGGAGAATGGCGTGAACCCACTCCAGCCCGGGCGATAGAGCGAGACTCCGCCTCAAAAAAAAAAAAAAAAAAAGAGAAAGAGACATCAGGGATGGTGTATACAGAGGAATGCCCAAGCGAGGACACGGTGAGCGGGCAGCCATCTGCAAGCCGAGGAGAGAGGCCTCACCAGAAACCAAACCTGTGGCTGCTTTGATCCTCTACTTCTGTAGCAGGACGAGCCACAGATCAAACTCCTCAGATACCAAGTTAAAGAAGGAAGGGGTTTATTTGGCCCGGGGCATCGGCAAGACTCCTGTCTCAAGAGCTGAACCCCCTGAATGAGCATTTCCTGTCCCTTTTAAGGGCTCACAACTCTCAGGGGGTGCGTGTGAGAGGGTCGTGATTGATTGAGCAAGCAGGGGGTACGTGACTGGGGCTGCATGCACCGGTAATTAGATCGGAACAAAACAGGACAGGGATTTTCTTTTTTTTCTTTTTTTCTTTCTTTTTTTTTTTTTTTGAGATGGAGTCTCGCTCTGCTGCCCAGGCTGGAGCTCAGTGGCTGGATCTCAGCTCACTGCAAGCTCCGCCTCCCGGTTTACGCCATTCTCCTGCCTCAGCCTCCAGAGTAGCTGGGACTACAGGCGCCTGCCACCTCGCCCGGCTAGTTTTTTGTAATTTTTGGTAGAGACGGGGTTTCACCATGTTAGCCAGGATGGTCTCGATCTCCTGACCTCGTGATCCGCCCGTCTCGGCCTCCCAAAGTGCTGGGATTACAGGCTTGAGCCACCGCGCCCGGCCAGGACAGGGATTTTCACAGTGCATTTCTATACAATGTCTGTAATCTAGAGATAACAGAACCGATTAGGTCAGGGGTCAGTCTTTAACTACCAGGCCCAGGGTGCAGCGCCAGGCTGTCTGCCTGTGGATTTCATTTCTGCCTTTTAGTTTTTACTTCTTCTTTCTTTGGAGGCAGAAATTGGGCATAAGATGATATGACAGGGTGGTCTCCTCCCTTATTCCCTGCTTTTGAGACTCTCACTCATTTTATTAGTGGGAGTTCTCACTTTCATTTTCACTACCCATGTCTTCTTGCAAGACAGATCAATAGTGATTCATATAGTACACTTGTGCTGAGGCATTTTGGTGAACTAAGGTAGTGATGAAGCTTTTTATCATTTGAAGAAGTACAGGTAGCAAACAAGAGAGCAGTAAGCAGGTTCCTATTATTATTATAACTCCTATTATAAGAGTTTTAAATTCTCCTAGCACTGGGAAACATTTTCCAAACATGGCCCTAGGATCAAATCCATGCCACACTTGCATGGGCACATGTGCCAGTTTTGTCATATCTCTAACTATGTCTTCAACTACTTGCCCTTGATCATCTATTTGTAGACAGCAAATTGGTAAGGTTAAATTTCCCACAGACCCCTCCTTCAGCTGCTAGCAAGAAGTCGAGATCCAATCTATTTTGATAGATAGCATTTCTCATCTGAGTTTCTTGCCGGGCCAGAATAGTCAGGGCTCTGCCGGTTTTATTAGTGATTATTTCTAAGACAGCTTGTAACCATATGATTCTGTTGATCATGTAAATGGGGATCTGGTATCCCCACGAGCCATCTTGTGCCCAAGTAGCAGGCCCATAATATTGTATGATTCTCTCAGGGGGTCATTCATCATCTTTCCAATTTCCTATAGCTATGCTTCTCTTTCTGCGGGAAGCGTAGACAAGGAAACCCAGGAGTTCACCTGTTTTTATGGGCAGTAAGAAGAAAGATGGTTTAATAGTGCCAATAACACAACTACCTGCCCACTGGTCAGGTAATTTGGCGTAAGCTCTATGCCCACATATCCAATACAATCCAGTGGGGGCTGTCCAGTCTCGGTGGGACTCTGGGTGGGTCCAGACGGTTTGCAACTTTGGGAATTTGCTAAATGGATTCCTCTCTGTTTGATTTGAACTTCACCAAGTGACTGTTTTTGTGGTACCATTATACAGTTTCTGTCCCAGACAACTGAGTCATCCTATGGGGTGAGTGAATTCTTTTCCTTCTCTCGCTATGCAATATTGTCCAATAATTGAGGTTTTTAGGACCCAGAAATTATCAGGGTGATTCTTTTGAGCCAGGAATTCATTAGGAACTGGGTCTGCAGGTACTAATTCGCAGGCTTGCCATGGCCATTGATCTCCCATTACAGTTCCTCCGCATACATAACATGAAGTGACATTGAGAGACCGGGCTACATGCTCGGCTAATTGCAAAAACAAATTTCTTGTTTTTCCTGGAATTTCTGGTACTGGCACATTCAGTTCATCATAGAAAGTTTGAAACACTGGCTCAGGAGAGTGTTTGTAAACTTCTCCTCAAACCAAGATATTTACCCGAGGATCCAATCTGGCCCCATCGATTCCTAAGGTCACATGCTCCCCTTTTTTCCAGCGAGGATCAAGGGGATTGGTTATTACTAGCTTTAAGGGGTTACATTGCCCCTTACTGCAGAAAGGGCCATTTTTTCCTTTCCAAAGGTGGACTGGATCCTTTTCATTTTTTATCCAAGTGGCCCAAATGACACAAGACCAGTATCCACATTCATTTCCACACAGTCCTAATTCGTGACAAATGTACTTATTTTCGGTCATATGGCCTTTTTTCCAACTAAAAGAGCCACATCCCCTTCCTAGCTTATTGCTATTAATAACAATACAGGCATCAGATTTCAAGATTATGCGTTTGGGCACCCCTTTTTCTTCTGTTCTGGCTAATACTTTACTTGTATCTTTCATGAGTCCCCACCAGTCTTCAGTCCTTAATCTTATTTCAAAAACTGGACATGGGAGGCTCAGAGGGGTCATAACATACATCTGGTCGGTCATTTCCTGGGCTATATACCTTGTAATGAGTGTCCTTACATAAACATATTCCTTTTAAAGTTCCTTGGCATTCATAGCAACTATAGAACAGAAAGATTGTTTTAACTTGTTGCCGTGCCTCGGTAACCTGATGTATACACTGAGAGCAGTCTTCCATGCGGGGAAAGTCAGTGGAAGTGTTTACTCTACAAGTCCAAATTATGAGGAAAATGAGTCCCATGATGATTCTCCTCATGCTTCGGCCACGCATAGACCAGTCAGCTTCCAGGTGTGACTGGAGCAGGGCTTGTCGTCCTCCTCAGAGTCACTTGCAGGGGTTTTCCGGGCTTGGTTTTGCCTCCCAGGTTTCATTGGCTGCAGGTTTCACACGCTGTGGTGGATCCAGGCTGGGATTCCTTCTACCTTTACAGCCATGGGGGTGGTCAGGATGACAGTCTGAGGTCCTTTCCACCATGGCTGCAAAGGGGCTATGTTCCAGTCCTTGAGCCACACGCGATCACCTGGAGAGAAGGGGTGAACTGGGGGGAATAAGTTGATGGGACACCTTTCATTTACCCAAGTTGAGATTGTTTGTGTAATTTTTCCTAAAGCCTGTAGCTGTCCCTGTAATTCAATTTCACCTAACTCTCGGGGAGTGCCTGGAAGCTCCCGTAGTATAAGAGGAGGCCTATGATACAATATTTCATAAGGGGAGTATCCTGTTTTCTTAGAAGGAGTGCATCTAATTTTAAACAATACCATAGGAAGAGCCTGTATCCACTTTAATCCTGTTTCCTGACATACTTTCCCTAAACTATTTTTGACAGTCTGATTCATTCGCTCCACATTTCCGGAACTCTGTGGTCGGTAGGCGGCATGTAGCTTCCAGGTGATTGCTAATGCCTTTGCTGTCTTCTGTACCAAGTCAGCCACAAACGTCAGCCCATTATCTGAGCCGATTGGTAAGGGCAGTCCAAACCTAGGAATAAGATCTCGGAGAAGCACACGGGTTACCTCGTAGGCCTTTTCAGTTCGTGTTGGATAAACCTCCACACACCCAGAGTAAGTATGCACAAGAACCAGCAAGTACTTGTTATCTTCACATTTTGGCATTTCTGTGCAGTCCACCTGAAGATCCTCAAACGAAGCCACTCCATAAGCTTGTATGCCGGGTGGAACAGTGGGGCCTTGCCTTGCATTGTGCTGCGCTCCCCTTTCTGAATAGTGAATCCCAGGTAGTGTACCTGCTGTCTGCAGATCTGAGCTTTCTTGGACACCTTATACTCAAAGTCCTCCGGGTGCCGAAGCAGGGCATGAGTCCCTTTTGCACACCTGACTGCTGTGGAGTGTCCTAGCAGAAGGTTGTCCACGTACAGGAGCAAGGCACAGCCTAGGTCTTTAGCAGGAAACTTTAAAGGAACATGTTTATGTAATGACACTCAGTACAAGGTATGTAGCCCAGGAAACGACCGACCAGATGTGTGTTATGACCCCTCTGAGCCTCCCATGTCCACAGTTTTTGAAATAAGATTAAGGACTGAAGACTGGTGGGAATTCATAAATGATACAAGTAAATGTGCAAGTAACACACCATTGTGCTACTGCTTTGGCAAGGGCTGGCAAGTGTGAAGCATAGAAGTACCAGCCTAACAATTTTTCAAGTGACTCTTGACTTAGATGAGTGGTTTCGTGCACGGTCAATACGATTGTGGCTCCCAGCAACTGCGGCGCAGCTACCCTCCCATGTGGCAGTCTGATCCATCCTCCTTTTATTACTTGCCCCCGTTCTGCGTAGAAGTCTTTTTCTTCCTTAGAATAGGTCGGTACCAGGTCAGGTGTTTGAGGGAGTAAGGGGGCTGCTACTGATGCCCGGTAAGGGTAGATGCTGCTTTTCGAGTTTCTGAATCAGCTCGAGAGTTTCCTAAGGCCACTGAGGTGGAGGCTCGCTGGTGTCCCCTGCAGTGCATGACTGCCACCCTCTGAGGTTCCCACATTGCCTCTAATAATTGTAGAGTTTCTTGTTCATATTTTATGTCCTTTCTCCCGGAGTTGTAGAGACCCTTTTCCTTATATAATGCTCTATGCACTTGGAGGGTTAGAAAGGCATATGGAGAGTCAGTGTAGATGTTTACAGTCTTACTTTCACTGAGTTCCAGAGCCCAAGTCAAAGCAATGAGCTCAGTCTTCTGGGCTGAAGTGCCCTGTGGCAACAGTTTGGCTTCAATGACAGCATCCAAAGTTACCACCGCATATCCTGCACATCCTTCTCCTTGTGGGTTAACAAAGCTGCTCCCATCCACGTATAACTCCCAGTCTACTGATGCCCATGGCTGGTTCCGAAGGTCAGGTCTGCTAGAATAGACAGAGTTCAACACCTCTATGCAGTTATGCTTGACCGGGCTCTCTGATACTGGGAGCAGGGTAGCGGGATTTAGGGTATTACAGACTTCAGTAATTATGCAGGCATTTTCACATAGCAAGCTTTGGTACTTGGTTAATCTAGCATTTCTTAGCTATGATGTCCTTTGGTATGCATCAAAGTTACCACAGCACAGGGGGCCTTTATATTCAGGTTTTGCCCAAGGGTTAGTTTATCTGCTTCTTGTGCTAACTTGGCTATTGCTGCCAGGGCCATTAGACATGGTGGCCAGCCTTTGGAAACCCTATCTAGTTGTTTTGAGAGATAGGCCACTGGCCTTGGCCAGGGCCCCACAGTCTGGGTTAAAACTCCAACTGCCATTTTTTCTCTTTTTGACACATAGAGTATAAAGGGCTTTGTCAAACCTGGTAGTCTTAGGGCTGGGGCCAATATAAGTTTTTCCTTTAACTTACAAAAGGCTTGCTGTTGTAGAGGCCTCCAATCAAAAGGCTCCCAGTCAGCCCCCTTTGTAACCCCGTACAAAGGTTTGGCTAGTACTGCAAAGTTTGGAATCCATAATCTGCAAAACCCCACACCTAGGAATTTCCTTACTTACCTTCTGGTTTTAAGTTCCGGTAGGCTGCAGGTGACCAGCTTTCTTTCTGATCCCAGGCTGCGCTTCCCTTTCCGAATAGTGAATCCCAGATAGCGTACCTGCTGTCTGCAGATCTGAGCTTTCTTCCTGGACACCTTATACTCACAGTCCTCCAGGTGCCAAAACAGGGCATCAGTCCCTTTTGCACACCCGGCTGCCGTGGAGTGTCCTAGCAGAAGGTCGTCCACGTACAGGAGCAAGATGCAGCCTAGGTCTTTAGCAGGAAACTTTTGCAGGTCTCGAGCCAGGGCCTCCCCAAAGATAGTAGGGGAGTTCTTGAACCCTTGGGGAAGCCGGGTCCAAGTGTACTGAGTAGTGATACCTGACTCTGGATCTTCCCACTGAAAGGCAAACAGCTTCTGGCTCTCAGGAGCTATTCTGATGCTAAAGAAGGCATCGTTTAACTCCAGACAGGTAAACCAGCTGTCCTCAGCTGGCAGCAGCCCTAACAATGTGTAAGGGTTAGCAACTGTTGGGTGCAGAGTCACTGTAGCTTGGTTGACCAAGTGCAAGTCCTGTACTAGTCGGTAGTCCTTGGTCCCTGGCTTAGGGACAGGCAGGAGGGGGGTGTTCCATGGAGACTGGCAAGGAACTATAATTCCATAGGTTTTCAAGCATCTGAGATGAACCTGGATTCCTTCGAGAGCTTCTCTGGGAACCAGATGCTGCTTTTGTCTGATAGGTTAGGCCCCAGGCTTAACTTCTATGAGTACGGGAACTTGGTTGACCGCCAGTTCCGGAGGATTATCCTTGGCCATACTCGGGGCCATCGCTTAGCTAGAGCTGGTTTTATCTCTTAGCCTGGTTCGGTTAGAAAAAGTCTCCATTCTTCTTCCTGGGGGACTGTAAGGGCCATGATAGCTCCTGTTCCTGGTAACTTTAGCTGTAAAGATCCCTGTTTTGTAAAGGAGATGGTGGCTCTCAGCTTGCTAAGCAAATCTCTTCCCAGCAAGGGCAAGGGACAGCCAGGCATGTACAAGAACTGGTGAACTATCTCATGTCCCCCCACTGAGCAGGTCCGTGGTAGACAGAAAGCCTTCTTAGTGGAAACTCCTGTTGCTCTGATTATATCAATGGTTTTCTTGGATAAGGGGGTGACCGGGGTGGTTACTACTGAATGTTCAGCACCAGTAATGACCAAAAACATAATATCCTTGCCCCCAATTGTCATCCTGACCGCGGGCTCCTTGGGGGCACTTGAGCTCGGTCCCCTTCAGTCCAGTAGCCCTTCAGCCAGATTGAACAAAGCTCCCTCATCTTTATCTGAGGTCTTTTGTTCCAAACCACCTTGCTCTTCCTTCAGTTGGGGACACTTAACTTTCCAATGTCCTATTTCCTTACAATAGGCGCGTTGGTTACGTTGCAAGCACGGGCGATTAGACTGGGTATTCTTTCCTGAACCCCCCTTTCCCTCTCCTTTTGGGGGAATTCCCTTAATGGCCATGGCCAGTAAGTTGGTGTTTCACCTAGCCTGGCATTCGCCTTCCTTACGGCTTTCTCTGTGGCTTGTTGCATCTCTATTCACAAACACTTGATTGGCTATTTCCAGTAACTACGAGGTATTCATACCTGCAAACCCAGCCTGTTTCTGTAATTTTCTCCTGATATCTTCTGCACTTTGACTAACTAAGGCTATGTTAATCATGCACTGATTTTCATGGCTATCTGGATCAAAAGGAGTGTACATACGATAAGCCTCACATAGTTTTTCATAGAATTGTGCTGGACTCTTCTCTTTTCCTTGGATGACCTCAGAGACCTTATTTATATTTGTGGCCTTTTGAGCCCCTTTCTTTAGACCTTCTATTAATGCCTCACGGTACAGTCTTAGCCTCTCCATGTCTGGTCCCTCGTTCGGGTCCCACTGGGGGTCTGTTCCTGGCAGTTGAATTCTTACATATTCTTGGGAGTTTTGGTAATTGACTGGGACGTGCTCCTCTAGCCTCTTAGCTGCCACCTGGAGCACCTTTTGCCTTTCATCTGTATTATAGAGGTACATGAGCAGCTGGTGGCAATCAGCCCAAGTAGGATTATGAGTCTGTATAATAGTTGAAGCAAGTCAATTAAAGCTTGAGGCTTTTCAGTGTAAGATGGAGTATTCTTTTTCCAGTTGAGGAGGTCAGCAGAGGTGAAAGGTTGATACACAAAGGCACACCTTTCTACCATGTGTCTGTTCTCATCTACCCCAGTATATCACTGTTCTCTCCGGGGCATTTGGATCCCAGTCTTGGGTCCTAAGCAAGCTGCCAAGGGAGGAGTTTCTCCCACGGCTTCACTTCCTCTCTTGTCTACTCTGGGTGGTCTAGGGGTGTGGTCATCTGGTAGAGGCGTAGGTGCTGTGGCCTCAGGGGTGGGGAGCCCTTCCTCCTGATAAGGAGGGGGTATTGCTGGTACCAATTCCTGCCATGATTCTTTTGGTGTTGGGTCGGACAGGACTTTTGGTGCCGACTTCCCTTCGGCGGGTGGAGTGAGGACCTTCCTTAACTAATGGTCCTTTTGCTGCTAGTACTGCTGCTGCCTGTCCTCTTGACCACTGTGGGGGGTCCAAAGCTAGCTGTAACCAAGAATCTATATATGGGAACTCATCTGGGTACCCTGACTTACAGGTTACCCTGTGCCATACCTTCGAGACAAGGGACCTGTCCAGGCTTCCTTCTGATGGCCAACCCACCTCTAATGCTGGCCAGTCTATCTCACACAAAGTTCTAAGTTGTCCTGGTGTCATGGTGACTCCATAATCTCCCTTAAATCCCTTTTTGAGCCGGGCGCGGTGGCTCAAGCCTGTAATCCCAGCACTTTGGGAGGCCGAGACGGGCGGATCACGAGGTCAGGAGATCGAGACCATCCTGGCTAACACGGTGAAACCCCGTCTCTACTAAAAATACAAAAACTAGCCGGGCGAGGTGGCGGGCGCCTGTAGTCCCAGCTACTCCGGAGGCTGAGGCAGGAGAATGGCATAAACCCGGGAGGCAGAGTTTGCAGTGAGCTGAGATCCGGCCACTGCACTCCAGTCCGGGCGACAGAGCGAGACTCCGCCTCAAAAAAAAAAAAAAAAAATCCCTTTTTGAATTTTTTCAACATAGTTCCTAGTAGGGTGGGCTTACTTTGTGCCTGACCCATATCTCCTCGAGACAAAACACTACGCTCACACCACACGCACACCACAAAACAAAGAATGGGTAAAAAGGGCACACACACACTTCTACAGTTTATGCCAAACCAGAATCAAAACCAAAATCAGAGTATCAAGAAATCTAAGCCAGATCAAAACCAAAACCAAAGTATCAAGCAATCCAAGTCAAGTCAAAAACAAAAACCAAAGTGCCGGTACCGGCACACCGTGGGTGATCAGGCCACGCTTCCACTCAAATGGAGTGGGCAAGTTCTCAAGACTAGTCTTACTAGTTGCAGATGTCTGGACTCCAAGTACCAGTTCCTTCCCGGTGTTCAACCACTGTGTTGATCCTCCACGGGGGCCTACCACACACTGCTCTGGTGCGGTGTCCCACAGGGTCAAACGCCTACCTGGGAGCGCTCTCAGGATCCGTGTCACTCAGGCTGGTCAGAGTCCCCCGCAGGGATGTTCCACAGGGCAGGCTTAAGCCGCCTAAGGAGATGCCTTGACCGTTTGCCGATTACCTCGCTTCCTGGTCAGGGAACCAAGAAATGTAGCAGGACAAGCTGCAGACAAAACTCCTCAGACAGCCAGTCAAAGAAGGAAGGGGTTTATTCGGACGGGGGCATCGGCAAGACTCCTGTCTCAAGAGCTGAGCTCCCCAAGTGAGCAATTCCTGTCCCTTTTAAGCGCTTATAACTCTCAGGGGGTGCATGTGAGAGGGTCGTGATTGATTGAGCAAGCAGGGGGTACGTGACTGGGGGCTGCATGCACTGGTAATTAGAATGGAACAGAACAGGACAGGGATTTTCACAGTGCATTTCTATACAATGTCTGTAATCTATAGATAACAGAACCAATTAGGTCAGGGGTTGATCTTTAAGTGCCAGGCCCAGGGTGTGGTGCCGGGCTGTCTGCCTGTGGATTTCATTTCTGCCTTTTAGTTTTTACTTCTTCTTTCTTCGGAGGCAGAAATTGGGCATAAGACGATATGACGGGTGGTCTCCTCCCTTACTTCAGGACTCCAGAATAATGAGAAATACATGTCTGTTGTTTAAACCACCTAGTCTGTGATATTTTGTTATGGTAATCCCCAGCAGAATTAACGTACCATGTGAACATGTTTTGGCTTTGGTTTTTCCCCAGTAAGATTACAGTGATACAAAAGAATTTGGCAATCTAATTTTAAAACATGGAAAGACAATGAATGAATGAGATGAGGTAATAGATTGTTGATCATCAAATGGATGTAATAGCATGCAGTCTTCTTATTCCTGCTCTCCAGCACTCCCCTCCAGGGGCCCTTTCTCAGCCAGGCCCCCTTGGTGTTGCTCGTTCTGTACCTCCCCCTTCCCTTGTCCCACCTTTGACACCTCAGCTTGAGGAGGACGCCTTTCCCACTGAAACCGTCCCCACCGGGTTGATGAGAATTGCATTCTGGTTTCTGGCTCACTTTCCTGTTGCTGAAAGTCATGCAGCGCTAGATACTGACCAATTTGCATTTTCATTGTAGTTAGGATTAGCATGTGAGCCACCATGCCCTGCTAATTTGCATCTCCATTGTACCTACAGGTAGAATTTCTGACATTAGGGCTACAAGACTATTGAGGAATTGATTTGCAGCCAGGCAGAGAGGCTCGTGTCTATAATCCTAGCACTTTAGGAGGCTGAGGTGGGTGGATAGCTTGAGCCCAAGGAGTTTGAGACCAGCCTGAGCAACATGGCAAAACGGCCTTTTTACAAAATATACAAAAAATTAGCAGGGGGTGGTGGTGCACATCTGTAGTCCTAGCTACTCTGGAAGCTGAGGTGGGAGGATCAGGTGAGCCCCGGAGGTCAAGGTTGCAGTGAGCCAAAATTATGCTATAATGTACTCCAGCCTGGGCTACAGAGTGAGAGTGTCTTTAAAAAAAAAAAAAAAAAAAGTACAGGTGCGGTGGCTCACGCCTGTGATCCCAGCACTTTGGGAGGCCGAGGTGGGCAGATCACCAGGTCAAGAGATCGAGACCATCTTGGCCAATATGGTGAAATCTCGAAAACACAAAAATTAGCTGGGCATGGTGGTGCACACCTGTATTCCCAGCTACTCAGGAGGCTGGGGCAGGACAATTGCTTGAACCCTGGAGGCAGAGGTTTCAGTGAGCTGAGATCACACCACTGCACTCCAGCCTGGCAACAGAGTGAGACTCCGTCTTTAAAAAAAAAAAAAAAAAAAAAAAAAAGCGAGGTGCGGTGGTTCACACCTGTAATCCCAGTACTTTGGGAGGCCAAGGTGGGTGGAGCACGAGGTCAGGAGATCGAGACCATCCTGGCTAACACAATGAAAACCTGTCTTAGCTTTACTAAGATACAAAATACTAAAAATACAAAAAATACAAAAAATACAAAAATACAAAAAAAATTAGCTGGGCATGGTGGTGGGTGCCTGTAGTCCCAGCTATTTGGGAGGCTGAGGCAGGAGAATGGCGTGAACCCGGGAGGCAGAGCTTGCAGTGAGCTGAGATCGCACCACTGCACTCCAGCCTGGGCAACAGAGAGAGACTCCATCTCAAAAAAAAAAAAAAGTAAAAACAATTGATTTGCATTTCTATTGTTCCTATAGATAGGATCTCTGACATTAGAATCATAGGCTTTTCTCTTTTGAGATAGGGTCTGCTCTGTTGCCAGGCTGGAGCACAATGGCACAATCATAGCTTGCTGCAGCCTTAACCCCCCAGGCTCAAGCTATCCTCCCACCTCAGCCTCCTGATCAGCTGGGACTATAGGAGTGTGTCAGGCCTCTGAGCCCAAGATAAGCCATCATACCCCTGTGACCTTCATTTATACATCCAGATGGCCTGAAGCAACTGAAGATCCACAAAAGAAGTGAAAATAGCCTTAACTGATGACATTCCACCATGGTGATTTGTTTCTGTCCCACCCTAACTGATCCATGTACTTTGTAACCTCCGCCACCCCTAAGAAGGTTCTCTGTAATTCTCCCCACCCTTGAGAATGTGCTTTGTGAGATCCACCCTCTACCTGCAAAACATTGCTCCTAACTCCACCGCCTAGCCCCAAACCCTATAAGAACTGATGATAATCCCACCACCCTTTGCTGACTCTCTTTTCGGACTCAGCCCGCCTGCACCCAGGTGATTAAAAAGCTTTATTGCTCACACAAAGCCCGTTTGGTGGTCGCTTCACTCGGACGCACGTGACAGTGTGCTCTACCATACCAGGCTAATTTTTAATTTTTTGTAGAGATGAGGGCTTGCTATGTTGAACAGGCTGGTCTGGAACTCCTGGCCTCAACCATTCCTCCCACCTCAGCCTCCCAAAGTGCTGAGATTATAGGCATGAGCCACTTAGCCTGGCCAGAATCATAAAGCTTTTGTTTAAGGATCATTTCAGGTGTTTTTCAGTAAGCAAATCTCGTAACCAGTTTGAAGAACCCCACCGCCCCCCCAAGAGGAGCAGGATCAGCCTGAGAATACAGCTTCTTCCTCTCCCTGCCTCATGACTTCACTCTGTACTCTTCAACCAATCAACAATCTCCACGCTTTGGGCCACTCCAAAACCCTTCAAAACTCTAGCCCCAAACTCCTCGGGCAGATGAATTTGAGGTTCCCTCCCATCTCCTCCTTTGGTGACCCTGTGATCAAACCTCTTTCTCTGATGCAATCTGGTATCCCAGCATTTTGATTTGCTGTGTGCATTGGGCGACAAACCTCTCAGTTACACCACCCACCTGGAAGGTGGTCTTGTCTTCCTCCAGAATCTTAGAGAAATCACCGCTTCCAAGACGAACTTTAACCCTAGGTCTTTCCTTTTTCTCATTTGTTTTGTAAAGTTTGTGAAGATTGGGCCCATCTCATGAACGTAGAGAGCTCTCCCAGGAAATCTTTTTGTTGTTATTTCTGTTGACTGATTAAGTCTAATTGTCAGAGGCATTTGAACCAGAGCAGCCCCATTCTGAATAGGGGTTGAGTAAAATAAGGCTGAGACCTACTAGGCTGCATTCCCAGGAGGTTTAGGCATTCTTAGTCACATGATGAGATAGGAGGTCTACACAAGATACAGGTCACAAAGACCTTGCTGATATAACAGGTTTTGGTAAAGAAGTCTGCCAAAACCAAGACGGTGACTACAGCGACCTCTGGTCGTCCTCACTGCTCATTATATGTGAATTACAATACATTAGCATGCTAAAAGACACTGCCACCAGCACCGTGATAGTTTACAGATGCCATGACAACGTCAAGAAGCTATTGTATCTGGTCTGAAAGGGAGGAAACCGCAGTTCTCGGAATTGTCCACCTTTTTGCTGAAATAACCCAACCCTTACTTAGCATATAATCAAGAAATAACTATAAGTATACTCAATCAAGCAGCTCATGCTGCTGCTCTGCCCAGGGAGTAGCCATATTTTTGTTTCTTTACTTCCCTGATAAACTTGCTTTCACTTTATGGATTCTCCTCGAATTCTTTCTTGTGCACGATCCAAGAACCCTCTCTTGGGGTCTGGATTGGGACCCGTTTCCTGTAATATAATTAGCATCTCCAACCAGAACAGGAAAGAAGATAAAATCCAATCTGTTTCTTCTACTTAGTTGGTTTGGTTAGAAAAAGAAAGTCAATTGTGTGCTTGAAAGGCTGGTTCCAATAATTAGAATTTTAAAAATGTTTAATTCGATTTCATCTTCGTCATTGTTAAGGTATAATGTTCAGAAAGGTAAAATCATGACTCTTATGCAAACATAAACTGAAAATATGTCAAAGATTTAGTTAACTCATTAATTATAAGGGCACATGTAAAATGTGATAATAAGATATTATAAGCATTTGAGAAACTAGTTCTAGATTGGCAATTTTATACATTGCTGGTACAGGTGTGGAACTGATTAATGTCCAACAGGGCCGTAAACTATAACCTGTGGGATTATCTGTTCCACTGGACAGAAACTAGTTTGCATTCCCATGAGACAAAATTCTACAAGTTAATCATTGTCCCTACAGACTTGCAAAATAGCTCTGACAACGAAATGTTAAGCCCAACCTGCTGCAATGAGTGAATGTCTGCATTTTAGTCTGTTCAGACTACTATAACAACATAGCTTAGACCAGGTAGCTTATAAGCAACTGATATTTATTTCTCACAGTTCTGGAGGCTGGAAAGCCAATGGTCAAGGTGCCAGCAGAGTCCACGTTTGCTGAGGTCCTGCTTCCTGATTCATGGATGCCCATCTTCTTCCTCTGTCCTCACAGCATGGAAGGGGCCAGGGATCTCTCTGAGGCCCCTTTTAAAAGGGCACTAAGGCAGGGCATGGTGGTTCATGCCTGTAATCCCAGCACTTTGGGAGGTTGAGGCAGGCGGATCACTTGAGGTCAGGAATTCGAGACCAGCCTGGCCAACACAGTGAAACCCCATCTTTACCTAAAATACAAAAATTAGCTAGGTGTGGGGGCGGGCACCTGTAATCTCAGCTACTCGGGAGGCAGAGACATGAGAATCGCTTGAACCTGGGAAGCGGAGGTTAGAGTGGAGATTGCACCACTGCACTCCAGCAGTGAGCAACACAGCGAGACTCCATCTCAAGAAAAATAAATAAATAAAATAATAATAAATAAAAGGGCACTACTCCCATTCCCAAGGGGGCTACTTTCATAACCTAATTACCTCCCAAAGGCCCCACCTTCTAATACCATCTCATTGGGGATTAGGTTTCAACATATGAATTTCGGGGGGGTCACACACACTAAAATTGTGATCTCTTTTGCCTATTCCTGAGTATCTAAAATAATGCTCAATCCGTTAGGACGGAGGTTTAAGGGTGTGCCAAACTGAGAAATAGGAGCTGGTGTCACCAGAAACCCAAACGTTCATTGTAGTTATTAGGCAATGAGGAGGAATCTGTGAATGTTGATGACTCATTTTCCCTTGCCACCAGTAACTGAAATAGAAAATTCAATGTTGGCCATCTGTCTTCTTAGGAGTAACGTGAGGAAATTATAGGCCATGGTCCTTGTTGGGAACAGGCCCTCCAAAATCTGGCCATAAACTGGCCCCACAACTGGCCATAAACAAAATCTCTGCAGCACTGTGACATGTTCATGATGGCCATAAAGTCCACGCTAGGTTGTCGGTTTACCGGAATGAGGGCAAGGAACACCTGGCCCACCCAGGACGGAAAACCGCTTAAAGGCGTTCTTAAACCACAAACAATAGCATGTGCAATCTGTGCCTTAAGGGCATGTTCCAGCTGCAGATAACTAGCCAGACCCACCCCTTTATTTCGGCCCATCCCTTTGTTTCCCATAAGGGATACTTTTAGTGAATCGAATATCTGTAGAAACAATGCTAATGACTGGCTTGCTGTTAATAAATATGTACATAAATCTCTGTTCCGGCTCTCAGCTCTAAAGGCTGTGAGACCCTTGATTTCCACTTCACATCTCTATGTTTCTGTGTGTATCTTTAATTCTTCTAGCACCGCTGGGTTAGGGTCTCCCTGACTGAGCTAGTCTCGGCAGTTCCTCTGAAATAAAATTAAGCATTCCTACCTCTAAACATTATTTTTTCCCTAAACGTATCCATTTCTAAAGTTCCTTTTCATGATTTAAAATTCTTTAAAAATCTTACTTTTCTTGGCCCGGCATGGGGCTCATGCCTGTAATCCCAGAAATTTGGGAGGCCGAGAGGAGTGGATCACCTGAACCCCGGGAGTTTGAGACTGGCCTAGGCAACATGGTGAAATTCTGTCTCTACAAAAAGATAAAAAATTAACCAGGTGTGGTGGTATGTGTCTTGTTTTTCTAAGACCACCAGAGCGAGCACAAAAGAACCAGCAAGTAGGCAAAGGTCAGGCGCAAAACTGCTAGTTTATTTTAGTAACCTAAGGTGTGGAGAAGAAGTCTGCCGGCCTCCGGCAAAGAAGGCCGGCAAAGTTCCCCTTCCCCAAGCTCTCGGACGGAGTTCCGACATCCCGACAGGCCTGGGAAGCTGGGAAGTCCGCGTGGCTCAATGGCGGAGAGCGGCTTTTCTAGGAGTGGGAGGGCAATAGGTGGGGCATGGGCGTGTCAGGGGCGTTCCGCAGGTGCGACCAGGTAAATCTTGGTCTCTTCAGATTGACGTCACCTGGTGCATGCCCAGTTGGTCTGCACCCTCCCTGGGCGCCCGCTGCATTTTCGCGGCGGGAAGAGTTGGTGGTGAAGAAGAACCCGGAAGTGCACCATCTTGCCTCCGTTCGTCCAAACAGTATGTGCCTATAGTCCCAGCTACTCTGGAGGCTGAGGTGGGAGGATTCCTTGAGCCTGGGAGTATGAGGCTGTGGTGAGCTGTGATCATGCCACTGCACTCCAGCCTCAGTCAGAGTGAGACCCTGTCTCAAAAAAAATTTGTATTTCTTACAGTACATAATTTTATGACATATTGTTCTTTAAATGTCTAATGAAAAATGACAGCTTCCTGCTTCATTCCCTCCCACCTCATGCCTATGCCCTACAGCCAATTTCTTTCAACTTTTTTCTCAAACTCTGTCAGAACTTAAAGTTCTTCTGAACCCAGTTCCTCTCCATCAGAAAATCTCTCAAGTTACTAGCTCCCCTGGTGCCCTGGGACTTCCTGCTTCACACCAGATCTGGAGCTTTCTGGCCTTTTGCAAGGCTGTTGTGCAGAGATTCACTCGCCTTGACCTTTGTTGGGGGAATTGCCTTTGACTCTGTACTGTGTTGAGTCCTTTACTTTCTGGCTCCCATTTCCTTCCTTTTTTCTTGACTTACTCTCTTGTTTTCTTTACTTTTATTTATGTATTTATTTATTATTATACTTTTAAGTTCTAGGGTACATGTGTATAACGTGCAAGTTTGTTATGTATGTATACATGTGCCATGTTGGTGTGCTGCACCCATTCACTCATCATTTACATTAGGTATATCTCCTAATGCTATCCCTGCCCCTCCCCCCACCCCACGACAGACCCCATTGTGTGATGTTCCCCTTCCTGTGTCCAAGTGTTCTCATTGTCCGATTCCCACCTATGAGTGAGAACATGTGGTGTTTGGTTTTCTGTTTTTGTGATAGTTTGCTGAGAATGATGCTTTCCAGCTGCATCCATGCCCCTACAAAGGACATGAACTCATCCTTTTTTATGGCTGCATAGTATTCCATGGTGTATATGTGCCACATTTTCTTAATCCAGTCTGTCATTGATGGACATTTAGGTTGGTTCCAAGTCTTTGCTATTGTGAATAGTGCCGCAATAAACATACGTGTGCATGTGTCTTTATAGCAGCATGATTTATAATCCTTTGGGTATATACCCAGTAATGGGATGGCTGGGTCAAATGGTATTTCTAGTTCTAGATCCTTGAGGAATCACCACACTGTCTTCCACAATGGTTGAACTAGTCTACAGTCCCACCAACAGAATAAAAATGTTACTCTTTCTCCACATCCTCTCCAGCATCTGTTTTTTCCTGACATTTTAATGATTGCCATTCTAACTGGTGTGAGATGGTATTTCGTTGTGGTTTTGATTTATATTTCTCGGATGGCTAGTGATAATGAGCATTTTTTCATGTGTCTGTTGGCTGCATAAATGTCTTCTTTTGAGAAGTGTCGGTTCATATCCTTTGCCCACTTTTTGATGGGGTTGTTTGTTTTTTTCCTGTAAATTTGAGTTCTTTGTAGGTTCTGCATATTAGCCCTTTGTCAGATGAGTAGATTGCAAAAATGTTCTCCCATTCTGTAGGTTGCCTGTTCACTCTGATGGTAGTTTCTTTTGCTGTGCAGAAGCTCTTTAGTTTAATTAGATCCCATTTGTCAATTTTGGCTTTTATTGCCATTGCTTTTGATGTTTTAGTCATGAAGTCCTTGCCCATGCCTCTGTCCTGAATGGTATTGTCTAGGTTTCTTCTAGGGTTTTTATGGTTTTAGGTCTAACATTTAAGTCTCTAATCCATCTTGAAGTAATTCTCGTATAAGTTGTAAGGAAGAGATCCAGTTTCAACTTTCTACGTATGGCTAGCTGGTTTTCCCAGTACCATTTATTAAATAGGGAATCCTTTCCCCATTGCTTGTTTTTGTCAAGTTTGTCAAAGATCAGATGGTTGTAGATATCTGGTATTCTTTCTGAGGGCTCTGTTCTGTTCCATTGGTCTATATCTCTGTTTTGGTACCAGTACCTTGCTGTTGTGGTTACTGTAGCCTTGTAGTATAGTTTGAAGTCAGGTAGTATGAGGCCTCCAGCTTTGTTCTTTTGGCTTAGGGTTGTCTTGGCAATGAGGGCTCTTTTTTGGTTCCATATGAACTTTAAAGTAGTTTTTTCCTATTCTGTGAAGAAAGTCATTGGTAGCTTAATGGGAATGACACTGAATCTATAAATTATCTTGGGCAGTATGGCCATTTTCACAACATTGATTCTTCCTATCCTTGAGCATGGAATGTTCTTCCATTTGTTTGTGTCCTCTTTTATTTCATTGAGCAGCAGTTTGTAGTTCTTGAAGAGGTCCTTCACATCCCTTGTAAGTTGGATTCCTAGGTATTTTATTCTATTTGAAGCAATTGTGAATGGAAGTTCACTCATGATTTGGCTCTCTGTTTGTTGTTGGTGTATAAGAATGCTTGTGATTTTTGCACATTGATTTTGTATCCTGAGATTTTCCTGAAGTTGCTTATCGGCTTAAGGAGATTTTGGGCTGAGACGATGGAGTTTTCTAAATATACAATCATGTCATCTGCAAACAGGGACAATTTGACTTCCTCTTTTCCTAATTGAATACCCTTTATTTCTTTCTTCTGCCTGATTGTCCTGGCCAGAACTTCCAACACTATGTTGAATACGAGTGGAGAGAGAGGGCATCCCTGTCTTGTGCCAGTTTTCAAAGGGAATGCTTCCAGTTTTTGCCCATTCAGTATGATATTGGCTGTGCGTTTGTCATAAATACTCTTATTATTTTGAGATACATTCCATCAATACAGAATTTATTGAGAGTTTTTAGCATGAAGGGTTGAATTTTGTTGGAGGCCTTTTCTGCACCTATTGAGATAATCATGTGGTTTTTGTCTTTGGTTCTGTTTATATGCTGGATTACATTTACTAATTTGCATATGTTGAACCAGCCTTGCATCCCAGGGATGAAGCCCACTTGATCATGGTGGATAAGCTTTTTGATGTGCTGCTGGATTCTGTTTGCCAGTATTTTATTGAGGATTTTTGCACTGATGTTCATCAGGGATATTGGTCTAAAATTCTCTTTTTTTGTTGTGTCTCTGACTTGTTTTATTTTCTTCAGTATTTCCTGAGAAAGTACATTTGGCAAGTAAAGTTTTTAAGGTGTCTGGAATTGTCTTTATTTTACACTCATATTTGATTAATAGTTTAGTTGGGTATAGAATTCCTAGTTTAAAATCACTATCCCTCAGACTTGTCTTTTTTTTCTTTTTTGAGACACAGTCTTGCTCTGTTGCCTGGGATGAAGTGCAGAGGCACAATCAAAGCTCATTGCAGCCTCAAACTCTTGGGCTCAAAAGATCCTCTCCCTTTAGCCCCTCAAGTAGTTGGGATTGCAGGTGTGTGCCACCATGTTCAGCTAATTTTAAAATTATTTTTTAGAGATGGGGTCTTGCTAAGTTGCCCAGACTCATCTTGAACTTCTGGATTTAAGTGATCCTCTCACCTCAGCCTCCCAAAACACTGGGATTACAGGCGTGAGCCACTGAGCTTGGCCACCCTCAGATTTTTGAAAGTTTTATTCCACTGTCTACTAGCTTCAGTGTTTTACTGAGAATTGCAATATTGATTTGATTTCTAATCATCTGTTTGTGATCTTTTTCTTCTTTTTGGAAGGGTTTAGGATCTTTTTATCCTGGATGCTCTGAAATAACCCTGGCAAGGGTTTTTTTTTTTTTTTTTTTTTTTTTTTTGACAGGGTCTTGCTGTCACCCAGGCAGGAGTGCAGTGGTACAATCAGGGCTCACTGCAGCCTTGACCTCCCTGCTCAGGAGATCCTCTCACCTCAGACCCCTAAGTAGCTGGGACCATGATTGAGTACCACTAAGTACCACTAATAAACTTTCGTTTTTTTGTTTTGTTTTGTTTTTGTTTTTTTCTTTGATTTTTTTTGAGATGGAGTCTCACTCTGTCACCAGGCTGGAGTGCAGTGGCAAGATCTCCGCTCATCAAAACCTCTGCCTCCCAGGTTCAAGTGATTCTTCTGCCTCAGCCTCCCAAGTAGCTGGGATTACAGGCATGCAACACCATGCCCAGCTAATTTTATAATTTTAGTAGAGATGGGGTTTCTCCATGTTGGCCAGGATGGTCTCGAACTCCTGACCTCAGGTGATCCACCCGCCTCGGCCTTCCAAAGTGCTGGGATTACAGGCATGAGCCACCGTGCCCAGCCTGTATCTTCTTTATAGATGTTCACACTAAGGACAGCAATATAATTCAGTGAGGTGTGTGTTTGTCAAAGGAAACGAGGAAAAATAAATATTTAACAGACATAATTGTATTCATCACAGAGTTATAATTGGTTAGTTCCAACTTTTATACTCTAGGGTTGCCGCCATCCGCAAGTGGTGATTAAGCAATTAAAATGTGTCCAGTGTGAATGAAAAATGAAATTTTATTTAAAAAAATACTTCATTACTTTACATTTAAATCTAGAGACATGCACAGTGGCTCACACCTGTAATCCCAGCACTTTGGGAGGCTGAGGTGGGCAGATCACCTGAGGTCAGGAGTTCAAGACTAGCCTAGCAACATGGTTAACCCCATCTCTACTAAAAATACAAAAATCATCTGGGAGTGGTGGTGTGTGCCTGTAATCCCAGCTACTCAGGAGGCTGAGGCATGAGAATTGCTTGAACCCGGGAGGCAGAGGCTGCAGTGAGCCAAAATGGCACCATTGTACTCCAGCCTGGGTGACAGAGCAAGACTCTGTCTCAAAAAAATAAATAAATAAAAATAATAGATAAACAAATGAATTTAAATCTAAATAGCCACACATGGCTAGTGGCTACCATATTGGACAGCAGAGTTCTAGAATATCACAGAAATTTTCCTTTTCTTCATTTCATAGCATTTTCTGTAACATGAGGGGAATTAACCATTTGAGCTCGCATGTGTCATCTTAGTCCACTAGTGTTGCTATAAAGAAATACTTGAGGCAGGGTAGACTGAGTGCAGTGGCTCATACCTGTAATCCCAGCACTTTGGGGGGCCAAGGCAGGTGGACCGCCTGAGCTCGGTAGTTCAAAACCAGCCTGGGAGGCCGGGCATGGTGGCTCAAGCCTGTAATCCCAGCACTTTGGGAGGCCGAGACGGGTGGATCGTGAGGTCAGGAGATCGAGACCATCCTGGCTAACACGGTGAAACCCCGTCTCTACTAAAAAAATACAAAAAACTAGCCGGGCAAGGTGGCAGACACCTGTGGTCCCAGCTGCTCTGGAGGCTGAGGCGGGAGAATGGCATAAACCCGGGAGGCGGAGCTTGCAGTGAGCTGAGATCTGGCCACTACTCTCCAGCCTGGGCGACAGAGCTGGACTCTGTCTCAAAAAAAAAAAAAAAAAAAAAAAAAAACCAGCCTGGGCAACATGGCAAAATCCCATCTCTACTAAAAATACAGAAAATTAGCTGGGCGTAGGCTGGGCACAATGGCTTAATTCCAGCACTTTGGGAGGCCAAGGTGGGCAGATCACGAGGTCAGGAGATCAAGACCATCCTGGCTAACATGGTGAAACCCCATCTCTACTAAATATACAAAAAATTAGCCAGGGGTGGTGGTGGGCGCCTGTAGTCCCAGCTACTCGGGAGGCTGAGGCAGGAGAATGGCATGAATCTGGGAGGTGGAGCTTGCAGTGAGCCAAGACTGCACCACTGCACTCCAGCCTGGGTGACAGAGTGAGACTCCATCTCAAAAAAAAAAAAAAAAA
>NC_045448.1:103320660-103355690 GCF_002776525.5 Piliocolobus tephrosceles
AAAAAAAAAAAAAAAAAAGAAAAGAAAATTAGCTGGGTGTGGTGGCAAGCGCCTGTAATCCCAGTCTGGGATTACAGGGAGGCTGAGGCAGGAAAATCACTTGAACCCAGGAGGTGGAGGTTGCAGTGAGCTGAGATCATGCCACTGTACTCCAGCCTGGATAACAGCAAGACTCTGTCTCAAAAAAAAAAAAAAAAAAATACTTGAGACAGGGTAATTCACAAGGAAAAGAGGTTTATTTGGCTCACAATTCTGCAGGTTGTACAGGAAGCATGGCACCAGTATCTGCTTCTGGTGAGGCCTCAGGAAGCTTCCACTCATGGCAGAAGGCAAAGAGGGAGCTGGCATGTCACATGGTGAGGGGGAAAGAGACAGAGGAGGAAGTGCCAGGGTCTTTTTTACAATCAGATCTTGGGGAAACTACTAGAGTAAGAATTTACTCATTACCAGGAGGACAGCACCAAGACATTCATGAGGGATCAGCCCTCATGACCCAAACACCTCCCACTTGGCCCTGCCTCCAACACTAGGGATCATATTGTTACTGAGAAATCAACAGGCTCACTGCCCAATATGCATTGAGGCCAATACCATGGCACTAGCTTTTGAGAAAAGAAGAGTTTTGGCCGGGTGCAGCAGTTCATGCCTGTAATCCCAGCACTTTGGGAGGCCGAGGTGTGTGGACTGCCTGAGTTCAGGAGTTTGAGACCAACCTGGACAATGTGGTGAAACACCATTTCTACTAAAAATACAAAAAAAAAAAAAAAAAAAAAATCAGCCGGGCGTGGTGACCCACGCCTGTAATCCCAGCAACTTGGGAGGCTGAGGCAGGAGAATTGCTTGAACCCGGGAGGCTGACGTTGCAGTGGGCTGAGATTGTGCCACTGCACTCCAGCCTGAGCGATAGAGCAAGACTCTGTATGGGGAAAAAAAAAAAAAAAACTTTATTGCAAATCAACTGGCAAGGAGACAGGAGAAATGCTCAAATCTGTCCTGCCAAGCGGGGTTTGGGTTGGGTTTTATTTTTATTATTTATTTATTTATTTTTGAGATGGAGTCTCGCTCTGTCACCCAGGCTGGAGGGCAGTGGCGCCATCTCAGCTCACTGCAACCTCTGCCTCCCATGTTAAAGTGATTCTCCTGCTTCAGCTTCCTGAGTAGCTGGGATTACAGGGGCACACCGCTACGCTTGACAAATTTTTGTATTTTTAGTAGAGATGGGGTTTCACCATGTTGGTCAGGTTGGTCTTGAATTCCTGACCTTGTGATCTGCCTGCCTCGGCCTCTCAAAGTCCTGGGATTACAGGTTTGAGCCACTGTGCCTGGCCTGGGTTGGGTTCTATAAGTATAGGGTAATGAAGTGTGATCTGATTAGATCTTGCAACGAGATGATGCCAGGAGGCATGATCTGACTGAATCCTGCCATGGGGTGATGGCAGAGCTCAGTCTGATTGGATCCTGGATTCTGCCAGGCAGCGTGGCTTCTTAATTTAGTCCCTGTTCCTTTGAGCATTTAGGTTCCTCCTGGGGTTGCAAAGCTTGGTTCCTTTGGGTGTGCTCAGGTTACCTGTCCTTCAACCTGGGCGTCCATGACAACCAATAAATAACTCACAACTTTATTACATGATAGTTGAACCAGACTGCTCTGATGTGGTTACAAAATTTCAACCTGAGATTTGGAGGAGACCAATATCCCAACTATATCATGTCCATAGACTACACGTTATAACATAATTGGGACATGAATAGTTTTACACAGATTTCGGTAATTAGGGGGTAGATTAAATAATACGATAATCAACACATACTTAAAATCTAGAAGAAAAAATATGTTAACATCAGTAGGTGTGATGAAGTGAAAGAGGAAAGGACACAATATAGTCTGGTGAATAACAATTAGAAATCAGGCTGGGCACGGTGGCTCAAGCCTGTAATCCCAGCACTTTGGGAGGCCGAGACGGGCGGATCACAAGGTCAGGAGATCGAGACCATCCTGGCTAATACGGTGAAACCCTGTCTCTACTAAAGAATACAAAAAACTAGCCGGAGGCGGGCGCCTGTAATCCCAGCTACTTGGGAGGCGGAGGCAGGAGAATGGTGTAAACCTGGGAGGCGGAGCTTGCAGTGAGCTGAGATCCGGCCACCGCACTCCAGTCTGGGCACTCCAGCCTGGGCAACAGAGCCAGACTCCGTCTCAAAAAAAAAAAAAAAAAAAAAATCAGGATAAGAGGATGTCCTGCTCTTACTGGTTCAGTGGTGGCTGAACATTCAAAGAAAACATTTTCAGGTCAAATACGGGGTTCTCAGAAAGAACAGTGTAATTTGTACCTTGGGAAGATTCCAGTTTATGAAGGTCCTTTTAATCGATCAAAATTCTTTTCTTTCTGCTTAAGGAGCTTATGATTGAAATAGAATGCAGATTCTGTATCAGCTGAAGATTAGTAACCTTTCAGAGCTAATTAGAGAACATTCCGAGGTTTTGTCCTTTGATTTAATACTATGATGGTGTAGGGGTTCTTAGTATAGGTTCTCCGACTTACAAAGAAATGAAACAAACTGGTTGTAAAATAGGGAAAGAATTTGGAATAGGACAGGGCCATTTGTACATCCCCTACTGTAATTTTCCTTGGCACATGTGCAGACTCACAATCATTGCCATTTGTTATGATTTTTCAGATTCTGATGTGTGTGTGTATTTTGAGATACAAAAAGAGCTAAAAAGGAAACCTAAGATCTTTTCTCTGCCTAGTTCTGCCCTCTCATCTCTTTTGGCCTCTCCCTGTCCTTGTTTCTCCAGAGAGGAGCGCCTGGCCTGGGTGCAGGCTGGAAAGTCTTGGGAGGGTATTCTGAGGAGCTGGATCTGAGCTAGACTTTTGTTGGAGCCTTTCAAATATGTTGACATAATGTAAGTATGGAGACAAGCAGAGGTTGGGTGAACTGCCCTAGACGACAGACGGATGAGTGCACTGTCCCTACGAAAGGGGATGCCAGGGGACCCTCCTCCTCACCAACCCCTGAAGCAAGTGCTTTCTAAGGCTGAATTCTAACTACACCACAGACCAGGAGGGCTCCATGACTTGGGTAGGGAAGAGGGCGGTGGTAGTGTTGGCTGTAATTTACTTTAAAATATGTTAGTGCCGGCTATCAAATGACATATATGTGCATGTTGACTGGTTTCAACCTACATTCTAGAGACAGCATCAGATACCCTAATCCCAATAACGAATGCACACTCCAGGAGCCGTTAGAGCACATGCAATTAAATGCCTACACTTTTTTTTTTTTTTTGAGACGGAGTCTCGCTCTGTCGCCCAGGCTGGAGTGCAGTGGCCGGATCTCAGCTCACTGCAAGCTCCGCCTCCCGGGTTCACCCCATACTCCTGCCTCAGCCTCCCGAGTAGCCGGGACTACAGGCGCCCGCCACCTCGCCCGGCTCATATTTTGTATTTTTAGTAGAGACGGGGTTTCACCGTGTTAGTCAGTATGGTCTCGATCTCCTGACCTTGTGATCCACCCGTCTCGGCCTCCCAAAGTGCTGGGATTACAGCCTTGAGCCACCGTGCCCGGCCAAATGCCTACACTTTTAGCAGGGGGTGGTGGTAGGCACCTGTAATCCCAACCACTCAGGAGGCTGAGGCAGGAGAATCACTTGAACCCTGGAGGCAGAGGTTGCAGTGACCCAAGATTGCGCCACTGCACTCCAGCCTGGGTGACAGAGCAGACCCTATCTCAAAAAAAGCAAAAATGCCTATACTCCAGCTGTCTTTCTCTCCAATCGACGACAAGGCCGGGCATGCTGGCTCACACCTGCAATCCCAGCACTTTGGGAGTCCGAGATGGGTGGATCACCTGAGGTCAGGAGTTTGAGATCAGCCTGGCCAACACGTATTCTCTCCTAAAAATACAAATATTAGCTGGGTGTGGTGGCAGGTGCCTGTAATCCCAGCTACTTGGGAAGCTGAGGCAGGAAAATCACTTGAACTTAGGAGGCAGGGGTTGTAGTGAGCTGAGATCACGCTACTGTACTCCATCCTGGGCAACAGAGTAAGACTCTGTCTCAGAAAACAAAAAACAAAACAAAAAAACTAGCCAAGTACAGTGGGTCACTCTTGTAATCCCAGCACTTTGGGATGCTGAGGCGGGTGGATCACGAGGTCAGCAGTTCAAGACCAGCCTGGCCAAGATGGTGAAACCCTGTCTCTATTAAAAATACAAAAATTAGCCGGGCATGGTGGTGGGCGCCTGTAATTTCAGCTACTCGGGAAGCTGAGGCAGAGAATTGTTTGAACTCGGGAGGCAGAGGTTGCAGTGAGTCGAGATCACACCACTGCACTCCAGCCTGGGCAACAGAGCGAGACTCCGTCTCAAAAAACAAAAAACAAAACAAACACCCAAAACACTGGTTGGTAGCAGTGTTTTGGGTGTTTGGCCTTTGTCCCTCCCCCTCCTGGAATGGCATTTGAGGTTTGACCTAAATGGGCCCGTGTCCAGCTTCTGATTCAAAGCATTCTGGTTGCTTGGTGCCAACCATGAAGTGACTTCTAGGATACAGTCAAATTTTTACTTTGGCTAAACATTTAATGCAAGTTGTAGTCAAAGACCTGAGACTTCAGGAGCTTACAGAACAGGATGTAGGGTTATCTTGGGCTCTTTTTCTAATACATGAGTTTAAATTTTTTATTTTATTTTTAGAGGTACATAGTAGGCGTATATATTTACAGGGTACCTTTTTTTGGGACAGGGTCTCGCTCTGTTACCCTGGCTAGAATGCAGTGGAATGAACATGGCTCACTGAAGCCTTGACCTCCTGTGCTCAAGTGACCTTCTGGCCTCAGTCTCCGGAGTAGCTGGGACTACAGGCACACACCACCATGCCCAGCTAATTAAAAAACTTTTTTTTGTGTGTGCGTGGAGAAGGGGTCTTGCCATCTTGCCATGTTGCCCAGGCTGGCCTCAAACTCTTGGGCTCAAGTAATCCTCCCGCCTTGACCTCCCAAAGTGCTGGGATTACAGGTGTGAGCCACCATGCCCGGCCTCTAATACATGTTTAATACATGTTTGAGCGTGCTGCAAAATTTAAGAGACTTGCTTCCATTTTAACAAATGATGTCTCTTGAGTATACGGTGGTGATGAAGGGGATATCTACACCCTCACTTATTCAAACCAGTAGTGGCTGACATTTAGCAAAAAGAACCTAGTGGTTACACATAACCAAACTAATGTTTGTTTGCAATAGAGATTGAACGTGGAGAGGTCATTCTTTCTTTCTTTCTTTTTTTTGAGATGGAGTCTCGTTCTGTTGCCCAGGCTGGAGTGCAGTGGTGCGATCTCAGCTCAATGCAAGCTCCGCAGCCTCCCGGGTTCATGCCATTTTCCTGCCTCAGCCTCCCTAGAAGCTGGGACTACAGGCGCCCGCCACCATGCCCGGCTAATTTTTTTGCATTTTTAGTAGAGACAGGGTTTCACCGTGTTCGCCAGGATGGTCTTGATCTCCTGACCTCGTGATCCGCCCGCCTCGGCCTCCCAAAGTGCTGGGATTACAGGCGTGAGCCACCGCGCCTGGCCAGAGAGGTCATTATTTCTGAGTTGCTGTCATCCTTTCCTGGGGTGCTTGACTCTCACTGTGCTTGCGAGAATGCTGGGGAAGGTCCTTCAGTCTGCAGGATACAAAAGCGATTTCAGAATTGCAGACAGAGGTGAGATATGTCACAGGTATACCCAGGGCTAGGGTTGGAATAACCCAGAGGTGATTATAACAGTTGCTGTTTAGAAGACATGCACAGGACAAGCCTGAGGTAGGTGTATGACTTAGGTTACTTTACTTAAGCCTTATAATATCTTAGTGAGACAGAGGTATCCCTGTGAAGAAACTGAAATTTTAAGAGATTAAGGAACTTACCTGTGGTTGCATAGCTAGGAGCTAGGAAAAGGAGATTATTGAATCCATATCTGCGTCCTTTGAAGCCCATGTTATTTGGATGAGGGCTCTAATCTTTATTGAAAGTGATGCTAAGGAAAAATATAGATGCCACTCTGCTTCCATTAATAAGACTGAAACCAATTTAAACTGTTCATTAATGGAAGAAGCATTGGGCTGAGATTTGGAAAAGCCTAGCAGCAAATCCTGGTTCTGTCATGTAGGGGATATGTAATATTGGCAAGTTTCTAAACTTCTCTTTGGGTTGAGTGTTCTCATCTGTAAAATGGGACTAATTTTAATTTCCTTTTAAATTTATTGTGAGAAATAAGTGAGACACCTGTTGAAAGTACAAGCACAGAGCTTAGTATATAGTAGTCCTCCATCAGCGTTCTTTTCCCTTGGGGGAAACTCATCCTACTACGACATAAAGCCAGGAACCAGCATTTATTTATTTATTTTGAGACAGTCTCGTTCTGTCGCCCAGGCTGGAGAGCAATCGCGCAATCTCAGCTCACTGCAATTTCCACCTCCTGAGGTCAAGCAATTCTCATGCCTCAGCCTCTCGAGTAGCTGGGATTACAGGTGCCCGCCACCATGCCCGGCTAATTTTTGTATTTTTAGTAGAGACAGGGTTTCACTGTGTTGGCCACTGGTCTCAAATTCATGACCTCAGGTGATCCGCCCCACTTGGCCTTCCAAAGTGCTGGGTTTACAGGTGTGAGCCACCGCACCGGGCCTACAATTTTTTTTGAATCCCAGGAATCTCTCACAGTGCTGGTCTGTTGAACATATTCAATGGCTGTTTCTTGACTTTGCAAATCCCTTGAAACTTGTTAGCTTATTCCTGGGCTTCTTGTGACTGATTTTGAGTGTGTTTTGCACCCATTGGATGGAAGGCACTGTAGCAGAAGGTGTGAATACACACCCAGGGCTCCTTCACTGCCTGTTACCTTACAACTGAGCTGTCAGAAGTGGGAGAGAACCTGTAGCCTGGGCCAATGAGCTGCCCTTCACAGCATTCATGTTATAAGAGGAAATACAAAATCATGATTTAGACAAGCAGTCAAGCTAGAAATGTGAGCCAAAAGTCAACGAGGAAAATGTGATAGCAGTTTTCAAAAGGAAATCAATAATATCAAAAGCATACAGTTAAAAAATTATTTTAAAGATTAAAAAAATTAATGAAAAACCAAAAACAACTACATTTAGTAGCTATCTGAACACTAATAGAAGCTTGTAGGTAACATAAGTGACAATTCTATTAAGAACTAAAGAGTATTAATTATGGGCCGGATGTGGTGGCTCATGCCTGTAATCCCAGCACTTTGAAAGGTTGAGGCAGGAGATCACCTGAGGTCAGGAGTTTGAGACCAGCCTGGCCAACATGGTGAAACCCCATCTCTACTAAAAATACAAAGATTAGCTGGCTGTGGTGGTGCATGCTTGTGGTCCCAGCTACTTGGGAGACTGAGCGGGGAGAATCGCTTGAACCTGGTAGGCAGAGGTTGCAGTGAGCTGAGATCATACCACTGTACTACAGCCTGGGCGACAGAGAAATAGAGTCTCAAAATAACAATAGTAATAATAAAAAGAGTATTAATTGTGCAGGAAAACCAGAAATGCCTTATCATTGCTTTTTTGTATTGGGTCTAATATTTTCAGAATATTTAGTTTTTCTTCTCCATTTCTTTCTCCTTTTCCCTTCCTCCTCTGCATGTATGAAGGGAAGGGCAAGGGGCTGGTGATGCTGTCTGGAACAGCTGATATGGGCAGGCTGGGCTGCTAGGACAGACCTAGGAGCCAGGTCCTGGATCCAGGAAAAGAGGTCCTGGCCCAGCACCACCCCTCACCCCCAAGTGGAAGTCATCATCACGTGAATAGGCTTTGTGTGTGCCGTTTCCTTCCCCTGCACAACAAGGGATTTTTGGTATTTCTCGCCAAACCAGTGATGAGTTGGGCCAGTCACCTGCCAGTTGAGTTCATGTTAACTACAAGCAAGTGCTGACAGTGAAGTGTGGAATGAGTGGTGCGCTTTCATCTCTGAATGCTTGGCATTCCACGGCAGGACGTGCAGTGTGCTCGTCTTTCTGTGACCTTTCTCAGTCTGCGACTCACCACGTGAGGGGGACCACAGCAGGCAGATGTCACTGCGGTTTGGGTGCTCTCAGAGGAGGGAGGTGTCCTAGAGGTTGGGTCTACTTCTCAAGGTTTTGCCAAGGTCGAAGGGACTAGTATCTTTTCTCGGGGCCAGTGAGTATGTTTAGTGGGGTGTTTGTATCCTGGATAGGAGAACAAAAGTAATTTTGAGGGTCATTTTCTCTTTATTTTATTTATTTTTTGAGATGGAATCTCACTCTGTTGCCAGGCTGGAGTGCAGTGGCGTGATCTCAGCTCACTGCAAGCTCCGCCTCCCGGGTTCAAGTGATTCTCCTGCCTCAGCCTCCTGACTAGCTGGGACTATAGACGTGTGCCACCATGCCCAGCTAATTTTTGTATTTTTGTAGAGACGAGGTTTCACTATGTTGGCCAGGCTGGTCTCAACCTCCTGACCTCGTGATCCGCCTGCCTTGTCCTCCCAAAGTGCTGGAATTACAGGCGTGAGTCACCACACCCCGCCTTGAGGGTCCTTTTCTCTTATCTCTCCTTTTTTTTTGGTAGAGATGGGGTCTCGCTATGTTGCCCAGGCTGGTCTCAAACTCCTGGCCTCAAGTGATCCTCCTGCCTCAACCTCTTAAAATGCTGGGGTTACAGGTGTGAGCCATCGTCCCTGGCTTCTCCTTTTTCCATCTTTCAACTACAACAAAGTATTTTCAACACCCTACTAATCCTTTTCCCTGTCTTCTTACTGCTAAAGAATAATTTCCAAAAAGTCAAAAGCATGATTCTCACTGTAAATATAAAATGAACATGGATCAAAGATTTTATTCAACTCATTCATTAATGAGGGAATCAGTACAATGTTAAGATTAGTTCAAAGGAGAATTTGAAGAACAGATATATAGGTATAGACATGGATATTAATCAGGAATGCCGAGTGAATTTGCGAGTGGATGCAAAACTAATTAATATTCTATAGGATATCTTTATGGACCAAAGTTTATTTGCATTGCTTTGGACAAGAGTCCTGTGCATTATGATCTCTTTTCTACAAGTTACCTTTTAAGGTATTCAGCGTTTTCTGTATATTCATAGTATATTAAGAAACTTCGGCTGGGTGCAGTGGCTCACAACTATAATTCCAGAACTTTGGGAGGCCGAGGCAGGTGGATCACCTGAGGTTAGGAGTTTGAGACCAACCTCACCAACATGGCAAAACCCCTTCTCTACTAAAAATAAAAAAAAAAAATTAGCCAGGCGTGGTGGCGTGTGCCTGTAGTCTCAGCTACTCAAGAGGCTGAGGCATGAGAATTGCTTGAACCTGGGAGGTGGAAGTCGCAGCTAGCAGAGATCACAGCACTGCACTCCAGCCTAGACAACAGAACCAGACTCCGTCGCAATTAAAAAAAAAGAGAAAGAAAAGATACATCACCACATTTTCTGAAACATTTTAATCACTCCAATATATAACACACTAAATCATGAATCCCAAGTGAGTGTATGCATATTCATAAATTTTGCTGAATTTTACTTTATATTTTTCTTTATTCAAGACAGGGTCTTGCTCTGTCACCAGGCTGGAGTGCAGTGGTGCCGTGATAACTCTCTGCAGCTTGACCTCCTAGGTTCAAATGATCCTCCTACCTCAGCCTTTGAGCAGCTGGGACCAGAGGCATGCGTGCACCACCACACGTGGCTAATTTTTAAATTTTTTGTAGAGATGGTGTCTCTACACCATCTCGGTGTTACCGAGGCTGGTCTTAACTCCTGGCCTCAAGCAATCCTCCTGTCTCTGCCTTCCAAAGTGCTGGGAATACAGGCGTGAGCCACCATGCCTGGCCTAACCTAATATTTCATCCTCCTTAGTCTAACACTTTAGAATCCATTCCCATACACAGCTTCTTTGCAACACATATGGGCAAGATATTTTTCCAGCTTTTGTGGTATATAATCTATTTCCATCCTCCCCTTTTCTGGCTGACCTTGCATTTATCTTTCTGGGCTTTGTAGAGAGTTTATTCTTGTTATGGTCCTGGAGTCAATGAGGTACATCAGGGGCAAGTTTGGAGGAGAAGAGGCATCCATGTGGGAGGCAAAGGCCCCAGTCAAGTCTCGGAAAGGTCTTAATGTAAATGAAGGGTAATTTCCTTTCACAGGGGAGGCGGGGCTGCTTCTGTACACAAGGGAGCCTTGGGATTTGGGAATTCGGCTTTGTGTCTGTCCAAATGTTCCTATCACAAGTCTACGGTCCTACTCCTTCCCAATCAGTGTCCTAATCTCAGCAAGAGAACTCGCTGAGGTTGAGCACTTAACCTTTGCCACAATTCTGTAATCTGTACAATTATATTTAGTATCTGAAGAGGAACTTAGTCTGTCCCGTGCCTACCCCAGATAAATGGTTCTTTGAATTTCAGCATATCTGTATCTTAAAATGAGAATTTAATATTCATGCTTATCTTTTCCACTGTTTAACAACTCTCCAGGGCAGTCAGAAACATCCATTTCACTCTACAATCTTTATAATTATTACTGTTGCCATAGCAATCAAGTGCAACAGCAGCAAAAGCCCCCAAAGCTTTGTGGTCCATCTGCCCCTCACACTGCTCCCAGTGCTAACTGGAGTCATCCTGCTGCCCCTGTATCCCTGGGTTACTAGCATCCCTTTTGTTCCCTATGCACGCACGAATCTGTGTGTAACCCAGCCAGAATCCCGGTTGAGAAACTGTGTTTCCTGGGGTCACTCTGCTATCAGCCAGGGTCTTGGTAGGAAATGCAGTCCATCTCTGAAAGGTTGAAGAGACTTGCTGCTCAACAGCTGTGGGCAGAATTACAGAGGCAACTGGATTGATATGCTAGGATGGCTGTAACAAAGTACGAGAAGTGAGGTAGCTTAAACAACAGAAATGTATTATCTCCCAGTTCTGGGAGCTAGACATCTGAGATCAAGGTTGTCGGCAGGGAAGGATCTGTTTCAGGCCCCTCTCCCGGCTTCTGGCAGTTCCTTGGCTCATAGCAGCACAATTCTAATTTTCTCATGGTGTTCTCCTTGTGGATTTATCTTCCCAAATTTCCTCTTCTTATAGGGACACCGGTCATTATGGATTAGGGGGCCACCCTAATAACCTGATCTTAACTAATTACACCCGTAATCATCCTTTTTTCAGATAAGGTCACATTCTGAGTTGCTGGGAGTTAGGACCTCAACATAGGAATCTCGGGAGACGTAAGTCAACCTGTAACCCCATCAAGGGTGATGAACACATAGAGATGAGCAACCACGGGAAGTGGTTAGGGCTCTGCTGGACTTCTCCACCCGCTCCTCCAGATCCCCTCTTCACCCTCTTCCACCTTGTTGTGTGCCTGGGAGGCTGACTGCCACAGACTGCAGCCTGCGCTCCCCTGCCTCCTATTGGCTTCTATTTGACTTGGGTAATGGCACAGGCAGGGGCTTCGGAGGTGGGAGAGAGAGAATAGAAACACAGTCCCTCATAGTACCCTCCCATGCCTTCCCAATGACTTTCATATCCCTCTCCGTGCTTCTGTCATATTTAATATTTGGCAGATCAGAGCTGAATAATGTTTAAAACATGGGTGAGTGTGTGTGCACCATTTCAGAAGTTTTTGAACATTTAATAATAATGGCTGATGTTGCGTACTTACTTTGTGTTGTAAGTACTTACTACAGTATGCTCTTGATAGTTCCTAAAAGGGAGGCACTGATTATCCTAATTTTAGAGTTGAGTAAACTGAGGCCCATTGAGATTGGTGCCTTGCCCAAGGTCAAGATCACACAGCTAAATTAGCAGCAGTTGCAGGATTGGATTTGGGGCTGTCAGCCACCAGAGGCTGCTCTAAACCACGAGGTCATCTGCACTGATCCATTTACCGGACATGACCTCCCCTACTTGACCTCCTGTCAAACTCATCTTCATTTTCAAGTTCTGGTCTAGCAACAGCTGTTCTGTGGGGCTTTCTCAGTTCCCTCCCCCAAGAACTGACCACGTGGTCTGCATACAGCTCTCTGGTCCCTGCCCTCCCTTGGTTGGCTCCTGTTAGGAAACCTACCGCTCTTTTCTGACTCATTTTCCTACCTGTGAGTTCTTCAGGGCAGACAGGTCTCCCAGTTCATCTCTGCGATTCCCGGGCCTGGCAGTGTGTCTGTGCCGGAGGTGCCAGTAAATGTCTCTGGAAGGAATGTTTTCTTACTGTCCCTGACTGTTCTACACGCCCTGGTGCACCCTAATGGTCCCGGTGGCCACTGACTTCCTTCCTCAGTTTCATTCAGAGGCTATCTGTTAGTGGCTGCCAGTCCTGGACCATGCTCTCTCTCCTGGCCTCTGGGTGGGCGTTCCTGTCCCCCGCCCACAGGGTTCTTGTCTGCCAGCTCTGGTCAGGGTTTCTGAGCTGCTTGCTCCCTTCTGGGGGCGCTTCCCTCAGTTCCCAGGCGTCCTGGGCCGGGGAGGGGTCAGGATTGACTTTACTTCCACTTCAGTCATGTTTTGTCAGGGATGTTTTGATGGGATTGTTCTTGTCTTCTTTTGCTAGGTAGGGTGTTGAATGTCACTGCCTCCCTGTGGAGATCTTTGGAGGTCCCCCAGCCTGCTCCAGGCCAGCCACCTTGTGTCTGCTTCCACAACATCCTTGAGGAAATACGCATTGAAAACCCGACCTCTACATTCCCTGTAGCTTCTCTTCACATCGCCTACTCCATGTTTTCCAGCTTTTCAATTTCTCTCAGAACAAAGGTTTTATTTCTAGGCAGGGCACTGATCGTGGTGGCCCTACTATCGGTACCACCAGGTCCCTCGAGGGACGTCTAGAGCTGAGTCCGGTCTGATGCTTTCTTTTTTTTTTTTTTGAGGCGGAGTCTCCCTCTGTCGCCTGGACTGGAGTGCAGTGGCCGGATCTCAGCTCACTGAAAGCTCCGCCTCCCGGGTTTACGCCATTCTCCTGCCTCAGCCTCCCGAGTAGCTGGGACTACAGGCACCCACCACCTCGCCCAGCTAGTTTTTTTTTTTTTTTTTGTATTTTTAGTAGAGACGGGGTTTCACTGTGTTAGCCAGGATGGTCTCGATCTCCTGACCTCGTGATCCGCCCGTCTCAGCCTCCCAAAGTGCTGGGATTACAGGCTTCAGCCACCGCGCCCGGCGATCTGATGCTTTCTTTAGGATCCCAAACATCGCTGCCGCTTCCGCAGCGCCGTCGGATCCCTGGGGAGAGCATCCAAAATGTGAACCAAGTATTAAAAACATTGGAACATAACTGTTTCTAATTCTTATGCTATTTTTTGGTTATTTGTAATTTTTGTTGCTGTTGCTATTTTAAACCCAGCGCACTCAGGTTTTCTGGCATGCATTCTGCCCCCCGCCCCCTATGAGAAATGCCCTCGGTGGGGCAACCTGCAGCTGCGAGAAGGCTTTTCCCCTGTTCCTCCTCCACGTCTCAGGTCGAGGTCATGGACCGCAGCTCTCCCGAGTTCGCCTTGGGAGCGCGGCGGGAGGGAGGGAGCCTGGCGCAGGATTGGACTTCCTCCCTCCACTCCGGAACTGCGCGCCCGAGCGCCTGGGACGCGGAAACCGGGGAGGCGCCGCAGGAGCCGCGGGATGGGGATGGGGGTGGTCGGGGGCGGGGCCGGAGGCTGGGGCGGGGCCGGGGGCGGGCGCGGGGCGGGGCCACGTGAGGGCTGCGCTGGGTGCGCGGGGCGAGCTGCGCCGGCAGCGCTCCGCGGGCTCTCAGAACGCTGGGCACCGGCCGGGCTGTGGTCCTCGCGCGCCGCCGCCGCCTCTGGAGCGGGCTCGGCTCACACCGACCGTCGGCCGGGGAGATGTGAGCCGGGGCCGGTGGGCGCGGCCGGACCGCCGCGATGTGGCTCAAGCCCGAGGAGGTGCTGCTGAAGAACGCGCTGAAGCTCTGGGTGACCCAGAAGAGCAGCTGCTACTTCATCCTGCAGCGGCGCCGCGGGCACGGCGAGGGGGGCGGCCGCCTCACCGGTAAGTGGCGTGCCGGGGCGGGCGCGGCGGCCGGGCCCGGGGCCTCCCACCCCGCCGGGCCCGCGGCCCCCAGTCCCGGGCTGCGTCGCCAGAGGTGATTTCTTGGGAGGCGCGGGGCCCGGACGGCCCTGCCGCGGGCTTGTTTTCCTTTTTTCTGCGTTTCTGCCGCGGGTTCCCGTCGAGGTGGTGTTAGAGGGGCTCCCGGGCGCGTGCGTTTTCCGGGCGAGGCGGGTGTCTTCACCGCCTGGCCCGGTGAGCCGAAGGCCAGACTCAGCTTGGGAATCTAAGGAGAAACGCCGGCTGGAGCGGGGCCGAAGGGAGCGGGGCCGCCTTGGAGCAGCGCGGCTGCTGTGCGGGGCCAGGTGATAGGAGGGTGCGCCGGGCCGGCCCGGACTCGGCCATCTGGAGGCGCCGGAGGCTCCAGGTGGTGTCGCGGCTGGGGGCGCGCGGTGATGCGTGCCTGGCGCAGCTCTGGAGGCCACGGTGAGCGGGAACTGTCTCCGAGCCCGAAGGGGAAACCGAGGGTGGGCGAATCGCAAGCTCGTGATCTTAGTAGAAAAATTGAACAGGTCAGTTTTTTCCTCTTTCAGTGTCTTACAAGGAATGGTAGGAAAAAAAACTCAGGCTCGTAAAGTTGATGAAAAAGACAAAGCATTTGTTTTCTAAAAGTTAGAATCCAAAGCGCTTTGAAATCTTGACGCTAGCTTACAGTAGCTAGGACACCTGTTTAAACAGGTCAGTGAAGGAACAATTAGACTTTTTCATTTGTATCTAGGGGACTTATATGATTTTTCTTTACAATTTTGGAATCTGAATAAAAGGGACCTTAGATCTCCTGTCTCGTTCCTGTTCTACTGAGAAGAAGACAGAGACCAGAGAAGTCAAAGGACCTAGGTTAGGTCCCCAGGTTAGTGGTTGGCGGATTTTTCTGCTCTCAGACCAGTCTAGGGAAGGCGCTTCTGAGGTTGAGTCTGGTAGGATATGTACGTACTAACACGCCTGTAAACCACAGAACCAAGTGCAAAGGAACTGGCTTTTACTGGACTTCAGCTTCTGAGAAAGCTGGCCGTTGGTTTTGTTAGAGGAGGGCCGACTTGCACGGAGATCGGGTGATTGGGTGGGAGTTGGCAGGACGCTGCATGGAGGGAGCTGTAGGCAGCTGAGGGTTCCCCATGGAAGGGGCAGAGGGTAGTTAGGATTCTGAATGGAGGCGGATAGGTGTAGGGTGCTTTGGTAACCAGTGGTCCTGTTGAGTGGCAACAGGGACTCAACTTGGGCAACTGGGGCGGCACGTGGGCCTGCTCCAGGAGCTGTTTTGAGTTTTGGGGGAGGGAGTTGTACAGGAGGCAGGGGCCACAGTGGCCTTGTTGGGCCCCATGAGGCACCGTGGTGCTTAGTGCCCAGGCTCTCAGGAAATGGAGGTGGGTGGTGCCCTGGGAAGAGGCATCGGAGGCGAAGAGGCCGGAATTTGTCGTCCCTCCTTTTCTTTGAGGGCAGTGTATCTTTATTTGTGGTGCATTTCGCAGGGTTCCTGGTCTATAAATGTTTCATTTAGTAGAGAGTGAGGACAAGGCCTGAGGATTTGTGAAGTGAGAAGCATAAGGACAGTTTGTGCCATAAACACTCATTCATTCACTTAGTTCTGTGCACATATGTAGGATACTCTGTTCACTGCTGTGGAAAGAGGCCGGAGAGCAGGCGGTGAGGGCCGGCCACCTTCCCGATTCACCATCTAGTTAGTGGGTCCAGATACGGAGGGCAGAGCTGGCCCTTAGGATGCCTGGTCTGGCTTCAGGCCCGCTTCCTGTCCAGAGGGTTTCTGACTTTGTTGTCCAGAGTCTCTCTGTGATGAACTCAGTGAATTCCCTCCCTGTTTCATTCCCAGATCAAGCAGGTCCCATGTTTGTTACTATACCTGTGGCTTTGGCATTCCTTGGTATTTACTTTGGTTTGGACTTACTGTGAATGTGCAGAATTTTCTTATGCTTAAGGGCAACAAGATCAACCATAAAGGAGGAAAAGTCTACAAAAAGACAGAGGACACTTGATGTATTTCTTGGAGACCCTGTTGATTGGGAAGGGATGACATCTGCAGCCAGACGCTTTACCTTTGAGCGTTTAGCTGGGAAGCCAGTGCGGATGAAGCGGTGCTGACCTGCCCCCTGTACTGTGGGGGGGCTGGTCTTCATGGGGCCACTTAGAATTGTTGTAAAGTCAAGACCCATGGAAAACAGGGCAGCTCTGTGGTGGTGGCGGGGTTTGGAAAATGTGGCATTCTAACGTGACAGATTTTTAGCAATTTAAGAGTTTCAAACCTAGATTGAGTTTATGAAAGGAATGGGGGCTACAGTGATACACATTCTGGCAGGTTGTAAACTTTTGTTTGGAGGGAAGCAAGCAGTGGTGGCCTAAGGGGGACTGGAAGTAAAATGTAAGAGAGCAGTGATCAATAAACGTCTCTTTCCTTTATTGTGATGCTGAATTTGTATTAATAGGAGTCTAGACAGAGGAGATCTGGTGGTTGAAGTAATCTGAATTGCCTAGCTTCAGAAATACTATCCGCTTTTGTTTCCTTGAGGATTAAAATCGACCATATACATGCATATACATGCTCTCTCTCTTTCTCTCTCCCTCTCTTCACATCTCCAGGTTTATTTTTCTCCGTAGTTCCTTCTCACTTTCTCATACAATATACCAATTTATTTGTTTCAGTGCTAAATTTCCTGTTCTATGAGGGCAGGTATTTACCTGTGGTAGTGCCCAGCATATTTGCTGAGGAAACATTTGTAGGACCAATGGATGGGTGACTATATGCATGGATGATGGATCCTACTTTTTTCTTAAAAGTTGGGTGGGAGTAGAGGCCCAGCATTTTGGACTGATTGCCTGCAACAGGAACATCCCCTGTCTCTTCTCAGCTTCCTGTTTACCTGGCAGTCTGAACATTATGGAAAGCTGGAGGGGTGTGGGTGGGACACACAGTAGTTTCCTCCAGTCTTTTTTTTTTTTTTTTTTGTAGCTCCCTCTTTTGAGGGGGACGGATCGTCACACTAACTTCTCTGGTGGCCAGAAAGGGCGGGTGCAGATGTGGCTGCCATTGTTAACCTCCCGGGCTTTGAGCACTGCTAGGGAGGTGTCCATGTTTTCCTCAGGTTAGAGCATAGCATGGCGGATTTCAGGATTATGAGATGTTTCCAGACTTCTGCTTGCAGAAGTGATTTTGCTACTCTGGAAAGGAAGTAAAGTTATACAGCCTTCACTTTGATACAGTCTCCAGCCACTTGTAACAAGTTCAGCCAGCTCTGGGAAAACAAAGAGCGGGAGATGTTAGCATGTGGGAAAGAGACTGCAGAGAAAGAACACACAGCATGGCTGCCCCCTCTCCCAGGGTCTCTGAAGCACTTCAAGTAAGTGGGATAATAAGGAACTTAAATAGCTCAAGAGCAAAAAACCTAATAACTGGATTGAAAAATGAGCAAAAGACGTTAATAGACATTTTTTCAGAAGACATACAAATGGCTAACAGGTACATCAAACATGCCGGCATCACTAATCATCAGGGAAAGGCACATCCAAACCGTGAGGAAATAAATACCGCACTCCCGTTAGAATGGCTATTACTTGTTTATTTAATTAATGTTTTTCTTAGAATGGCTATCATTGAAAAGACAAAGGAAAGACGTATTGGTGAGGATATGGAGAAAAGGGAACGCTCGCATGCTTGGTAGGATTGTAAGTTAATATAGCCACTATGGAGAACAGTATGGAGGATCTTCAAAAAACTGAAAATGGAACTGCTGCATGATCCTGCAGTCCCGCTACTGGGTATATATTCAAAGAAAATGGAATCAGTGTGTTGAAGAGATACCTGCATTCCTGTATTTACTGCATCACTATTTATAATACCCAAGATACGGAATTGACCTAAGTGTCCAACGAGATAAATAAAATGTGAGATACATACAACGGAACACTATTCAACTGTACAAAAGAATGAAATTGTATCATTTGTGACAACATGGTCTCAAACTCTTGACCTTAAGCAGTCCTCCCTCCTTGGCCTCGGCCTCTCAAAGCACTGGGATTCCAGGTGTGAGCCACCGTGCCTGGCACATTTGCAACAACATGGATGAACCTGGAGGAGGACATCGTGTTAAGTGAAATAAGCCAGGCACAGAAAGACAAATACTGCGTGATCCCACTTATATGTGTAATCTTAAAAAAAAAAACGTTGGTGTTATAAAAGCAGAGAGTAGAATAGTGGTTACCAGGATGGGAGAAGATGGATGGGGAGAGGTTGGTCAACAGGTACAGAGTTACAGTTAGATAAGAGAAGTAAGTTCTGCTGTTCTTTTGCACAGTAGGGTGACTGTGGTGGTACTGTATATTACAGAATAGCTATGAGAATGAGAAACTTGAATGTTCTCACCACAAAGAAATGATAACTGTATGAGGTGATGGATATGCTAACTACCCGAACTGGATAATTATATAACATATGAGTATTGAAACATCAAATTGTATCCCATAAATATGTACAGTTACAGTGTGACAATTGAAAAATAGTGGGATAAATCTTACTCTAAAGACCAAATACCATTAGGAGATATACCTAATGTAAATGACGAGTTAATGGGTGCAGCACACCAACATGGCACATGTATATTTATGTAACAAACCTGCATGTTGTGCACGTGTACACTAGAACTTAAAGTACAATACAAAATAAAAGAAGAAAAAGACCAAATATCACCACCCAGCTGTGTCCTCTGAAGGATTTGATTTTTCAGTGTTTTATTGCATGTATTCCTGTATAATCTTGCAATTCTTTTCCTAAATTGACTGACAACTTAAAAGTTGTAATTTGAAAAAATACTGATGTTTTCTGCTTTGCAACGTGGTTACCTTAAGCCCCCGTTCCTGTCATTGCATTTGTAGTAGTGATAGGCTAATTCCCTAAACAGTTAGGGTGAAGGGAGGAAGTATGGTATAGTGGAAAATAGTGTAAAATACAAGCTTTGGAGTCAGGGTAAGTAAGTCTGTTGATTAAGAATCTGGACTGAGAGGCTTTTTAGTTTATCCAGTTTCTTTAAGCCTTACTTATAACTAAGCCTTAAGAAAGGGACAATAATGAATCTTATTTTGGAGGGTTAGAAACTGTTTTCCACAGCAGCTGTACCATTTTTCATTCCCACCAGCAATGCACAATGGTTATGATTAAAATAAGGCTTAGAATGAAAATAAACAGTATACCTCAAGGGCTTAATTGTGCTTGGCACCTAGTAGGTTTGAAAGAAGAAAAGCAAGGTACAATTTAAAAAAACTGAAGAATGAAGGCTTCTGAGAATAAAAGTGTAAACACATTTGCATTGTAGTAAAGGACATAAGAAACCTTCACTAAAGATGAAATACTTAAATAACAGCTTGGGCTAAGTATTGCTCAAGAGAAAGGTGTTTTTGTAGGATTTGGGCACACGGCTACTCTGCCCACATTAAATCAAATCTTAGTAAGTAAAGGGAGCCTCACCTTGTTTCAAATGTTGATGTGAATGCTCATGCTGTGCCTCCAGTAAGTCACCTACTGCCTTTGGAAGAGTGTCCTAATGACTAGGGGAGGAGAAACTGACAGGCTAAGGATTCATGTGGGGTTACAAGGCTTGCTCAGAAGGACTCTTATCAGAAAGTTGGAAACTGATGAAGCCCAGCATGGATGTTGCATTTCTTGGCTAGTCTGTCTGAGGTTGGCTGGAGTCCTGCTCATGTAGCTGAATTTGTTGGCGAATTTTGTCTCCGCCAACAGTGAAAGTCTTTGACTCAACAGGACAGCCTGTTATATTCTATAGCAGTCCTAGATGTTGGCTCTACAGTCTTATGTGTGGTGGTCTTTCTTAAAAGCACAATAGGGAAGAAACCACAAAGGAAGGAAGTAGTGTGATTTTAGAAGCGTAAATCTGAGAAATTAAGTTAAATAACTGATACATCTTTAGGGGCTGATAATCTATTAATAAAAGCCTTGAGGTTTCCAAGACTTGCATTTAGTGAGAGCCTAATAAGGGCAATGTATTTGTAATTAGATAATCAAACAAGGCACGGATTGTGTCACTCCAGGAAATAATATAAGGTACAAATTGTGCAGGCGGTGGGATACTGGAGGGTGGCCTTTTCAGCCTAATTGGAACTCCTTAGGAAGAGCTGACAATTATTGAGAGGCTGGTAGCTTGTAAAGAATTCATTTACTAGCAGTAAAGGCGGAAGGATTTTCTGATCTGGACTGCACATTCTAGGTGGCATTGGATAAAGGAGAAATTTATTTATTTATTTATTTATTTTTATTTTTATTTTTGGAGATGGAGTCTCGCTCTGTTGCCCAGGCTGGAGTGCATTGGTGTGATCTTGGCTCACTGCAACTTCTGCCTCCTGGGTTCAAGGGATTCTCCTGCCTCAGCCTCCCGAGTAGGACTACAGGTATGCGCCACCACACACGGCTAATTTTTTGTATTTTAGTAGAGACAGGGTTTCCCCATTGTTGCCCAGGCTGGTCTTGAACTCCTTAGCTCAGGCAACGCACCCGCCTGGGTCTCCCAAAGTGCTAGGATTACAGGCATGAGCCACCGCGCCCGGATGAGGAATTTATTTAAAATGAAAGTAAATCTGGTAATTTTTTCAGCATGGATTTTTTTCCCATTTTTAAAAACTTGCATCCATGGTATTAAAAAGCAGCCGTGAGCATATTTTAATCACTGTCGGGGGTTGCAGGAGCTGCCCCTGAAGCACCTCTTGGTTTGCTTCTCTTCCGCCTTCTCTTAAGCACACACGCCGCAGCATGTTGGTACTTGTCTCTCCAAGGCCCCTCATGCCGGTCTCCTCCCCCACCCCCAAGCATCTGGCTAATTCTTGTGAACCTTTGGGGCTCAGTCTGAGCTCCACTTCCTGGAGATGTACCTGACCCTTTCCCTACTCCCACCACTGTAGTCATGAAGAGGCTCTTTGAGGCTCTATCTGTTTAGGGTGAACCAGATCCTGAGCTCCAGGAGGAAGGTCACAGGTCTGTGCCCCTCTCTGCTGTGCCTTTAGTGCCGATGGTTCTTGTCACCAGAGCCCTCTTGATAAATATTTGTTGAATACATGGATGTAGATGTCAAGTAGTACAATCTTAAGTAGATTAAGTACAAACTTCATGTAGATGTCATGTGGGAGATACCAAGTTGTACATACCAAGTAAAATGGATAGATGTGAGCCTATGCAGTTGAGAAGTGTTTTGTATGTATCATCCTGAAAATGGAAATTATGTAGAATGCAGGAATAAATAATAGAATGTTGTTCTTAATTGTCTTACGCCAGCGCTGTATGCTCTAAGGACTAGCAGTAGTTTGTGGCTGAACCAGCCCAGTTGTTAGGACTACCTATTGATGCCGGGTGAGGGGGCTCACGCCTGTAATCCTAGCACTTTGGGAGCCAAGGTGGGTGGATTGCTTGAGCCCAGGAGTTTAAGACCAGCTTGGACAACATAGCGAAATGCTGTCTCTACAAAAAGATACAGAAAATTAGCCGAGCATGGTGGCACGTGCCTGTAGTCCCAGCTACTTGGGAGGCTGAGGTGGGAGAATCACCTGAGCCCTGGAGGTTGAGGCTGCAGTGAGCTGTGATCACACCACTGTACTCCAGCCTCGGCATTGAAATGAGACTCTCTCTCGGTGGGGGGGAAGGGAGGGATGAAATAACTACCTATTGGTAACCTTGATGTAAATGATTCCATGCTGAACCAGATTTATTCCTCTAGTGTATCACCAGGCAGCAAACACATAGGTATGAATTTGAGTCATCCATATAACATTTGGTGAGTCTTTTGTTCTACTGGATTTTGTTATTTTACTGCTTCCTGCTTTTTACTTAAAAGGAAAGGTGGCTGGGCGTGGTGGCTCATGTCTGTAATCCTGGCACTTTGGGAGGCCAAGGTGGGCGGATCACAAGGTCAGGAGTTCGAGACCAGCCTGGCCAACATGGTGAAACCCCGTATCTACTAAAAATACAAAACTGAGCTGGGCGTAGTGGCAGGTGCCTCTAGTCCCAGCCACTTGGGAGGCTGAGGTGAGAGAATCACCTGAGCCCTGGAGGTTGAGGCTGCAGTGAGCCCAGATCTCGCCATTGCACTCCACTCAGGGTAACAGGGCAAGACTCTGTCTCAAGGAAAAAAAAAAAAAAAAAAAGGGAGAGGAAAGAAAGATCAACAATAAAATAGTGCGTTAATAAGATATCCTTATCCTTATGAAAAGGTACTGCATTTTGTGGTTTGTTTTTTAGTTACGAGCTTTTCAGTGTGTGTAAGTGTATTTAAGGTAAGTTGTAGGTAATGGAACAAACACTATATATATACCACCTGTAACTAAAAAAATAAGAGTATATCCTGTGCCTGGGAAGACCCCTTCTGTGTTTTCCTGATTACATTTCCCTCCCTTCCTGGCGGGCACCACTACCCTGAATTATGTGTTAATACTGACTTGCTTTTCTTTATAGTTTTAACACATTTATATGTATTCCTAATCAATACATAGTTTAGTTTTGTGTATTTTTGTAACTTTATTACAAAATATACTTTTATTCATACTTGATGATGTATTTTTCTGTCACTTGATCACCCTGCCCCCTGCATTATGTTTTTCTCCCTTTGAACCACGGTAGCCGCCATAGTTCGTTCATTTTCTGTGTGTAGTAATCCACTGAGTGAATATATTATTATTTATTCATTCTCCTGTCCATAGATATTTGGTGGGATACTTGGGAGTTGTCTGGAAAGGCTTATAGATCTAGTTGATTTAGTAGAGAAAGCTGCTGTGAACATTTTTCTATTGTGTTCACACAGGTATACATTTCTGTAGAGAATATTTCTATGAGTGACCTTGTTGGGTGTATCTATCAGGATGAGTTAGGTTATGCTGCAGTAACAAATACCTCGACACATAAATTTATTTCTCCATCATGCTGTATATTCAATGTGGGTCAGCATGGGTCTCTTCTGAGGGAGAACTGGGACATTTGTGAACAGCCCTAATACTGGGTCATAGCAATGTGCATTTTCAGCCTTTCTAGATAATTCCAAATGGTTTCCAAGCAGAGCATGGTGGTGCACACTTACAATCCTATCTACTTGGGAGGCTGAGGCAGGTGGATTGCTTGAACCCAGGAGTTGAAGTTCAGCCTGGGCAACATAGTGAGACCACTGTCTCTAAGAAAAAACTTCCCACAGTGGTACATCCTTGCTAATGCTTGCTATTGTCAGAGATAATACTTTTTGCCAATCTGGTAGGTATTTACATAGTATCTTAGAACCACTAAGATACTATTTCTCATTATTACTAATAGGGATGAGAATTTTTTATATGTTCATTGAGTATTTGTTTTTCCTTCTGAGAAATACTTGAGTCGTTTGATCATTTTTTTCTGTTGGGTTATCTTTTTCTTTAGTTTTTTTTTTTTTTTTTTTGAGACAGAGTCTCGCTCTGTCGCCCAGGCTGGAGTGCAGTGGCCGGATCTCAGCTCACTGCAAGCTCCGCCTCCCGGGTTTATGCCATTCTCCTGCCTCAGCCTCCCGAGTAGCTGGGACTACAGGCGCCCGCCACCTCGCCCGGCTAGTTTTTTGTATTTTTTAGTAGAGACGGGATTTCACCATGTTAGCCAGGATGGTCTCCATCTCCTGACCTCGTGATCCGCCTGTCTCGGCCTCCCAAAGTGCTGGGATTACAGGCTTGAGCCACCGTGCCCGGCCTTTCTTTAGTTTTTTTTTATGAGCTGTGTGTGTGTGTGCCTTCATGTGTGGTTTTTCTGTATTCTTTTTCAATTGTATGTATTTTTTTTTTTTTTGAGATGGAGTCTTGCTCTGTCACCCAGGCTAGAGTGCAGTGGCCGGATCTCAGCTCACTGCAAGCTCCTCCTCTCGGGTTCACGCCATTCTCCTGCCTCAGCCTCCTGAGTAGCTGGGACTACAGGCGCCCGCCACCTCGCCCGGCTAGTTTTTTGTATTTTTTAGTAGAGACGGGATTTCACCATGTTAGCCAGGATGGTCTCCATCTCCTGACCTCGTGATCCGCCTGTCTCGGCCTCCCAAAGTGCTGGGATTACAGGCTTGAGCCACCGCGCCCGGCCTTTCTTTAGTTTTTTTTTATGAGCTGTGTGTGTGTGTGGTTTTTCTGTATTCTTTTTCAATTGTATGTATTTTTTTTTTTTTTGAGATGGAGTCTTGCTCTGTCACCCAGGCTAGAGTGCAGTGGCCGGATCTCAGCTCACTGCAAGCTCCTCCTCTCGGGTTCACGCCATTCTCCTGCCTCAGCCTCCTGAGTAGCTGGGACTACAGGTGCTGCCACCTCGCCGGGCTAGTTTTTTGTATTTTCTAGCAGAGACAGGGTTTCGCCATGTTAGCCAGGATGGTCTCGATCTCCTGACCTCGTGATCCGCCCATCTCGGCCTCCCAAAGTGCTGGGATTACAGGCTTGAGTCACCGCGCCTGGCCATATATATATATATTTTAAGTCAGGCTTTTATTTTCCTTGTAGGTTTTTTGAAGAACTCACATTTGTTAATTTTCATGCCGTCAGATGTATCAGTCTTTTCCCTTTTGTTTTAATTAATTAATTTACCTAGACCTTTTCTGGCAAGATCTTTTTCCTTCAGAGTTCTTTTTGTTACTTGTTTAAGAAGAGCTGCTTGGAGGGGAATCTCTAAGATGATGGTGAAGGGAAATCCTGAGACATCAGTGAGAACCTCCCTCCTTCCCTCCCCCAGCCCAGCGTTCAGTCTAGATTGGAGCCGGGCAGGAGGCTGCAGGACAACTTCTAGGAGAAAAGAAAGTGATAGACTGCAGTGTGTTTGCATGTACTGAATGAAGATCCGCACATCAGGGGAGAATTTGTGGATAGATTATCCATAGATGGAAAGCTGAGTAAGCCAGAAATTCTGGGATAGTTGTTAAATCCAGGGAAAATAAAAAGTTGTATAGGGTGAAAAAAGTATTGTAGCTTTACTGCAAAACTCAGCTCTTGCTAGTGTTTTTGTAGTTATAATAATGTAAATATTGACTCATGATGTAACCAAAATTATTGCATAACTGGGGTGTGAGTGTTGAGTGGTGGGTGGTCGTCATTGAAAGGGAGCTAAAGCCTCCACTTCTGAAAGTTGACAGCTAGTGCCTACACTAAATAGCCAAGAAGTAGGCCAGGCGCGGTGGCTCACGCCTGTAATCCTGGCACTTTGGGAGACTGAGGTGGGTGAATCATCTGAGGTCGGAGGTTTGAGACCAGCCTGGCCAACATGGTGAAATCCTGTCTTTACTAAAAATACAAAAATTAGCCGAGCATGGTGGCATGTCCCTGTAATCCCAGCTACTTGGGAGGCTGAGGCAGGAGAATCGCTTGAACCTGGGAGACGGAGGTTGCAGTGAGCCGAGATTGTGCCATTGCACTGCAGCCTGGGGGACAAGAGTGAAACTCTGTCTCCAAAAAAAAAAAAAGTAGTACTATAGATGTGTTATTTGGAGATGTGAAGGTGGATACAAAAATAATCCATTAAGAGATGGAAGAGGTTGCCTTTGGGGAGTTGGTAAATGGGAGCAGCAAGGGATAGATAAGGGGGCTGTTTGTGTTTTTCATGAGCCTTGCAGAATTATATCCTAATTGACATGCACCTGTACCGTTCGTTGATATAATGCAGACAGAATCTAAACTCAGGGAGAGCTTGGCATTTTTTTCTGGTTGGCAACTCTATTTGGGTAGTGGCGATCATGAAGGCATTGAAGCTGTGTCCCCTCGTTACCTAGGGGCTGCGATTTCCCCGGATGCCTGTGTGTCAGCTATTTGTCCTCTCAGTGTGCTATATTTAGCCTTCAAAATGTCTAGCATGCGTGGGGTGTGTCATTTCACAGAAGCTTTTAAAACTATTTTCAGAAACGCATCTAATTTAGTCAGGTACTTTTATTTGAAATTAAAGGTATCTATTCTGGATTTTATTCCCTCTCTCAGTAGAGAAAATAGATTTAGAGTTGTAAGCTCCTGATCTCTTTTCTTTCTCAACTTTAAAGAGGGGTTCTGTGACCATAACCCACGCTTTATAGGGTCTCAGTTTATTAACCTCAGTTTATTAATAATAGCAATGATTGGCCGGGCGCGGTGGCTCAAGCCTGTAATCCCAGCACTTTGGGAGGCCGAGACGGGCGGATCACGAGGTCAGGAGATCGAGACCATCCTGGCTAACACGGTGAAACCCCGTCTCTACTAAAAAATACAAAAAAACTAGCCGGGCGAGGTGGCAGGCGCCTGTAGTCCCAGCTACTCGGGAGGCTGAGGCAGGAGAATGGCATAAACTCGGGAGGTGGAGCTTGCAGTGAGCTGAGATCCGGCCACTGCACTCCAGCCTGGGCGACAGAGCGAGACTCCGTCTCAAAAAAAAAAAAAAAAAAAAAAAACAATGATTGCAATAAAAATAATAAAAGTTTTTGCTGTGGGGGAGGTTTTATGCTTCAGACTGTTAGGTTTTCTGGATATGTTGGTTAAATCAATGAAATTACTCGTAGATAAAGCAGCAGAAAGAAACCCAAAGAGCATTTTATTCTGCAGTGCCAGGTCCTGTGCTGTCATGCAGCTTATAGTCTGGAGACGTGGAGTTTATAGTCGTAGGGGTGAGGTGATACTAAGCCACGAAACACTGAGTTACCAATGGTGGTGAGTGCCAGCGGATGCGAGAGAGAATAAGAAGGAAATGAATTTGGGTGGGAACATCAGGGGAGCTGTCTCTGAGGAGCCATGATCTCCACTGAGACCTGCATGGTGTGCAGGAGGGTGGTAACTAGTGAGAAGTTGGGAAAAGAGCCCTCTGAGCAGAGGAAATGGCATGTGCAAAAGTCCTGAGGCCTCCGTGAGTCTGTTTTGGACGAGTTAAGTCTGGAATACCTGGGAGTTGTCTAGAAAGGCCTATAGAGGAGGAAAGGCAGAGGGGACTGAGGTATGGACAAGGGGCAGGAGGGCCTCAGCAGTGTGTTTTCCCTAAAGCCAGGAGGAAGTGTATGTGAGAAGGAGGGAGGGGTCTGCTCTGCATTGCAGTACGGAAAAGGCTAGGAAGACTTCGGAGACCTCAGCCACAGCAGCTTGGGTGCAGGGAAATGAGGCATGGGAGCGGGCTGGAGGCCGGAGGGTGGATTGGAAGTAGGGATGGCAGATGAAGGCAGCTCTCTCAAGGTGGGATGTGGTGGTGGTTTTTTTTTTGATACGTATTTATTACTCGTCAATGAATGGAGTCTCTGTTGAATGCTGGATCCACAAGTGTAGATTTGGGGCCGAGCTGCCGGGTCTTGAGACGGGCCAGGGAGAGATTTGAATAGGCCGAGGGAGTAGATCAGGCGTCTAGGTGAGGGAACCTCAGGAGCCAGTTCCTGAGGAATGTAGTTTTAGAAATGAGGTTAGTACTCACTACTGGAAAAAAAAAAAAAAAGCGTGAAAGAATCTGTCTCTGACTACCTGTGACATATTAAGAAATGTGTTTCTCATTTGGCCTCTGCTGCTTGCTCCTGGCACAGAGCTCCTAATCCTTTGGAATTTCTTGGGTGATGGGAGCATCTTTTGTTCTAATGAGGTGACTCTTGGTGGGCTCCTGGGTGGAGACTGGTCACCAGCAAGAATGGATTTGAAACTTGGGGATTTCAGCCCCACTTCCATCCTCTGGGAAGGGGCAGGGGCTGGAGATTAATGATGAGTCATGCTCAGGTGGTGGTGGTGACGCCTCCTTAAGAATCCCTGGACTCTAGGGTTTGGGGAGCTCCAGGGCTGCTGAACACATGGAGGGTGTTCACCACCTGGGTGATGGTCTGTGCCACCCAGAGAGGGCACAGAAGTGCCACGTCCCCTCTAATACACCTCACCCTGTGTATCTCTTCATCTGGCTGCCCTCTGTGTCCTTGATCATATTCTTGATTACATAATAAGCTGGGAAATGTGTTTCTGTGAGTCATCCCAGCAGATTATCAAACCTGAGGAGGGGGTTATGGGAACCCCTGACTTGTAGCTGGTTGTTCAGAAGTGCAGGTGACACCCTTGGGCTTGTGATTGGCGTCTGAAATGGGGCCAGTCTTGTGGGACCGAGCCTTGAACCTGCACTCATTCCGGGTAGTGAGTGTCAGAATTGAATGGAATTGTGCAACACCCAGGTGGCGTCTGGAGAACTGGAGAATTGGTTGGTATGGGAAAACCCCCCCATCTATTTGGTGTCACAAGTGGGAGTAGTAAAGGATAATGTTTTTTCTTTTACCACCAAAACAGTTAACTAAGTGGAACCTGATATGGTTTGGATCTGTGTCCCCACCCAGTTCTCATGTCGAATTGTAATCCCCAGTGTTGGAAGTGGGGCCTGGTGGGAGGTGATGGGATCATGAGGGTGGATTTCCCCGTTGGTGCTGTTCTCATGGTAAGAGTTCTCCAAGGTCTGGTTCTTTAAAGGTGTGTGGTACCTTCCCCCTCTCCCTCTTCCTCCTGCTCCGGTCATGTGAACATGCCTGCTCTCACTTTGCCTTCCGCCAGGAGTAAACACTCCCCGAGGCCTCTCCAGCCATGCTTCCTGTACAGCCTGTGGAACTGTAAGCCAAGTAAACTTTTTATTTATAAATTACCCAGTCTCAGGTATTTCTTTATAGCAGGAAGAGAATGAACTCATACAGAACCCAAGCCTGTTGGCTTAGCACTAGACAATGATGTTTTCACCTGGCAAAAAGAGTTCTTTGAGGAGACTGTGGCAGCTTAAAAATGTAATATTACTTGTTTGGCATTTCATGTCACATGGAGCCTGCATGTAGGATGCCCCTGAACTGTCTTGTCCGGGGTAGATGCTGGTAGGAATCTGATGTGGCTCCACTCAGTATGTTTCTCAGCTTAGATGTGTTTAGTATTTTGTTAGAAATAATACTCTCAGGATTCAAAAAATGTTTCCAGAAGGACAATACAGATTAAAAGTCATTTCAAATCTCAGCACTTTGGGAGGCAGAGGTGGGCGGATCACGAAGTCAGGAGATTGAGACCATCCTGGCTAACACGGTGAAACCCCGTCTCTACTAAAAATACAAAAAATTAGCCAGGCTTGGTGGTGGGTACCTGTAGTCCCAGCTACTTGGGAGGCTGAGGCAGGAGAATGGCGTGAACCCAGGAGGCGGAGCTTGCAGGGAGCTGCGATTGCACCACTGCACTCCAGCCTGGGCGACAGAGCGAGACTCTGTCTCAAAAAAAAAGTCATTTCAGGGAATTACGTAGGCTGACCAGGAAGTTGGGCTATCCTGAATTATTGGATAACTTTCACAGGATTTGAGATAAATTTGTGGCTCATTGGTTGGGATGTTGGGAAGTTTTAATAAAGAAATGTAGTGGCATTCTTAAAATGGGATTTTCCATCTGGTGTTGTGGCTCACTCCTGTAATCCCAGCACTTTGGGAGGCTCAGGTTGGTCAGGTCATCAGCCTGACCAACATGGTGAAACCCCATCTCTACTAAAAATACAAAAATTAGCTGGGCGTGGTGGCGCATGCCTGTAATCCCAGCTACTTGGGAGGCTGAGGTAGGAGAATCGCTTGAACCTGGGAGGCGGGGGTTGTGATGAGCCGAGATCGCGCCATTGCACTCCAGCCTGGGTGACAAAAGCCAAATGGTCTCAAAAAAAAAAAAAAAAAAAAAAAGATAAAAGAAAGAAAAAAGGGATTTGCCTAGTGATGAATGGTTTAGAAGCAGCTTCTGGGCTTTCTCACTTCAAAAACAGTGTTTGCATGACAGAAACACTTTAAAAAGACATAAACAGCATTGCACAGCCTTGGATGGAGATGTAGGTATTTTACCCACCACGGGAGCTTAGAGAGTTAAATGGGTTCTGAGTGTCTGTTATATTGCTGTTTCGTTATTATGATTAAAAATAAATGTGAAATGTAAGCAAGGCATTAAGATTACTTACAAAATATGTAGTTTGTGACCGTCCGTCAAGGATTCAGCTGTGGCAAGGGTTTGGCTGGAGTGAAGGGTCAGACTAGATCTTGGTAAATCCAGTGTCCCAAAACTGTATGTGTGCACAAGTGTGCATACTTGTGTGTGTTTATTTTAACCTGTAGCTTCCCTTAGATTTTTTTTTTTTTTTCCTTTCAGAGTCTCGCTCTGTCGCCCAAGCTGGAGTGCAGTGGTGCGATCTCGGCTCACTGCAAGCTCTGCCTTCCGGGTTCACACCATTCTCCTGCCTCAGCCTCCCAAGTAGCGGGGACTACAGGCGCCCGCCACCACACCTGGCTAATTTTTTTGTATTTTTGGTAGAGACGGGGTTTCACTGTGTTAGCCAGGATGATCTCGATCTCCTGACTTCATGATCCATCTGCCTCGGTCTCCCAAAGTGCTGGGATTACAGGTGTGAGCCACCGTGCCCAGCCGCTTCCCTTAGACTTTTGAGGTAAAGGAAGGCTTTGATGCTCACTAAAGTTCCAAATTGGACCATGTTTAATCCCAGTATAATGTAGCTGCCTGTTAATATAGGGATTTGGTTCTCTCTCAGTCCTTTAGAACACTTGAGGCGGGGTAATTTATAAAGAAAAGAATTTTACTTGGTTTGCAGGTCTACAGGCTGTACAGGAATCATGGTTCTGGCATCTGCTTCTGGTGAGGCCTCAGGAAGCTTCCACTCATGATGGAAGGTGAAGGGGAGCCCCTTTGTACACAGATCACATGGTGAGGGTGAGGGGAGGTGCTAGGCTGTTTTTAACAATCAGTTCTTGTAGGAACTAATAGAGTGAAAACTCACTCATTACCACCAAGACAGCATCAAACCTTTTATGAAGGATCCGCCCCCGTGGCCCAAACACCTCCCACCAGGCTCCACCTCCAACACTGGAGATCAAATTTCAACATGAGTCCAGGACAGAGGCTCACGCTGTAATCTCAGCACTTTGGAAGGCAGAGGCTGCCCAGTCACTCGAGTCCAGGAGTTGCAGACCAGCCAAGGCAACATGATGAAACCCTTTCTCTACGAAAAAATACAAAAATTAGCCAAGTGTGGTGCCTGCCTGTAGTCCCAGCTACTTGGGAGGCTGAGGTTGGAGGATCACTTGAGCCCTGGAGGCAGAGGTTGCAGTGAACCAAGCCAGGGTGACAGTGAGACCGTTCTCAAAAAAACAAAAACCAAAAAACCAAATCTCAACAGGAGACCTGTATGAGATAAACGTCCAAACAAAATCAAGTTCCAAAATCTACATGAAGAACAAACATTGCTTGAGGGAAAAACGACGGCAGAAATCCGCAAGCTGCCTGTCTTTTTGCAATCTGCTCATGTTATCAGGAGGGCCTGGGAAGTGAGGATCCCTAGAGAGCTGGGGAATTCCAGCCCTTCCCTGAACTCGGGCCAGGGCCTGTGCTCCCAGATGGCGGGCAGTTGGTTTGAATTGTTTACCGCTCTGTGTTTGGCCAGTGCATATGGCTGAATGTGATGAATTCACGTGACATGCTCCTTATTGCCACCTGCGCCTCCACGTAGAGCATCTGAGGTGGCTTCACAGCCAGGTGAGGCCAGCCGTGATCACGCCTACATTTGGTGTATTACACGGGGGATTACTGTTAGGTGAGGTTGGTGGTGGCTTTTTTTTTTTTTTTTTTTTACTAGTTGAGCTACAATTCTGTTTTCTGCTATTCAGATGGCTTATAACAAAAAGGTCTGTATTAAGGAGATACTGTTTTGTCTTTCAGCCTTTTGGTTGTCTTCATTTAGCCAAATAAAACATTTAGATTTGAGGAGAAAAGGGGTTGGAGAACCTCTTGTAGAACTGGAAGGTTCTCTTTGACGAGATGTGTACCTCACTGTAATAACGGCTTTTTCTTTTTTCTTGTTACTTTTTTTTTGAGTCAGAGTCTTGCTCTCTTGCCCAGGCTGGAGTGCAGTGGTGCGATCTCGGCTCGCTGCAAGCTCTGCCTCCCGGGTTCGTGCTATTCTCCTGCCTCAGCCTCCAGAGTAGCTAGCACTACAGGCGCACGCCATCACGCGTGGCTAATTTTTGTGTTTTTAGTAGAGACGGAGTTTCACTGTGTTGGCCAGGCTGGTCTTGAACTCCTGACCTCGTGATCCAACTGCCTCGGCCTCCCAAAGTGGCGAGATTACAGGCGTGAGCCACCGTGCCTGGCCAAACGACTTTTTCTGTTTGGTTTTAACTTCATGTGCAACCTGGAAAGCCAGATTTCAGCATTCTGTATTAATAGCAAAAGTTAAGTTATGTTGTGGACTGAATGTGTCCCCCTGTCCCCTAACTTACTGTGTTGAAGCTGTGACCTCCATTGTGACTATATTTGAAGATAGTGCCTGCAGGGAGGTAACTAAGGTTAACTGAAGCCATAAGGGCAGAGCCCTGATCCTATAGGGCTGTTCCCTTTATAAGAAGAGGGACAGTCACCAGAGAGCTTACCCTCTCTGCCATGTCTGCAAGCCAAGAAGAGAACCCTCACTAGACATCACATTTGCTAGCTCCTTGATTTTGGACTTCCAGCCTCCAGAGCCATGAGAAGAACTTCTGCAGGTTAAGCCACTCAGTCTGTGGTATTTTGTTATAGCAACCTGAGCTAAGACAAGTTAGAATCATATAATGTAATGTAAATTTGTTTACTTTCTTTGAATTAAAATTTATAAAGACTCTAACTTAGGCAAAGCCAGAGATCAGATTAGTATTGATGGTGCCTGAAATCATACTACTAAGACCCAAGACCAGACAGAGGCCCCAGAGGTTAGCATCCATTTATACCAGAAAGATCATTAGAAAGTCTCTGTGTGTGTGTGTGACAGAGAAAGAGAAAGAGATTAGAGAGAGGGAGTGCTATGGTGTGAATACTTACGTTCCCCCTCCAAATTCGTTGTTGAAATTCTAACCCTGATAAGGTTTGGCCCTGTGTCCCCACACAAATCTCACCTCAAATCATAATCCCCACGTGTCGAGGGAGGGAGGTGATTGGATCATGGGGGTGGTTTTCCTCCATGCTGTTCTCATGATAGTGAGTGAGTTCTCACGAGATCTGATGGTTTTATAAGTGTTAGATAGTTCTTCTTTCACACACTCTGTCTGTCCTGCTGTCTTGTGAGGAAGGTGCATGTTTCGCCTTAGCCTTCCACCATGATTGTAAGTTTCCTGCAGCCTCCCCAGCCATGCAGAGCCGTGAGTCAGTTAAATCTCTATCCTTTATGAATTGCCCAGTCTCAGGGAAGTTCTTTATATTAATGGCCAGAGTGAAAATGGACTAATAAAACCCCCTAAGGTGATACTACTGGAGGTGGATTCCCTGGAGGTGAATAGATGATGAGGGTGGAGCCTTCCTGATTGTGATCTGTGCCCTTAGAAAGAGACGCCAGAGAGCTCCTTCTCCCCATCCGCCTTGTGAAGACACAGTGTGAACCCCCTCCCCAGACACCAAGTCTGCTGGTGCCTTGATCTTGGGTTTCCCAGCTTCCAGAACTGTGGGAAGTAAATTCATGTTATTTATAAGCTATCAGGCGGTGGCGATTTTGTTACAGCATCCCAAATGGACTAAGATAGGGAGAGAGAGGGAAAGAGGGGGGAGAGGGAGAAGGGGAAGGGAGCGAATATCTTAGAGACTTGAATGGCACATGGACTCACGCAAAAAGAGATCATGATCCCAGAAGCATTTGGCAGTGCTCATTCTAATATGCTATATGATTAACATATTTCTATATGCATTTCTGAAAAGTTTTATTTAGAGTCAGAATTGTCTAAGTTAGATAATTTTCTTATTGCTTACATTTTCAGAGAGAGGTACTTTTTTTTTTTTTTTTTTTTGAGATGGAATCTCGCACTGTCACCCAGGCTGAACTGCAGTGGCTCAATCTCAGCTCACTGCAGCCTCTACCTCCTGGCTTCAAGCGATTCTCCTGCCTCATTCTCCCGAGTAGCTGGGATTACATGTGCCTGCCACACACCCAGCTAATTTGAGATGTACATTTTAAGTAAAAACAAACTGTTAAAAATTTATAGAAACATCTATAAATTTGAATAAGATAATAGTATTACAGATATAGAATATTTTTATTGCAAAGTAAAAACAGAGATAGTGGCTCATGCCTGTAATCCCAATACTTTGGGAGGCTGAGGCAGGAAGATCACTTGGGCCCAGGAGTTCAAGACCAGTCTGGGCAACATAGGGAGACTCCATCTACAAAATATTGAAAAACAAAAAATAAATTCACTGGGCGTGGTGGCATATCCCCGTAGTCCTAATTACTTGGGAGGCCAAGGCGGGAAGATCGCTTGAGCCCAGGAGGTCGAGGCTGCAGTGAACTGTGTTTATGCCACTGCACTCCAGCCTGGGCAGCAGAGTGAGACCCTATCTCAAACAAAACAACTTGGTCAAAATTGTCAAACACAAAACAGGGAGGGGATGGGGATTTATGTCTTCGAAAATGTCAAAGTCATAAAAGAGAAAGACAGGTTGTGTTTGGAAGAGTTCTTTTATTAAAGGAGACTAAAGAGACCTGGCGGCTCAATGTAATACGCAACCACAGAATACATACTGTCCTGGAGGGAGCAGGTGCTATAAAAGACATCATGGGGTCACCTGGCAGCATGGAGATATGAAGGGCAGATACAGCTATACACGTGTAAGAGCCACTGGAGTTGATGAGTGCTCTTTTGTGTAAGACAGTGCCCCCATTCATAGGAATAGGCTTCTCCTCAAATGATTTAGAAAAGATGTGAGCGGGGCGTGGTGGCTCAAGCCTGTAATCCCAGCACTTAGGGAGGCCGAGGCGGGCGGATCACAAGGTCAGGAGATTGAGACGGTCCTGGCTAACACGGTGAAACCCCGTCTCTACTAAAAATACAAAAAACTAGCCGGGCGAGGTGGCGGGCGTGGCTGAGGCAGGAGAATGGCGTAAACCCGGGAGGCGGAGCTTGCAGTGAGCTGAGATCCGGTCACTGCACTCCAGCCCAGGCGACAGAGCAAGACTCCGTCTCAAAAAAAAAAAAAAAAAAAAAAA
>NC_045448.1:103355790-103408775 GCF_002776525.5 Piliocolobus tephrosceles
TAGCAAATAATATAGTGAATGGGGTAAACTGTTCACAGTAAGATCAGTCTGAGTCTTGGCAGAGAAGAGATGAGTGTTCTCTGTCTTCCTTTAGTTCTTCTAGTTTTCCTGTAAGTTTGACTTCATTTCCAAATAAAAAGTGAAATGAACATGCAAATCCAGTTTAAGTGTGAATCCGGAAGCACCCATCCACTTTGAAGTATTTTTAGTCTGTATTAACAAAATGTAAAATATACCTATGACAATTTTTAAAAAACCCTTTATTTAGGAAATTTCTGCAGAAAAAAACTTTATTGTAAGCCTGAAACTAACCACTCCCAGCTTTTCTTGTTGAACAAATTATATTTGGAACCTTGTGTTTTTTTTTTTTTTTTTTTTTTGAGACAGAGTCTTGCTCTGTCGCCCAGGCTGGAGTGCCTTGGCAGGATATCGGCTCACTGCAAGCTCTGCCTCCCAGTTCACGTCATTCTCCTGCCTCGACCTCCTGAGTAGCTGGGACTACAGGTGCCTGCCAGCACGCCTGGCTAATTTTTTTGTATTTTTGTTAGAGACAGGGTTTCACTGTGTTAGCCAGGATGGTCTAGATCTCCTGACCTCATGATCCGCCTGCCTCAGCCTCCCAAAGTGCTGGGATTATAGGCGTGAGCCACCACACCTGGCCAGAACCTTGTTTTTTTTTTTTGAAATGGAGTCTCACTCTTGTTGCCCAGGCTGGACTGCGATAGCGTGCTGGGCTCACCACAACCTCCGCCTCGCCTCCCAGGTTCAAGCGATTCTCTTGTCTCAGCCTCCCGAGTAGCTGGGATTACACCGTGGCCTCCCAAAGTGCGAGGATTACAGGTGTGAGCCACCGTGCCTGGCCTGGAACCTTGTTTTTAAAGAGGTAAGGGAGCCAGGCTCAGTGATTTGTGCCCATAGTCTCAGCTACTTGGGAGGCTGAGGTGGGAGGATCCCTTAAGCCCAGGAGTTGAAGACCACCCTGGACAGCATAGCAAGACCCCATCTTTCTAAAAAAAATAAAGAGGTGAGGTTTCCCCAGGGGTCCTGGTTGTGTATTATTTCGTGTGTGTGTAGGTTTCTTATCTAACCCCTTCCTAAAATTAAGTGACTTTAACACAGGAGTTTTTGATACAATGTTTATGCATTATTGCAGTGTTAGGTTGGGGCTTGATTATGGTCAATAACAGTTAAATGTTAAGAGAATGAAGATCTTGGAAAAGAAGGCCGTTCAACAGGTGTTTACTGTGTGCTGCTGGGCGCCTGGCTCTTTCCCAGGCATCTGGATGTAGCAGTGAACGAAACTAGATCCTACCCTCACGGAGCTTGGAGATTACTCTAGTGATTAATCTAGGCTTGGAATTCTCAGATATGCACCACTAGTCCTCCTAAATATGTCAGCCTGGGCATCATTTTAAACTTATGTCATTAAAACAGTTAGTGCTGTTTTCACTGAACCACAAAAGATTGACTTTTGTAGCTCTTGCCCTTGAAAATGGAAATACCTAGTCAAGGGGGTTAGGGCCTTTGAGCTCTGTCTTTTAGTTTCCTGCCTTCTTTAGCTGTGTCAGCTGCAAGCTCTGTGACAGGGCCAAAAGCATTGGGACGAGGAACTTCTGCCCCTGGAAGTCTTTCTGGCCCCTTCTCACCACAGTCCGACTTAGTGAGGGGAAGCACAGCTTGGCTTAGCCCTTTGGGATACTGCAGTGGGCCTCAGGGTGCGGGCACCTGTCTTGCAGGCCAGCCCTGCTAAGCCACTGAAGTGTCAGCACAGCTGGCCCGGCGGACGCTTTCAGGCCTCCCCGGATCTCACTCCCTTTTGGGAGGCAGCTCAGCAACCTTCCGGAGGCGACTGGAATGAAGTGGACTCATTTTCTTAGTTAAAAATAACCCCAGCAGCTGTGGGTTCAGGTACCCCAGTGGCAAGACTGGCCCTCTGCTCATTGTTGGGACTCCTGGTCGTCATGGCTCTGAGGGTCATGGCTGGATGAACGTCATTGCTGGGATCTTGGAGCCCACCAGCTCGTACCCCTTTTTACAGATGAACAAGCTGGGGCCCAGGAAAAGGTCCAGTGACCGATCTGAGGGAGGATGCTCTTGCTTGATTTCACTTATTTGACTTGGGCTAGCCCTTTCTAGCAAAACTAGAAACCCCTGAAACGTGGGTGCCCCTGGCTGCCTTCTTCCAGCCCATCTTGGCTCCTCCAGACCTCTCCAGCTACTTTTGTTCTGGGCAGGAGACTGTTGAAACCTTTGTTTGTTTGTTTGTTTAATGGTTTAAGTAACAGATACTTTAAAAAACTGTGGTCAGGGCCAGACAATGTGGCTCATGTCTGTAATCTCAACACTTTGGGAGGCCGAGGCTGGCAGATTACCTGATGTCAGGAGTTCAAGAACAGCCTGGCCAACACGGCTAAACCCCGTCTCTACTAAAAACACACAAAAAATTAGCCGGGTGTGGTGGCATGTGCCTGGAGTCCCAGCTACTCTGGAGGCTGAGGCATGAGAATTGCTTTTATCTGGGTGGCAGCGGTTGGCAGTGAGCCAAGATCGCGCCACTGTACTCCAACCTGGGCGATAGAGCAAGACTCTCTCTCAAAAAACAAAACAAAACAAAACAAAACAAAAAAAACCCACACAAAAACTGTGGTAAATATACATAACATAAACTTTACCATCTTAACCATTTTAAAGTGGCATTGCATACATTCACAGTGTTGTGCACCCATCACCACCGTCTAATTTCCAGAACTTTTTATCACTCAGAGCCTATTAAATAAGTAACTCCCCCTGCTCCCTCCCCCTATGGTAACCACCATTCTACTTTCTGTCTCTATGAATTTGACTATCCCAAGTTCCTCATATAATTAGAATCATACAGTATTTGTCTTTCTGTGTCAGGCTTATTTCACTTCGCATCATGTTATCAAGGTTCTCAAAATTCTCGGGGAATATTATTTGAGGCTAAGGATATTCTGTTGTATATGTATGCCACATTTAAAGAATTCATTGATTCATGGAGGGACCCCTGGGCTACTTGTGCCTTTTTGTTATTGCAAATAATGCTGCTGTGAAAACAGGTGTACAAATATTTGTTTGAGACTCTGCTCTCACTTTTGGGTATAGACCCAGAAGTGGAATTGCTGGATCACATGGTGATTCTGTTCTTTTTTGAGACAATCCTAGACTTTTGCACTTTATTCTTTGTCTCTCCTGGCCTCTGAGGACTTGACTGCCCAGCTAGCATTTACTGAATTTGCTGGGGCGGAGGCCCTTGTCAGGGGCCCCTGGCTTCCTGAGTACTCTAAGCCTGGCTCTGAGACCCTCATTCCTTTCCCAGGGAACTTGAGTGGAGAACTGAAGGAGAGATGAAGCTTGTTTAGAGGTGCATTGCAGTTGACTTAAAAACAAAGAATAAGTATTAGAATTTGATTTGGGGCATTTTCAGGTTTACCGTTTGGTCATTTGTTTTGGATTTCATGTAGTTTTGTTTTCCGTAACTAAGATATGGAGTGGAATGCTTAATCTGTATTTGGTAGATTTTTCTAACATGTTCTCAGTTACATCTATACCTAAGGGTTATTGGGGGGAAAGAATAGGACTATTAGGAGGTGAAAAAGAAAAGAAATCTTGTCCTTATTACCTGAATGACCTTGGGCCTTGCTTTCTTATTTTGTGAAAGGGAGTTAATAATATGTAACTAATAAGAATGTTATGAGTAACTGGGGAAAAAATGGATCTGAAGTACCTGGGACAGTGCTTAACAGCCAGTGTGCTTAGTTAACATCAGTCTATCCTTACCTGTTTGTGGTTCTGGAATCATTATGTAAGTTGTGTGTGTGGTCCTAGGCTTCCGAAGGGTGGAGCAGCAACAGTGGGAAGAGCTTGGAGCAGGACTCAGGAGCTGCAACCCTCACATCCTCCACCAACTTCTTCCAGGCTCAGGTTCCTCACCTATCCAATGAGGAGGTTGGACTCATCTCTCTGATTTCTCATGGCACTAAAAGGCCAACAAGGCTAGGTGTGGTCACTAAGCTTGTAATCTCAGCACTTTGGGAGGCTAAGGTGGGAGGATCCCTTGAGCCCAAGAGTTTGAGGCTGTAGTGAGCTGTGATTGTGCTTCTGCACTCCATCCTGGGCAACAGAATGATACCCTGTCTCAAAAAAAGTGTTAGATTTGTGTGTGGCCTTCTTTTGATTGCAGAGTGCTTTCTTTTCTACATACTGATGTCTGTTCTCTACACATGGTAGACCCATCTCCTCAGCAGCGTACGAAGTGAGTTGAGAGATTGAAAAGCCCATTCATAGAGTTTTTGTCATTTTAAGATCTACTGCTTTAGGGCCACATGGAGCTTGACTTTCTTTCTTTTTTGAGATGCAGTCTTGCACTGTCACCTGGGCTGGAGTGCAGTGTCGGGATCTTGGCTTACGGCAACCTCCGCCTTCCAGGTTCAAGCCATTCTCTTGCCTCAGCCTCCCGAGTGGCTGGGATTACAGGTGCCTGCCACCACACCTGGCTAATTTTTTGAATTTTTAGTAGAGACGGGGTTTCACTATGTTGGCCAGGCTACTCTCGAATGCCTGACCTCATGATCCACCCGCCTCAGCCTCCCAGAGTGCTGGGATTATAGACATGAGCCACTGCGCCTGGCCAGCGTCCTCAATTTCTTAACAGCTTGTTCTCTGGCTCTAGCCCAGAATTCCAATACCTGTGAGGAGTCAACCCCCAAGCCCTCGTGACCTGGCGCCATCCACATCTGCCAAGGAGATGAGAAGGTGGAAGGGACATTGGATGTGATTTTTGATTGCTCAGAAATAGAATTAAACTGTCTTCAAAGAATTGGACAGAGAAACTCTTGCTCCACTCCAAGACCTGGCCATTTTCTACAATTGACCTTGTCTGTCTTTATTACTTAGTTACCAATCTTCATTTTCTCCAAGGAAGAACAGCCAGGTTAGCTTGTAATGTCTCCTTCTTCCAGTCTTCCTATTTTTGAGAAACATTTATTGCTTATTAGCATTGCGGTAATAATACCATACGTTTTCATATTGTATTACATTTTTCATAGGGCTTTCACCTACTTTACCTCTCGCTCTATATAATCAAGATTTATCTAGGCCACCTGGTTACCCCATTTTGCAAATTGAGATCCAGTGTGGTCATCTGATTTGCCAGGCTATTGGTAGCAGGGCCCTGGTATCTGTCTTTTCTTTCAGTGATGCTGGTTAGTCACCAGTGCTCGCTCAAGAAGTATTTATGGCAAGGACATATGTACCCAGCAGAGATGCTTGTGGTAGAGAATTCTTACCCTCAAGGCATTTGCTGTGGTTTGGATATGGTTTGTGTGGCCTCACCAAGTTTCATGATGGAATTTGATGCCCACCCAGTATTTAGGTGGGGCCTGGTGGGAGGTGTTTGGGTTGTGGGAGTGGATCCCTTATGAATGTCTTGGTGCCGTACTCATGAGAGTGAATTCCTGCAATAACTGGTTGTTGAAAAGAGCCTGGCACCATCTCCTCTCTCTTGCCTTTCTCTCCTGCCGTGTGCTCTCTGTATATGCCAACTCCCTTCATCTTCCACCATGAGTGAAGCTTCCTGAGGCTTCATCAGATGCAGATACTGGTGCCATGCTTCTTGTACAGCCTGCAGACCTGTGAGCTAAATAAAGCTCTTTTTCCTTATAAATGACTCAGCCTCAGGTATTCCTTTATAGCAACACAAATGGACTAAGACAGCATTATAACCTAATAGGGACTGAAGGGGAAGGAGAATGGAGTTCAAGTGTGTTACTCTCGGTAATGCTAATAATTTTAAAATATCTGGTGGATGGAGGAAGAGCTGAGAACTCAAATGAAGTTCGGGAATGTTTCTGAATTTAATGTATGGATATTGGTTACCCTGCCTCACTCTGGCATTAAGGAAAGGTAATGGTTTTTAAACAATGCATGTAGAGATCCCTAAGCCTCTGGGCTCTACATTGTATTGCTGCACCATAAAGGTGCGTTTGTACCTCATCTCTGCTAGCTATTTCACACTATTGTTAGGTGTAAAAAAACAGGAAACATTGCCTAACATGCATTATTTCTGATCTTGAATACTTGTGGTTTGTGGCTTGGTTTTTCAGAGGATCATTGGTAGTAAGAGCACGGGACTGACCCAGGACTTTCTTTGGAACAGAAATAAGGATTTTTAAAATAAGTGACATTCTAATAGATTACATGATACGGTGCTTTGTGGAAATAAAATTTCTGGAAGGAGGCCTGTGTGTGTCTGTGTATGAGTGAATGTCTGCGTGTATCATATTCTCAGATTCCTGACTTTGCAAGTGTTTCATACATCTGTAAGTATTTTATTCATATCTGCCTGCACCAGACCTGGAAAATGTGATTTTTGTTTGTTTGTTTGTTTTTTAACCATTTTTCTTGTGTACTCTTAGAAGGGAGTGGCTGTGAATAGCAGGTTCAGGAATGTGGGATTGTGTTGTCAGAATCTGAACCCTGGCCCCAGGTGCCCCCTGGGCTCTGTAGGTACTGCTTTGCCAGATTGCTCTTGTTGGCTGGAAGTGATGTTGGCCGGAGGAGTGGCCGGAGGCTGCTTGATTGTTTGGATGATGAATGCATTTGTCACGGGAGGCTGCTTGTTTTTCAAACAGGCATAAAAATATCATTTGCTCAGAGGAAATGGATTCACACACAAATGTCACGAACCTTGGTGATCTTAGATTGTTTATCCGTGGGATAGTTGGGTTATTGAAGAGCTTATTTCTAAGGCACATGGGAAGGTAAGGGCTCTGACTCACTTGGTGGGTACTTGGCCTCCTGTCCTGTTGTTGTCGGAAGCCCTATCACGTCTCCAGATGCTTCGAAAGAGGATTCCTGGCCACCCAGCCTCTTCATCACTCTCTGATTGTAGTATTTTTTTGACAGCTTCCTCAGTAATGAACTGCAAGTACTTCTGGCAGCTGATAGACCTGGGCTGTGTACCAGTACAGGGACCGTGTCCCTAAGAAAGTTAGGAAACAAAGTCACATTTGCTCTGGTCCCCGAGTTCATGGTTGGCTTATGGTGGGCTCCAGAGATGATGTTCTCTGCTCGTGGGGGATAACCCTAACTGACCTCATCATTTCAGCTGAGGGTTTACTTAGATTCCTTGCCACATCTTCTCAGCCAGCTGAGTGTACTGTATTAACAGCAGCTGTTTTCCTCAAATTCGAAGTGTTGTTTTTTAGTGTTAGTATTTTTGGATTTGGAGATTAGAAATGTGGTAGTTTTCATCTTGGTTAGCCTGCAAGCAACCCTTACAGAGCTATCTACTTATAGCTCTCTCCAGCAGTGATTTTTAGGAAATCTGAAGCAGTTATTATAGAGCCTTGAAATAGGAAGTGAGTGTGTCTTAGTCACCCGCTGCTTAGATGCTGTATGTAATGATGACAATTGTTTTATACATGTGTGTACAGAAAGAGAAGGTTTGAATTCTTTTTCTGTTGGAGATTGTAATGAATCCTCCACCTCCTCTCTTCTGCTGTTTCTGGAGGCCTCTGACCTTGACTTTGTGTCGGAGATCCAGTTGCAGTGTGAGGGAAGTACTCGCTGGTTGGCAGAGGGTTTATGGCTTCAGTTCTTACTCCAGGATCCTTTTGCCGAATCTAAACAACCAGCTGTCTATCAAAGTAACGAGTCCAGGGACAGGACAGCAGGGGATGGAGATTGAGTCCAAGCACCAAGCCCATGGCCGATGTTTAATCACTCGTGCCTACATAATAAAACTCTGGTGAGTTTCATTACTCTAAACACCGAGGTTTAGTGTAGCTTCTTGGTTGGTTGGTGAGTATGCTGATGTGCCAGGAGGTGGATGTCCCCTGACCCACAGGGAGAGGCCATTCTGTCGGGGACTCTGCGGACCTTCCTTTATGTGTTTTCTCCATGTGACTGTTCCTGAGTTGTATCTTTTATCATAAAACTATACCTGTAAGTATATATGGCCCCCAAAAAACAAAGAAACAACTGACTCCTCTTTTTTTTGTAAGGTAGACCTACATCTGTGACAGTATACTGGTCCTTAAGGTGATTTGTTCCAGTGTGTAGGAAGCACATCTGTCTTTTCTGTCTTTGGAGTAGTGGTGAGACTCAATCACAGGGTGAAACAGCCCAAGAACACAGCTTCCACAGATTGTCGTGGGGGCAGGCGAGATCTGGTACACGACTTAGCCATGCACACTGGTTTGGAGTGTGCTTGAGAAGTTGCATCTTGGGGCAGTGGCTCCACAATATTTTTGTGGTTCTGGCCTACTCTGAATACTGCTAGAACTGTCGCTAAGCAAATTAGCCACAGTGCTAATTTGCACTATATACAACCGCTGAATACTGCTGAAAGTCCTTGCCAGAGCAACCGGGCAAGAGAAAGAAATAAAAGGCATCCACATTGGAAAAGAGCAAGTCCAGTTATCCCTGTTGGCTGACAATGTGATCTTCTATCTAGAAAAGCCTAAAGACTCCACCAGGCTGGTTACGATGACTGTTGCCCAGGCTGGAGTGCAGTGGTGATCATAGCTCCCTGTGGACTGGAACTCCTGGGCTCAAGTGACCTTCCTGCTTCAGCCTCCTGAGTGGCTTGGACTACAGGTGTGCGCCACCATGCCCAGTTTCCTGCTCTGTTTTGTGTATATATTCCTAAGACTTTTACCTGTATGTTTTGGTAAACACAGGCGCTGGGTTGACACTGTTTCATGCCTTTCGCCTTTGATTGGCAGCTGCTTGCATACCCCCATCACATTGCTGTGCCACCTGCTGGGCCTGATTTTTTTTCTCCAACAAGTATCACCATACAAGTGTATATTCCCGGCTGTGGTAAAGCGTATTTTACACCTTGATCAGTGACGCCAATGTGAAGGGCTCGCGGTGGTGCTGCTCTGAACTGCACACTGTTGAAAAACACAAGTGGATCTGTCTTCAAAATTTGGGGGGACTGTTTTGTTTAAAAAATTTATTTTAAAGCCTTTAATTGAAAACTCAGATAGTCCGAAGAGTTCATTTTGGTTTCATGCACAGTATTACATTTATGCAACCAAGCTATCAAAAGGACTGTCTGTCCTTGGGAAGGAAACTTAGCGAAACCGTCAATAGAGTATTATTTGAAAAGATTGTTTTCAGTCCTGAACTAGCTATTTAAATGAGAAAACAAATGTAATGATGCTTTCTGTCATGATTTTATAAATAAATGTCAATTGTAGGAAATTGGAAAAATAAAGGAAAAAGAAAAACTCATAATCCCACAGTTAACCTTTTTGTATTGATTTCCTGGCATTATCCATGCATTTTTTTTTTTTTTTTTTTTTTTTTGAAATGGAGTCTTGGCTGGGCATGGTGGCTCATGTCTATAATCCCACCACTTTGGGAGGCCAGGGTGGGTGGATCACAAGGTCAGGAGTTCGAGACCAGCCTGGCCAATATAGTGAAACCCCGTCTTTACTAAAAAATACAAAAATTAGCTGGGCGTGGTGGCGTATGTCTGTACTGTAGTCCCAGCTTCTTGGGAGGCTGAGGCAGGAGAATCACTTGAACCCAGGAGGCGGAGGTTGCAGTGAGCCGAGATCGTGCCACTGCACTCCAGGCTGGCGGCAGAGCAAGACTCTATCTCGGGGAGGGGGGTGGGGGAAGAAATGGAGTCTCATTGCGATGCCTAGGCTGGAGTGCAGTGGCGTGATCTCAGTTCACTGCAACCTCCGCCTCCTGGGTTCAAGCGATTCTCTTGCCCCAGCCTTCCAAGTAGCTGGGACTACAAGCTCTTGCCACCACACCTGGCTGATTTTTGTATTTTTGGTAGAGACAGGGTTTCATCATATTGGCCAAGCTGGTCTCGAACTCTTGACCTCAGGTGATCCACCTGCCTTGGCCTCCCAAAGTGCTGAGATTACAGGCATGAGCCACTGTGCCTGGCTGCATTTTGTTTATATAATTGAACTCTGTATATCAGTTCTGTGTCTTTTCACTTACCGGAATAATAGCATTGTGCTATGGTCTAAATGTTTGTGTCCCTCCCACATCTATATGTTGAAACGGAATCACTGACAGGATGGTATTAGCAGCTGGGGCCTTTGAGAAGTGATTACGTCTTGAAGGTGGAACACTTAAGATGGGATTAGTGCCCTTAGAAATGAGACATCAGAGAGTTCTCTCGATCCTTTCACCGTCCGGGGACACAGCTCTAGAAGGCACCATCTTTAAACCAGGAAACGGGCTGTCACCAGACACTGAATCTGGGATATGAGTGCCCATCCCCCTCCTACTCTCTGCTGTGTGACCTTGTAGCAGCTATAGAGCCTCCCTGAGCCCTGGGGGATAGGACTGTGTCCACCTCTAGTGTGGCAAGGCTTTTAGGTGATGAGTGGATGGAGCTTGTCGCAGTCCCTGGCACGTGTCATATGTCTGATATGTGTTAGTTAATGATGGGAGGGACTGAAATGACATGTTCAAATAGGCACAACTGATAACAACCTTATTAAGGGTAGAATAGAGTATTACTTTATAGTTTTGTCAACAAAGTCCTTTGGAATTCTTTTTCTCTGACTTATTTTTTTCTATTCCTCAAAAGAGCTCTTTAGTGATATGAGATACTGTAATATATTTTCTTAGGAAAGAGGGAGGTTTGCCCTTTCATAGGATCTGTTAGGTTAGGCTCTTCAATGTTACCATGCTGCTTGTGAGTTCAGTATTTCTAGGCAGCTGAATTTAATAGAGCTAAGGAGTTTAAAACAAAAAAATGAACATAAAGACACCCTGTAATGATTGCTGCACATCCAGCTGTAGTATAGGGATCGGCTCTCAGCTTTCAGGTGTCACTGCCCCACTCAGACGTGCTTCTGGGCGTGGGAGTGTGCATGTGTACATGTGCCGTCCCCTCTGAGTACTTTCTCTCGAATGGCCTTATGTCCCTAGCCCGTGATTGTGAGCCAGCTGTTGTTAAGGTCAGACATGAGTCACTACCCATGGGGCCCTTGGCTCCATTCAGAACTTCCTGGGACTTTGTTTCCTCCCAGTGTTTCTGCCACCAGGTTGAAGCTGAGATCGACATCTTTGCCTGGGCCTTCTATCCTTTTGCATTTAGCTATTTGATGAATGACAGTGACAGGTAGTTTCTTCCTAAACGTAGGCTGGCTTTTTCCTGCCTGTACTTTATGTTCTCCTACGCAGATTTTAGCGGGCAGATGTATCAGATAACAAAGGCCCCTTGTACAAATAATAGGATAGACACAGTGGTTCGTACACTTGGCCGCACAGGTGAGAGCCTGGAGAACTGTCCGTAGCCCAGGCCGGACCACAGACCGCTAGCATCTCTGACGTTGGGATTTCAGAAACTCTCCAGGGGATTCCAGAGCTCAGGCAGGATTGAGAACCAGTGGAGCAACCCACAGCTCAGCCTAAGATGTGTTGGATACCAGGAAGGGCCGGCACCAGGAAAGCCAGGCACATGAGAGATGGTGTGAGTTGGGAGTGGCGGCCAAAAAGGCAGAAGGATCAGGATGACCCTCCAGCGTGTTGTAGGCAAGATATGAAGGGGGTCTTCATGCTGCCCTCTGTCCTGGTCTGAGGAGCTGGATTTTGAATGATGGAGCGTCCTTGTTGCCACCCCACCTTGGTGTTGCTGGTGGTGGAGTCAGGGACCCTCTCGGCACTGTGGGGAATGGACCTGGGGTGATGGCATGCGGGAGATCTAGCTTTCTTGGGCCCCTAGGTCACTTGGGTTATTTTGCCTGTTCCGTGGAGGGAGCATCTTCAAATTCATCACTTTTATCAGCAGGAGAGACTATTATCTTCATGTTGCAGATAAGAGAGCTAAGGCTGGAATATTTGATTGGTGTCCTTTCAAGGACCTGCTGTAGAAGAATTGTCTGGATGGGGGCTAGATGCAGTGGATAAAGAAGAAAGGGGCAGCAGGTGCCTTCTGCTTCTCTGTAGTTTTCAAGGTGAAAGTAACTAGAGAAGTGAAATTGCAGCTTAAGGGCAGACACAGTAGCAGAGTCAAGAGTCTTAGGGAAAAGGGAACAAAAGAAGATCCTAGAACAGTGATCCTGGTCTTGGCTGCACAGTGAGTCATAGAGGATCCTATGGCAATGCCTGTGCCCAGGCAGCACCCCGAACCAGTGGCATCAGACTCGAGTGGGGCCCAGGCTGACTCTGCACTGCAGCCAAAGGTTGAGAACCCCTGCTCTAGAAGGACATCCAGGGAGTTAATGCAACCACATCTAGAAGGAAAGGAGTCAGAGGTGTTCTCATCTCTTCTGAGCCTAGTAGGAGGGGAAGTAAAGGAGTAGAGATGGGACACTTAGGGTAGAAGAGGAGGCGCAACCTCCTCAGTCAGCAGGGAGGTGGGTACCAGGTAAAGTGTGGAGCCATCTGTAACTAGGGTGGTTTGTATCTCACTCATATTGTTCCCCTGTTGGCTGGAGGGGGCTTCATGTTGGGGAGACATGCAGGGCCAGGGGGACTTAGTTGTAGGTTCATGTGGAATAGCTACTGGAAAACATGCATTACCCATAGTTCTCCATATGGGAACTGCCTGAGGAGCCCTAAAAATTCTGAGGCCTTCTTGATTTCATTCTCAGCTAGATTGTTATTGGTGTGTAGAAATGCTGTGATTTTTGTATGATGACTTTGTAGCCTGAAACTTTACTGAATTCATTTATCAAATCTGAGAGTCTTTTGGTGGAGTCTATTTTTGGGGTGGGGTGGCGGAGACAGGGTCTCAGTCTGTCATCCAGACTGGATTGTAATGGTGTGGTCACAGCTCTGTGCAACCTCCGCCTCCCAGGCTTAAGTGACCCTCCCACCTCAGCCTCCCAGGTAGGTGGGATCATAGGCCGTGTGCCACCACACCCAGCTAATTTTTGTGTTTTCTTGATAGAGACGGGGTTTCACCATGTTGCCTGGGCTGGTCTTGAACTCGTAGACTCAAGCAATCTGATGGCCTCGGCCTCCCAGAGTACTGGGATTACAGGCGTGAGCCACTGTGCCCAGCCTGGTGGAGTCTTAATTTTTTTTTTTTTTTGAGACTGAGTCTCACTGTGTCACTCAGGCTGGAGTGCGGTGGCGTGATCTGTGCTCACTGCAAGCTCCGCATCCCGGGTTCATGCCATTCTCCTGCCTCAGCCTCCCAAGTAGCTGGGACTACAGGGGCCTGCCACCACGCCCAGCTAATTTTTTTGTATTTTTAGTAGAGCCGCAGTTTCACCGTGTTAGCCAGGATGGTCTCAATCTCCTGACCTCGCGATCCACTCGCCTTGGCCTCCCAAAGTGCTGGGATTACAGGCGTGAGCCACTGCGCCCGGCTACCTGGAGTCTTTAGGCTTTTCTAGATAGAAGATCATATTGTCAGCCAACAGGAATAATTGGACTTGCTGTTTTCCAATTTGGATGCCTTTTATTCCTTTCTCTTGCCCAGTGGCTCCGGCTAGGACTTCTAGCACTACATACAATTGCATTTGGACCCCCCAAATTTATACAAATGAAAAAAAAAGTGCTGAAATCCAGGCCCCAACCTGGCCCATTAGAACCCAGGGCTCTGGAGGTAGGGCCTAGGGTACATGGCGGTCTGGGTATGTTGCCAGGCAGTCCCCTCCCCACGTTGAAGGGAGCTCAGTCCTCACTCATTCGTGACTTTGTGGTTGATGATGAATGTGATAAGAGTGGCATTTGCTATTTCAGGAACTTCAGCAAACCAGCATTGTATTCATGTCAAGGAGAAGGAAGTTACTGAGAGAAGACTTTTCAGTGTCCCTGCAAGAGGCTGTCCTCCCACCCCCTTCTGTATGGAGAAATTAGAAGGAGGTCACCCTTTTTAAAGGTTTTAAAAAAAATTGGCCGGGCACGGTGGCTTACGCCTGTAATCCCAGCACTTTGGGAGGCTGAGGCTGGCGGATCACGAGGTCAGGAGATCAAGACCATCCTGGCTAACACTGTGAAACCCCGTCTCTAGCAAAAATAACAAAAAAAATTAGCTGAGCATGGTGACGGGCACCTGTAGTCCCAGCTACTCAGGAGGCTGAGGCAGAGCTTGCAGTGAGCCGAGATCATGCCACTGCACTCCAGCCTGGGCGACAGAGCGAGACTCTGTCTCAAAAAAAAAAAATGTTATACCACCTAACCAACTGTCATAGGCTTTGAACATATGGGTGCCTCCCAGCTGAATCTGCCCTTTACTGGACTCAGATTATTGACAGGTCAGGGCAATAGGTAAAGTAAATAGCAACGTTAATGACTAGTAAATAGAAATTGGTTATGAAATCTACTTTGGGTCCAGAAAGATGGGCTGGGTGAGATGGTCGGTCTATTGTGGGAAGCCTTGGAGAGCCATCACTTTGTGTGTGTGTGTGTGTGTGTGTGTGTGTATGTATGTATGTATGTATGTATTTATTTATTTATTTATTTTGAGACGGAGTCTTGCTCTGTCGCCCAGGCTGGAGCGCAGTGGCCGGATCTCAGCTCATTGCAAGCTCCGCCTCCCGGGTTTATGCCATTCTCCTGCCTCAGCCTCCCGAGTAGCTGGGACTACAGGCGCCCGCCACTTCGCCCGGCTAGTTTTTTGTATTTTTGGTAGAGACGGGGTTTCACCGTGTTAGCCAGGATGGTCTCGATCTCCTGACCTCGTGATCCGCCCGTCTCGGCCTCCCAAAGTGCTGGGATTACAGGCTTGAGCCACCGCGCCCGGCCTACTTTGTGTATTTAAAGCTTTCTCACTCTCTGTGTGGAAAAGAGCCAGGCCCTGAGTTGGGCATTGTCTCAGTTTCTGAGGGCTGATCCCCAACTAGGTGGCTTAAAACAACAGAACCACAGTTCTGGTGTCCAGAAGTCCAAAGTCAGCCTGTCCACCATGCTCCCTCTGAAACCTTGCCTTTCCCGGGGCTCTGGGGGTTGGCTGGCATGCTTTGGGGTTCCTCACAGCTGCATGGCTCCATCCCTGCCTCGGTCATCACATAGTGCTCTGTTGTGTCTGTGTCTTCAGTGGCTGTTTGTGACGACACCAATCACATTGGATTAAAGGCCTGCCTATTCCAGTATGACCTCATCTTAAATAACATTAAATTTCACTTCTCGGCTGGGCGTGGTGGCGCACATCTGTAATTTCAGCACTTTGGGAGGCTGAGGCAGGTGGATCACTTGAGACCAGGAGTTTGAGACCAGCCTGGCCAACATGGTAAAACTCCATCTCTACTACAAATACAAAAAGTAGTTGGGCATGGTGGTGTGCGCCTGTAATCCCAGCTGCTGGGGAGGCTGAGGCAGGGAGAATTGCTTGAACCCAGGAGGCAGAAGCTTCAGTGAGCTGAGATTGCACCACTGTACTCCAGCCTGGGGGACAGAGGGAGACTCTGTCTCAAAAAAAAAAAAATTAACTTCTTTTAATTAATGTTAGCTGACATCACACCTGCAATGTGACCCTATTTTAAAATAAGGTAACATTCTGAGGTATGGGGGATTAGGATTTCAACCATCTTTTTTGGTAGGGGCGAGTTGGCGCCTTCCAAAATTCAGCCTGTAAGAGGCAAGTGGGCCAAGGACTTTGCACCTGCTTGTTTAATCTCCACATAGACCAATGTGGTGGGGATGATCCCCGTTGGACCCATGAGGAAACTGAGACTGAGAGAGGTGAGGCTACTTACCCAAGCCACACAGCTGATACAGAGCAGAATGAGGATTGTGACTCTAGAGCAGTGTACAACTTCTGTAGGTTAGACCAAACATAGGTTCTTTTGTGACTTCCTTGGACTGGAGTCCGTATGTCTTTTGGGCATTCTCAGGGCCCTTGTGGACATTACGCATCTGAGGGCAACCAGTCAAATACTAAGATAGTGCTTCCCTGCCTCCTCACCGGTTACCAGAAGGAAACTTGGAAACATGAAGTTGGTCTGATTTGTTGAAGGGGGTAAGATTTGTGGAGATTTTTCTTACATTCATTTTTGTTTCCATTCTGATAGCTATAACAACTTAAGCATATTTTAAATGGAATCAAGAGGAGGTTTTTAGAGCTTTGGTAATAATCAGCACTCTGCTGAATGCTGCTGGTCTCCTGGAATCCTTTTATGTTGTCAGTCTTACCTGATGAAGACTTGCCCCGTTTCTCCTGGTGGCTGGCCTCACTGGTGTGTGCGTGAGATCCAGGTCATGGGATGTCCGGGGTCCTGGTGGTGATGGCCCAGTTCCATCACCACCACTGCTCCTGTTCCTGCAGAATAAACGTCAGAGCATTTTGCAAACAAGTACTGTGCACTGGTTTGTCTCAAGGATCCAGAATCTTTTTTTTTTTTTTCTGAGACAGGGTCTTGCTTTGTCACCCAGGGGCTGGGGTGCAGTGGTACGATCTCGGCTCACTGCACCCTCTGCCTCCTGGGTTCAAGCAATTCTTGTGCCTCGGCCTCTCAAGTAGCTGGAATTATAGGCATGGACCACCACCTCCAGCTAATTTCTACATTTTTAGTAGAGACAGGGTTTCACTGTGTTGGCCAGGCTGGTCTTGAACTCTTGGCCTCAAAGATCCACCTGCCTCAGCCTCTCAAAGTGCTGGGATTACAGGCATGAGCCACTGCTCTTGGCCGAGATTCAGAATCTTGAAGGCTGCAACTTCCCCTAAATGGAAGGCATTGAACAATCAGATTTCAAGATCAGAATTCCCAGTAGAAAACTCCTCCTAGTAAAGAGACATCCATGAGTCTGAGGAAGTAAATGGCTCCCGCTAAGGCTCCTCCACTCCATCTTATTAAATTTTAATTTCATTTGATTTTTTTCTAATTACTGGCTCCACGTCTGTTTTTCCCACAGGTTATCTGTTTGTGCATGTTGGTGGAGATGCCTCTTGGGGTCAAAAGGACAGGTCTTCTAAAGATAGGTTGGGTGACCGCTGTCTGTCATAATGTGTGATAGCCTTAGAGACAGAGTGAGCTGTCATTTTATCCTTACTCCCTTTCTTCCTTGTCTCTACCTTGGATACTGTCAGGATCCACACGTGGCTGAGCCCCGATCGAAAGCTTTCTTGGTAGCTGGAGAAAGTGACAGGTTCTGTGAAACACCCCAGTTGGCAGTGTTTTACAGACTAGCTCTTTGCATTGTCACCCTATGGGGAAGTCAGACCAGGGACCATGGGGCCGACTGCACTTCCTTATTTCCGTGGGGTGGGACCCCTGTTCTAGGTGTTTGCCTTCCTTACCTCTAGCTTGCCCTACTCTCCTACTTGCTCTGCTTTTTAGAATTAGTGTTTAAATTCCCATATGTATGACCCTACGGAAGAGAAGACAGTGTCTGAGAGTGCACTTTTAGTACCTGCTGAAATATCTGCACTGTGTCCTTCTTTTTAAAACCAGAACAAAGTAAAAACAAAAAGAAACTGTTTAGTCCCTGACATATATTTAGTTACTGACACAGTATCTTCTGCCCAGTCCAGGATGAGATTAGTAGGGTACTGTAACAGAACCATGTAACTGTTGTGTTGCAAATTACTGAAAGAGAGTGACGTATGGCAGGCTTTGAGGAATCGGATTTCAAGATCAGAATCCACAGTGAACAAAATTCCAGGTACTTGGAGCACACGGAAAAAGTTTCCTGTAAGTGAGTTTAAACAACTGGGTTCTTTGAATTTACTTTACTGAAAGGGCTAATTAAACAAATATTTATTGAGGGCACAGCAGGAACCAGGTATTCCAGGTGCTGGGAAAGATAAAGGATTCCAGCCCTTACCCTTTACCCCCTTATATGTGCACTTATGAAAGCTTCTGTAGTTTGTAAACATCTGGCATTTAGTTGTAGCAAATTAGGTATTTTATGCCTCTGTTATTAAAGATATAAATGTTGACATAAAAATCAATTAAGTATGAGCTTTACAGCAAAGGTTTTAAAGGGTGTTGGAAACAGTCGTGCCAAACACTTTTGGGCTAAGCCTGACTGCTTTTAAGTATACCTGCACACTTTCAAGATGAATGGAACCCACTGTGGCCTCACTGGCTGCAGTTTGCAAATGATTCATCCTTTCCCCCGGGGAGGATTAATCAACTCGAGTGTCCTGAGCACATAGTGGGTGTTCAATAGATAGTTGTTTGTTTTAGGAATCGCACGAGAGTTGCTGTCTTGAAATGCATGTAGCTTGGTGAGCCTGATGAAGCAGGCAGACTCATTTCTTTTCAAGATTTGTTTGCAGTTTTACAGGCTCCCTAGGGAGCTCATTTCCACGTGAGGAGCCGGAATCCACTGCGGAGCACCGTTTTTTATTTTGAACTTGAGCTTATGGAGTTGTCTTCCTTCACAGACCCCTTTGCCTCTCATATTGATTTCCATTTTGCAAAGGAGGCACTCTGGCCTTGTCTTATTTATAGGTTTTTCTCTGATCCATGAGTGCCTTCAAGCTCCATTTCCTGCCTTTTATTATGTACAGGGCCATTAAGCAAGAGTGTGGTTTGCAAGGTAGAGGCAGAATTGTGCCTGGAACAGCATACAGGGCTGTCAGGCAGCAGGCGGTATTTGTGATTAAATCTGGCTGGGAAACTGATTTGTGCATCATGGGCTGTGAGTCTCGCCGAACGAGTTTAACAGCCTTTCTGCAACTGTCTCTGAGCATGAAACAAGAAATCTTAGTATTTCATGTTCAGTCTTGTTTGTGGTCTGTTGATTTTTTTTTTTTTTTTAACTTCCAATTTTCAGTATCCTGTGTGGGAACTGAATTGTCTAAATTTATGGCTAGTAAGGAAAGAGGCTAGAAGGACACATAGCAGTTGGTTATTGCTGAGTGGCAAGATGAGTGATTAAGCTTAGTTTTCTTCTTTGTGGTTTTATATGTTTTCCAAAATTCTTTAATGAAAATGGATTAATTTTGGAATCCAGGAAAAATTGCTTTCAGGAGGACAAATTGAGATTAGACTTTATTAGGGCAGGTTTTTGGAAAAAATATTCTTTATAACTGGTTCTCTTGATGTGATTTTGGGAGTACAGGTAATACCTGTTGGGCTTGTTAAAATGGGATGTCGAAAGTGATACGTTATTCAAACTCAAATGGGAAGTCTTGTGTTACAGCCTGCACGGGCATCAGAGCGCACTGGGCTGTTAAAGTACTTGACCCAAGGCAGATACTGTCTCAATAAAATGGAGAAGTGGTCAGAAATGTTTCAGCAAGGGTTCTCTTGACATAACAGAAACTGGCAAGAGTGCTGCCTGTGCCGTTATATCTGATTACAACATAGTGTCATATTGTTCTAGTCTTCTTTGCATTAGGGGCTACTGGTCTCTAAGAGAGGAAGGTTTGGGATTAAAATGGGCATGTCTGCAAAGAGCCCAACAGAAAGGTAAGGGTGGGTTACACAAGGTTGGAACCGTCAGGACCATGAGTAGCCAGTACCCCGAGCAGTCACGCCTCCATTCATGGCCTTTGGGAGACTGAGAATGGCACCTCAGTGTCCAGGGAAGAGCTGTGGGTAATCCTGGATTGTCCTGCGTTTGGCAGCGGAGGTGGAACAGGCTGTTCCAGTCTAACCCTGATGTCTCTGGCACCTGGCATTTCATTTGAAGACTGTATCAGATCTTAAAGCCAAGCCCTTTGTGACATCTTGATTTTCCTTCTCCCATTATAGATAGCCCTAGCCTTTCATTTTATAGACTTGAATCATCTGTTCACAACGAGAAATGAAATCTAATTGCTCTTCATAACCATCATGGCAGGAGAGCACCTTAGATCAATGGATGGCCAAGTGGATAGATGCGCCTGGGGAGTTTTCACAGAACTGTATTCCTTAAAGCCACAGCAACAAGTGTGAGAAAGACACAGCAGTGACTGGGTTTGGAACTGGCTGCTGTGTTGCTAAGGATTCTTGCTATCATGTGTTTGAGCATGATATCACCCTGCTTGGAGGCCCAATACAACAGGACCCCTACGTTCGGTCTGAGGCAAAGCAGATGACTTGGTCCCCATCCAGGCGTTATTTATGGAGCAGCTGGAAGACTGTGTCAGGGGTGAGCCATGAGGACCCAGAACACATATATGTTCAGATGGATTCATGATTCATTGCTTGGGGGATGAGGTTAGGAAAAGTTGTTTTTCTATTTACATTGAAGCCCAACTGCAGAAGTCTCTGACCACTAGAATTTCACAGGTTGTTTTCTTTCTTTCTTTTTTTTTTTTTTTTAAAACAAAACACAAAAAATTGTGGTCAAGTACACAACATTTGACCATTGTAATGATTGTTAAATGTACACTTTGGTGGCATTATGTACATTTGCATTGTTGTGCCACCGTCACCACCAGACATCTTCGGGATTCTTTTCATCCTGCAAAACTGACTCTCTGTACGCAATAAAGAATTTTCAGGTTCTGAATGAAGACTCAAACCAATTTCTCCCTCCTTTAATTCAGTGTGAATTGGACGGTCAGTCCAGGCAACGTAACTTGCCCTGGACACCTGAGGCTAGCAGCCACACCCATTGTCCTCTCTTGGTTTCCTGAGAAAGATTTCCTGAGAAAGCAAAGGACCCTTGTGTGGATGGCGTCATTCCCACGTATCTGGGGGCACCATGTGAGGGTGACTGCTCGTTCTGTTCTTAAGAATGAGGGCTAGCATCCCTCCCTAGCAGTACACTTGAAATGCTCCTCTGGACCTGCACTCGCACACACACACTCATGCATTCGTGTTGTGGATTCGGCAGGCTTGTTCCACCAGCCGTGGTGGGCACAGGACCGCCCATGTTGTCTGTTTAGTTATAAACGATGAGCTTGTCAGGTTGCCGCCGCTGGAGCATCCTGCGTGATATGGTCGCCCTGCAGCTTTGCCCGCTGCTCTGCTGCACTCCCTGAAAATAGCAATCATTTCTTGGTTTAGTGGAAATTTGTGGGGATCATAAGAGTTCTCATTAAGAGTGATACTGAATTATAAAATGCTTTGTAAAAACAAAATTCAAAAGTTGGGTAATTTGGATTATGAATTTTACTTTGAATAGGTAGATTTCTCATGTCGACAATGCAAATGTCCCCAACATTTTTCTTTTCTTTTTACTAGTCATTAGAAAGGACTTCATATGGTCTTTTTTGGTTATTTGTGATGTGACTTTTCATTAATAAAAGTTTTTCCTGTGTTCTGGTTCTTTTTTTTTTTTTTTTTTGAGATGGAGTTTCGCCCTTGTTGGTTGCCCAGGTTGGAGTGCAGTGGTGTGATCTTGGCTCACTGCAGCCTCCGCCTCCTGGGTTCAAGTGATTCTTCTACCTCAGCTTCCCAAGTAGCCAGGATTACGGGTGTGTACCACCACGCCCGGCTAATTTTTTTTGTATTTTTAGTAGAGATGGGGTTTCACCATATTGGCCAGGCTGGTGTTGAATTTCTGACTTCAGGTGATCCACCTGCCTCGGCCTCCCAAAGTGCTGGGATTACAGACGTGATCCACTGCGTCCGGCCTGTTCTAGTTCTTTATTTGCTTTTCTCTCCAACCCTCAAAAACAGTGACAGCAGCCAAAGCAAACAGCCCTAGCATGAAGACAGCTATCTAGTGCAGCTGGTTTCCCCACAGTGGCTTGTGGTGCACTGTGAAGGTGCTGTCACAGTTTAATGGCTTGTGTATAGTAAGAAGTCCTTCTATTACACCAGTAATAACGTTTTCCATCATTGAGCTGTTCAGATGTACTTCTGGGCCCAAAGCTGTTAGGGAAGGCATACTTTAATGTGGGTGTGAGTGGGGCGGGGAAGAGGGAAGGGTGTTACTGTTTTTTTAAGAATGGGTTTTATTATGCTATGGTGCTGTTATTGGTAAGAGCAGAGCACTCTGCCACCACTGCTTGTGGTTAGCACAAGGCCCAGCACAGTAGTTAGAAAAACCATTAAGCCATGGGAAGGCTTCTCTGAGTACCCCTGTTTGTCCTGAATCAGTAGCTGTCATTTCATCTCAGACTTAGTACCATCACTGTGCATCAGATCCAGCCAGAATGAAAGAATTGCCGTACTATTGCTTAGAAACAAATTATTAGTAGGCCTCTATTTGGGCCCTAATTATAAAACTTGTCACTCGACATCTATCTCAGCCAGAGTTGTTATTCTAAGAGCCTAAAAATAGGAGTGTTGTGCTCACTGAGACGCCAGGAGGATTTTCCTGTAGCGCCAGACAAGCCATATGGAACTGCTGCGGAAGGGAAAGCAGGATGCACAAGGCGGTGGCCCCGCAGCCCTTGAGTGGGGCCTCGTTCCTGGAGATGGAGCAGAGAGTTTGCCGGTTCAGGTTTGTGGAGGGAAAGTCAGTCTGAATGTAGATGGAACTGTAGATTTGTAGATGATGTAGTAGTTCTAAAAATAAGTGTGTGCCTGTTTCTAACCAGTCCTCACTCAGTGAGCTCTGAAGCCAGGGCAGGGGAGGCCCACATCATCTCTCAGTGCTTAGGGCCTCAGCTGCCTCATCCCATCGGCAGAAAGGTAGTGGGAGGATCAGATGAGAAAACATGCACGTGGGGTAGGAAGGACAGCAGTATTTTTTTTTTTTAATGACCCTGCTCATAAGTATTGCCCGAAGGCGGCCTTGTGAGTTACCTTCAGCTTCCTTAGAAAAGGACAGACTGGGTAGGGCTGCACCCTGCACCCTGTTGTGGGAGCATGCATTAACATTTTGCCATATAGTTGCTTTCTCTATGTGTATATATGTATATATTTTTGTCTTTGACCCGTTTGAAATTTGCAGACATGTTATCCAAATTTCTGATAATGTCGAAGGCATTCTTTGCCATGTTAACCTTTTCTTGTTTGCCCATTCAGCAAAAGTTACGAGTAATCCTTTCTTTCTGAGTTTTCTTTTCTCACCCGTCTTCCCCTTGTCTGCAGAGTTGTGCCAGGGCCTCTCACTGCCCTGCCTCCCAGCTTTGCATCTCCTCTATGGTGCTGGTCCTTGGTACTGTGGGTGGTTCCACCCTTAGTGCTCTAGTTTACTCCCTGGTTTCATGCCTCTCCACCGCCCCAACCTTGGGTTCCTATGGTGGCAGTTTGCATTTGCACAGATGTGGGGGGTCCCTCTTCCTCACTTCTCTGCAGGTGGGCACTGATTGGCTTGAGTTTCCTTGACAATTTTTTTTTTTTTTTTTGAGATGGAGTCTCGCTCTGTCGCCCAGGCTGGAGTGCAGTGGCGAAATCCCAGCTCACTGCAAGCCCCGCCTCCTGGGTTTACGCCATTCTCCTGCCTCAGCCTCTCGAGTAGCTGGGACTACAGGTGCCCGCTACCTTGCCTGGCTAGTTTTTTGTATTTTTTAGTAGAGATGGGGTTTCACCGTGTTAGCCAGGATGGTCTCGATCTTCTGACCTCGTGATCTGCCCATCTCGGCCTCCCAAAGTGTTGGGATTACAGGCTTGAGCCACCGCACCAGGCCTCCTTGACAATTTTTAGAGAAATAAACTTTATTTTTTAGAACAGTTTTAGATTTACAGAAAAATCGTGAGGGTAGTACAGAGGGTTCTGGTATACCCCATACCTGGTTTTGGCTTCCGTGCTACTGACAACTTCTATTGGTATGGCATATTTGTTACAATTAATGAACTGATACTGTTACATTATGGTGGTAGGATGAATAAAGTCTCCATCCTGTGAATGTTAGGCCCCCTGTGACAAGGGAGCATTAAGATAGTAGATGGAATTAAGGTTGCTAATCAGCTGACCTTAAAATAGGGAGATTATCCTGGAGTAATGGTGGGCGGCAGGGTGGGGCGCCAATGTGATCACAAGGGTTCTTATAACTGGATGAGGGGATCTGAAGAGAGGACCAGAGAGTTGGTAGTGTGGGAATAACTTGGTCTGATGTTGCTGGTCTTGGAGATGGAGCAAGGGGCCGTGAGCCAAGTAAAGTTGTGGGTCTCAGAAGTTAGAAAGGGCAAGCAGGTGGAGACTTGCACCTGTCACCACCTCCATCCTAGCTCAGTGCGTTCTGTATCAGACTCATACATTTGTTTTGTTTGAAGCTATTATGGTTGTGGTAGCTTGTTATGGCAGGGGTAAAATAATGAATACAATTATTATTAACCAGAGGTCCATGTCTTATTCAGATTTCCCTCGTCTTGTGTTCCAGGATTCCATTCAGGACACCACATTACATGTAGTTGTCAACGTGGCGGGGACAATTTCTCAGACTTTCCCTGTTTTGAACGACCTTCACAGTTTTGAGAAAATGCTGGTCCTGTGTTTTGTAGAACGTCCCTCAGTTGGGATTTATCTGATGTTTTTCTCGTGGTCGATTAGGGTGATCGGCTTTGGGAGAGGAAGACCACGGAGATGAAGTGCCATTCTCATCAATTCGTACCGAGGGGACATTCTCCCCTCCCCTCTTTTTCTTTCTCTTGTCTTACTGTTTGAGACAGAGCCTTGCTCTCTTGCCCAAGCTGGAAATGCAGTGATGATCATAGCTCACCACAACCTCAAACCCTTGGCTCAGGTGATCCTCCCACCTCAGCCTCCTGTGTAGCTGGGACTACAGGCACCTGCTATCATGCCTGGCTCAAGGGTACCTTCTGTCAACATGACTTATCTTTATGGATGCTGTCCTCAGTCACCTGGCTGAGGTAGTATTTGTCAGGTTTCTTCAATGTAAAGTTACTTCCCCTACTTTTCATACTGTGGATCGTGTGTGGTTAGCATTCCTTACTTTTTGACACTGTAAATGGTTCCAGGCTCATCTTGTATATTTCCTGCTCCAGTTCCAGAAGCAACCATGTCTCCAAGGAGCCCTGGTTCCTCTTATTGGTGCATGGGAGTAGAAACCAAATCTGCACCCTGCATGTGCTCATTGCTTCTAGGCCCTCTCAGAGGGCAAGGAATTTTTTTCCTGACAGAGCAAGGAAATACGTCGGTGTGAATTTACTTTTGTATATATGCATATCTATAAATATTTCTCCATGCAACTGTATTAGGATTCTCCAAGGAGACAGAACCTCTAGGATATATATCTTCCTCTGCCTTTTTTTTTGCTGTCTCAGCCCTCAGCCAGTTGGATAGTGCCTGCCCACAGGGAGACTGGATCTTCCATACATAGTCCACTGATTCAAATGCTTGTCTCTTTTGGAAACACCCTCACAGATATTCCCAGAAATAATGCTTTACCAGTGATTGGGGTATCTCTTAGCCCAGTCAAGTTGACACCTACAATTAACCATTACTGTAACCCTTTGTATCTATAGTAAGCTGAACCTGAGTTCACACCTGTCTCTGACTCTAGTTCATTACCATCTGGACCATTCTTGCCTCTTTCCCTTGCCTGTCCGTAAGCTCCTACTGCACAAGTGAGAAACCTGGCTCTCACGCTCTGCCATCATTTTTCTTAAGGGTTCATTTACAATGTACCGATGCTCCTTAGCTTATGATGGGGTTACATCCCAATAAACTCATCCTAGGTTGAAAATACCATAGTAAAAAATGTATGGAATACACCTGACCCTCCAAACATTATAGCTTAGCCTCACCCACCTTAAACGTTCTCAGAACACTTAACATTAGCTTACTGTTAGGCAAAGTCTTCTAACACAAAGTGTATTTTATAACAAAGTGTGAATATCTCATGTAATATATTGAATACAGTGCACTGTAGAGCACCGTACCGGTTGTTTATCTTTGTGATCACGCGGCTGACTGGGACCTGCAGCTCACAGCTGCTGCCCAGCATCACGAGAGAGTGCCGTGCCTTGCACCACTAGCCTGGGAAAAGGTGAAAGTTCAAAATTCAAAGGATGGTTTCTACTGAATGTATATGGCTTTCATACCATTGTAAAGCCAAAAAAACCGTAAGTGGAACCATTGTTAGGCGGGGACCATCTGCATGCGAAGTAGTTTCAGGGTTGTTAACCTGTGGCCCATGGAGTCCTGTACTTGTGTATGGTTCTTTGCCTTCCTTTCCACAGACTCCACTTATTTCCACAATTACTTAGGGCTGTCCCCTGTTTCCCTCACTCCTCGCACTGAGGCTGTTTCATACATGTGTAGTACAGTCAGGTTGCTGGGTCATGTCCTGCATTAAATCCAGGGGTCCCCTGACCTCCTAAAGGATTTATTTTTAAAACTTGCAAACATTAGGGTTTACTCTTTGTCCTGTAAAGTTCTGTGGGTTTTGACAAACACAGTGTCATGCATCCCCAATCACAATATTATACAGAATAGTTTTCACTGCCCTAAAATTCCCTGATGTTTGACTAATTTAACTTTCTCTCTAGCAACCGTCTGTCTTTCTACTCTTGCTATAGTTTTACCTTTTCCTTTTTCTGGAATAATTGGAATCATACAGTATGTAGCTTTCTTAGGAGGGCTTCTTTCCCTTAACAATATGCTTTTAAGTTTCCTGTGTGTGAAAAGTCATGGCTTGATAGATTTTTTTTAAAATCACAGAATAATACTCAACTGAATGGATCTAACCACAGTTTGGTCATCCATTCACCTATTGAAGGACATCTTGGTTGCATCCAGTTTTAGGTAATTATGAATAAAGCTGCCATAAACATTCATATGCAGGTTTTTCTGTAGACATATGTTTTTACATCAGTTGGGTAAATACCTAGGCATGTGATTGCAGGGATCATACAATAAGGCTGTGTTTAGTTTTGTACAAAACTATCAAATTACCTTCTAGGTGGCTGTGCATTTTGTATTACCATCAGCAGTGAATGAGTCCCTGTTGCTACACATCCTCGCAACTGGTATCATCAGTTTCTTGGATTTTAGCCATTCTATTAAGTATATAATGGTATCTTGTTTTAATTTGCAATTTCCTAGTGACAAAAGATGTTGGACGTTTTATATATATACACATATATATTTATAAATATATATTTATATATATATAAATATTTATAAATAAATATAAATATTTATAAATATATATGTATATATAAATATATAAAAATATATAAATATATATGTATATATATTTTAATTTGAGACAGGGTCTGGTCTGTTGTCCAGGCTGGAGTGTAGTGGCACAATCTAGGCTCACTGCAACCTCTGCCTCCTGGTTCAAGCGATTCTCCTGCTTCAGCCTCCCAAGTAACTGGGATTACAGGCACGTGCCACCACGCCCAGCTGAGTTTTGTATTTTTAGTACAGACAGGGTTTCGCCATGTTGGCCAGGGTGGTTGCAAAACATTTCATACGTTATTTGTCATCTGTATATCTTCTGTAGTGAGATATCTATTCAGACTTCTTTGCCTATTTTTAATTGGGTCATTTGTTTTCTTATTGTTGAGTTTTAAGAATTCTTCGTATATTTTGGATATAAGTCCTCTATCAGACGTGTTTTGCAAGTACTTTCTCTCAGTCAGTGGCTTGTCTTTTGGTACTCAAGTGTCCTTTGCACAGCAAAAGTTTTAAAATAAAGTCCAATATCAAATTTTCCCCACAGATCATGCTTTTGGTGTTATCTCTACAGAGTCATCGCCATACTCAAAGTCATCTAGGCCTTCTCCTATGTTATGTTGTAGAATATATATACATTTTTTTGAGATAGAGTTTAGCTCTTGTTGCCCAGGCTGGAGTGCAGTGGTGCGATCTCGGCTCACTGCAACCTCCACCTCTCGGGTTCAAGCGATTCTTCTGTCTCAGCCTCCTGAGTCTCAGTGCATACCACCATGCCCAGCTAATTTTTGTGTTTTTTGTAGAGACGGTTTCATCATATTGGTCAGGCAGGTCTTGAATGCCTGACCTCAGGTGATCCGCCTGCCGCGGCCTCCTAAAGTGCTGGGATTACAGGCATGAGCCACCACGCCTGGCCAGTGTTGTAGAAGTTTTATAGTTTTGTGTTTTACATGTAGGTTTATGAGCCATTTCGAATTACTTTTTGTGAAAGATGTAAGCTGTGTCTGGGTTCATTTCTTTGCATATGGATGTCTAGTGGTTTAACACTATGTGTTGAAAGAATTATCCTTTTCCACTGAACTATCTTTGCTTTTTGTCAAGGGTAAGTATTTAGTAAGTATTGACTTACATATCTAATCTATTGCCAGTACCACCACACTGTCTTGATTACTGTAGCTTTGTAGCAAGTCTTGAAATGGCAAAGTGTGAGTCCTCCAACTTTGTTCTTCTTCTCCAGTATTGTGTTGGCTTCTCTGTATCTTGACATATTTGTATCAACTTTAGAATCAGTTATCAATATTTACAAAATAGTGTGTGGGATTTTTATTGGGATTGTGTTGAATCTGTAGATCAAATTGGGAGGAATTATATCTTAACAGTATTAAATCTTCTAAACCATGAACATGGAATATCTGTCTGTTTAGATCTTTGATTTCTTTCATCATAGTTTTGTAGTTTAACACAAATAAAGCCTGTGCATATTTAGTTAGGCTTATGCCTAACAAAAATACCTTTTACTGTTGTCAGTGGTAATTTTTTTTTTTTCTTTCAAATTCTAGTTGTTCAAATTCCAGTTGTTCCAATTCCAGTTGTTCTAGTTGCTGGTATGCAGGAGAGATGTTGTCATATTAACCTTGAATCCTGCAGCCTTGTTCTACTTATTAGTTCCTTTAGATTTTCTTGCTGATTCTCTGAGATTTTTCTACAAAGACAGGCATATCATCTGTGAACAAAATTTTGTTTTTTTCTTCTCTCTCTCTCTCTCTATATATATATACATATCTTTTATTTTCACTTTTTATCTTACTGCATTAACTAGAACTTTCAGTATGATGTTGAATAGGAGTGATGCAAGAAGACATTCTTGTCTGGTTCCTGATTTTAGTGGGGAAGTACCCAGTTTCTTATCATTAAGTATGATGTTAACTATAGGGAGTTTTCCTGTAACTGTTTTCTATGCATTGCTTCTTTCTTTCTCTTTCTCTCTCCCTCCCCTCCCCTCCCCTCCCCTCTCCTTTCTCTTGTCAAAACAAACAAACAAAAAAACACAGGATGCATGTGCAGAATGTGCAGGTTTGTTACATAGGTATGTGTGTGCCATGGTGGTTTGCTGTACCTATTGACCCATCCTCTAAATTCCTTCCACTCACCCCCCACAGGCTCTGATGTGTGTTGTTCTCTTCTCTGTGTCCATATGTTCTCATTGTTCAACTCCCACTTATGAGTGAGAACATGAGATGTTTGGTTTTCTGTTCCTGGATTAGTTTGCTGAGGATCATGGCTTCCAGCTTCATCTGTCCCTGCAAAGGACATGATCTCATTCCTTTTTATGGCTACATAGTATTCCATCGTGTATATGTACCACATTTTCTTTATCCTGTCTATCATTGATGGGCATTTGGGTTCGTTCCATGTCTTTGCTGTTATAAATAGTGTTGAAATAAACATACATGTGCATGTATCTTTATAGGAGAATGATTTATATTCCTTTAGGTATATACGCAGTAATGGGATTGCTGGCTCAAATGGTATTTCTGATTCTAGATCCTTGAGGAAGTGCCATACTGTCTTTCATAATGGTTGAAGTAATTTATATTCCCACCAACAATGTAAAAGCATTCCTATTTCTTCACAGCCCCGCCAGCATCTATTGTTTCCTGACTTTTTAATAATTGCCGTTCTGACTGGCATGAGATGGTATCTCATTGTGGTTTTGATTTGCATTTCTCTGATGATCAGTGATGTTGAGCTTTTATTCATGTTTGTTGGCTGCGTAAATGTCTGCTTTTGAGAAGTATCTGTTCATATCCTTCAGCCACTTTTTGATGGAGTTATTTAGTTTTTTCTTGTAAATATGTTTAAGTTCCTTGTAAATTCTGGATATTAGATCTTTGTCAGATGAGTAGATTGCAAAAATTTTCTCCCATTCTGTAGGTTGCCTCTTCACTCGGATACTAATTTCTTTTGCTGTGCAGAAGAGCTTTAGTTTAAAATTAGATCACATCTGTCAATTTTGACTTTTGTTGCAGTCGCTTTTGGCATTTTAGTCATGAAGTCTACGCCCATGCCTATGTCCTGGATGGTATTGCCTAGGTTTTCTTCTAGGGTTTTTATGGTTTTGGGTTTTACATTTTAGTCTTTAATCCACCTTAAGTTAATTTTTGTATAAGGTGTAAGGAAGGGGTCCAGTTTCAGTTTTCTGTGTATAGCTAGCCAGCTTTCCCAGCACAGTTTACTGAGTAGGAAATTCTTTCCCTATTGCTTGTTTTTGTCATGTTTGTTGAAGATCAGGTGCTTGTAGATGTGTAGTGTTATTTCTAAGGTTCTGCTCCATTGGTCTATATGCCTGCTTTGGTACCAGTACCATGCCATTTTGGTTATTGTAGCTTTGTAGTATAGTTTGAAATCAGGTAATGTGTACTAAAAATAAATAAATTTTTAGTAGTATTTTCAGCTTTGTTCTTTTTGTTTAGGATTGTGTTGGCTATATGGGGTCTTCTTTGATTCCATATGAAATTTAAAATAGGTTTTTTCTAATACTGTGAAGAATGTCAATGGTAGTTTGATGGAAATAGCATTGAATCTATGACTTTCTTTGGGCAGTATGGCCATTTTCACAATGTTGATTCTTCCTATCCATGAGGATGGAAGGTTTTTCCATTTGTTTGTGTCCTCTCTCATTTCCTTGAGCAGTGGTTTGCAGTTCTCTTTGAAGAGATCCTTCACATGCCTTGTTAGCTGTATTCCTAGGTGTTTTATTCTCTTTATAGTGATAGTGAGTGGGAGTTCATTCATGATTTGGCTGTCTGCTTGTCTGTTGTTGGTGTATAGGAATGCTTGTGATTTTTGCACATTGGTTTTGTATCCTGAGACTTTACTGATGTTACCTCTCAGTTCAAGAAGGTTTTGGGCTGAGATGGTAGGGTTTTCTAAATATAAAATTATGTCGTCTGTAAACAGAGACAACTTGATTTCCTCTCTTCCTATTTGAATTGGCCAGAACTTCCAATACTATGTTGAATAGGAGTGATGAGAGAGGGCATCCTTGTCTTATACTGGTTTTCAATGGAAATGCTTCCAGCTTTTGCCCATTCAGTGCGATATTGACTGTGGGTTTGTCATAAGTAGCTCTTATTATTTTGAGTCATGTTCCATCAATACCTAGTTTATTGAGAATTTTTAACATGAAGGGATGTTGAATTTTATCAAAGGCCTTTTCTGCATCTGTTGAGATAATCATGTGGTTTTTGTCTTTGGTTCTGTTCATGTGATAGATTATGTTTATAGATATGCATATTTTGAAGCAGCCTTGGATCCCAGGGGTGAAGCTGACTTAATCATGGTGGATATGTGTTTTGCTGTGCTGCTGGATTCCGTTTGCCAGTATCTTATTGAGGATTTTCACATCGATGCTCATCAGGGATATTGGTCTGAAGTTTTCTTTTTTTGTGTGTGTCTCTTCCCGGTTTTGGTATCAGGATGATGCTGGCTTCATAAAATGAGTTAGGGAGGAGTCCCTCCTTTTCAATTGTTTGGAATAGTTTCAGAAGGAATGGTACCAGCTACCCTTTGTATTTCTGATAGAATTGAGCTGTGAATCCATCTGGTCCTGGGCATTTTTTGGTTGGTAGGCTATTACTGCCTCAATTTCAGAACTTGTTATTGGTTTATTTGGGATTCGATGACTTCCTGGTTTAGTCTTGGGTAGGGTGTATGCATCCAGGGATTTATCCATTTCTTCTAGATTTTCTAGTTTATTTGTGTAGAACTATTTATAGTATTCTCTGATGGCAGTTTGTATTTTTGTGATGTCAGTGGTGATATCCCCTTTATCATTTTTTATTGTGTCTATTTGATTCTTCTCTCTCTCCTTTATTAGTCTAGCTAGCAGTCTACTTATTTTGTTAATTTTTTCAAAAACCATCTGCTGGATTCATTGATTTTTTTTTTTTTTTTTGGAGGGTTTGTCGTGTCTCTATCTCCTTCAGTTCTTCTCTGATCTTAGTTATTTCTTGTCTTCTGCTAGCTTTTGGATTAGTTTGCTCTTGCTTCTTTAGCTCTTTCAATTGTGATGTTAGGGTCTTGATTTGAGATCTTTCTAGCTTTCTGATGTGGGGTTTAAGTGCTGTAAATTTCCCTCTTAACACTGCTTTAGCTGTGTCGCAGAGATTCTGGTATGTTGTCTTTTTGTTCTCATTGGTTTCAAATAACTTCTTGATTTCTCCAGTAGTTTCGTAATTTACCCAGGAGTCTTTCAGGAACAGGTTGTTCAATTTCCATGAAATTGTATGGTTTTGATTAATTTTTTATTTTTTATTTATTATTATTATTATTATTTGAGACGGAGTCTCACTCTGTCACCCAGGCTGGAGTGCAGTGGTGCAATCTTAGCTCACTGAAACCTCTGCCTCCCGGGTTCACGCCATTCTCCTGCCTCTCAGCCTCCTGAGTAGCTGGGACCACAGGCGCCCGCTACCACTTCCGGCTAATTTTTTGTATTTTTAGTAGAGACGGAATTTCACCATGTTAGCTAGGATGGTATCAATGTCCTGACCTCGTGATCCGCCCCCTTCGGCCTCCCAAAGTGGTGGGATTACAGGTGTGAGCCACCACGCCTGGCTTGATTGAATTTCTTAATCCTGAGTTCTAGTTTGATTGCACTGTGGCCTGAGAGACTGTTATGATTTCAGTTCTTTTGTATTTGCTGAGGAGTGTTTTACTTCCAGTTATGTGGTCGATTTTAGAATAAGTACCATGTGCCACTGAGAAGAATGTATATGCTGTTGATTTGGGGTAGAGAGTTCTGGAGACGTCTACTTGGTCTGCTTGATTCAGAGCTGAGTTCAAGTCCTGAATATCCTTGTTAATTTTCTGTCTCGTTGATCTGTCTAATACTGATAGTGGGGTGTTGTAATCTCCCACTATTGTTTGGGAGTCTAAGTCTCTCTCTCTTTTTGTTTTTGTTTTTGTTTTGCTTTGTTTTGTGTTTTTTGAGACAGAGTTTCACTCTTGTTGCCCAGGCTGGAAAGCAATGGCGTGATCTCAGCTCACTGCAACATCCGCCCCTTGGTTTCAAGTGATTCTCCTGTCTCAGCCTCCTCGGTAGCCCCTGCCACCACACCTGGTTGATTTTGTATTTTTAGTAGAGGCAGGGTTTCACTATGTTGGTCAAGCTGGTCTTGAACTCCTGACCTCAGGTAATCCGCCCGCCTCAGTCAAAAGTCCTCACATACAACTTTTGATCCCTAAAAATGTAACTGCTAATAACTTTCTGTTAACTAGAAGCCTCACTGATAAAACAGTTGGTTAACACATTTTTGTGTGCTATGTGTATTATATGCTGTGTTCTTACAATAAAGTAGAGAAAAGGTTAAGAAAATTATAATGAACAAAAAATATATTTACTCTTCATTAAGTGGAAGGGATCATCATAAAAGTCTTCATCCTCATCATCTTTATGTTGAGTAGTCTGAAGAGGAGGAGGGGTTGGCCTTGCTGTCTCGGGGTGGCAGAGGCAGAAGAGACTGCACATATTAGTGGACTCATGCAGTTCAAACCCGTGTTGTTCAGGGGTCAGCTGTACACACATATACATGTACAGACATGTATTTCCTGGCTCTGTACACTGAGGAGACCTGGAGGCACCCCATTAGCAATAAGCACACCTGGCTTCCACATACTGGCTTTTAAATCCCATTCTTCACTAAAGAAACCAGAGTTTCTTGGAGAAATGGTGGCTGAGAGTAGTGAAAGTACAAGATGAAGCTGGAATTTTTTGTTCTTCCAGAAAATATGAAGAACGATGGGGACATATGCAAAGGACACAAAAGCCTGCTTGAAGGGGTTCCCACCAGCCAAACCTGGGACAATCAGAGTATCAGAATATATGATAGTAATAGATTATAACCCACTGAAAAAAGGAGGAAAACATGAGGCCATACTGATATAAATAAGTGAATAATGAAATATTTGATGAGGAACAGGAAATTGCGTGGCTTCAGAATACTTCTCCACAGAATACTCGTTAATTACAAAGGAAAAAGGAACAATTTTATAGTGCAGAAGCCTGGCAGCCCCTATTTGAGTCAAGTGATCAAAGCGAACATTACCAAGAATGGGACAAGTAGAGGTCATCTACTGCCTGATAGGATGTGGTGCAAAGAACACAGCATCACTTCTATGATTCTTGCCGAAAATAGATAACCTGAATCTAATCATGACCAGGCCTCAGACAAACCCAGACTTTGGGACATGCTACAAGAAAAACCAGCCTATAAAGCTTCAAAAGTGTCAGGGTCATGAAAGTCAGTGAAAGACTTCTCCAGACCCACGTAGTCCAAAGAGAGTTGACAACTGAATGTGATTCAGAACTGAATCCACTGTAGCAAAAGGACGTTATTGGGACATTTGGCAACATTTGAATGGGTCTTATGATTAGATGGCGGGGCCATATCAATATTAATGTTCTGAATTTGATGGTTGTACTGTGGTTATATAGGAGGATGTTTGTACTAAATATATGACGGGGTGTTAGGTAAGTAACTTGCCCCCAGTGATTCAGTTTTTCTTTACACTTGAGGTTGTTAAACTATATAAAAATAGACATAGTAATTGCTCATGCAGCTGTGGCCCTTATTCAGGGCCTATTAGTTAGGGGTAATGTGTAAAGTAAATTGAGGACTTAATCTTCTCAGCCATCTTAGCCATCTAGATTCCCAGGCAATTAAGGATCAGGATGCCTTTTTTTTTTTTGAAACCGAGGTCCTGCTCTGTCTCCCAGGGTAGGGTGCACTGGCATCATCACTGCTCACTGCAGCCTCGAACTCCCTAAGCTGAAGCCATCCTCCCGCCTCAGCCTCCTGAGTAGCTGGGAATACGGGCACTCGCCACCATGCCCAGCTAATTCTTTAATTTTTTGTAGAAATAAGATCTCACTGTATTGCCCAGGCTGGTCTCAAGCTCCTGGGCTGCAGTGATCCATCTGCCTCGGCCTCTCAAAGTGCTGGGATTACAGGCATGAGCCACTGCACCCAGCTTGGGATGCCTTTTTTGTTTGTTTTGTTGTTGTTGTTGTTTTTTGCCTGACATTGATTTCTGATGCCACTCATTACAGCAAAATGCTAATCCTGCACTCACATTTCATGCTTCATGGTCTATAAAAGACTTTGATACGTTTTCTTTTCTTTTCTTTTCTTTTTGAGTTGGAGTTTCACTGTTGTTGCCCAGGCTGGAGTGCAGTGGTGCGATCTCAGCTTGCTGCAACCTCCACCTCCTAGGATCAGGCATTTCTCTTGCCTCAGCCTCCTTAGTAGCTGGGATTACAAGTGCCTGCCACCACGTCCATCTAATTTTTTGTATTTTTGGTAGAGATGGGGTTTCACCACGTTGGCCAGGCTGGTCTATAACTCCTGACCTCAGGTGATCCTCCTGCCTTGGCCTCCCAAAGTGCTGGAATTACAGGTGTGAGCCACCATTCCCAACTGATTTTCTTATTTACATCTCACAGTACCCTGAAGCAGGCAGGGATTATTCTGCCATATTGGAGAGGAGGATAATGATGATGATAAAATAATAATAATGGATGACATAGAGTATTTTATGGATGACATAGAGTATTTTTTATGGGCTTGTAATAGTTTAAGCACTTTGACTATTGGATACTTTAACTCATTTAATTATCCCAATTACCTTACGAAGTAGGTAGACTGTGCTTATTTTATTTCACCAACAAGGAATCCAGGGCACAGACAAGTTAAGCGATTTGCTAAGGCCCCACAGATGGAAAGTGGTGGAGCCAGGGTTTGCATCAGGCAGTCTGAGTCCAGAGCCCCTGCTTATTTATGTGCTGGGTCACAGCGCCTTAGCTAGGCTGGGTGACTGGTTTGGGGCCCTTTGTTCACTTCTTCATTGATTCAGCAGAGGAGTGCTGAGTGCCTGTCAGGGGTAGGTCCTGCTGCAGATGCAGACAGAGCCCTTGCCTCCATGGAGCTCAGGCTTTGTGAGGCGAGTCGAAGAACTGGACGTGAAACTGTCTCTGCCACCCCAGCGTGGAGTCCAGACAGCGACCACACGCCTCACACACGAGGAGCTGGCCGGCCCCGTGCTCACAGGTGCACTTTCTTCTCTTCTCTTTTGAAGGTCGCCTGGTCGGCGCTCTGGATGCAGTGTTGGATTCCAATGCACGGGTCGCTCCATTTCGAATTCTGCTTCAAGTTCCCGGCTCCCAGGTTTACTCTCCAATAGCATGTGGTGAGTTACTGAATGGATCAGACGTTTACTGGGCCATAGCCACTGGTGAGTTTTGTTCCAGTTGGAATGTTCCAAACCTTAAGGTGTAAGCATGCTGAGTATCTGCATGTCGGTGAAGCTTTAAGGTAACCCCTTTGGATAACTCCCTCATCTGCTTTCAGGAACTTAACTCCCCTCCCCTCCACTCCCCTTCCTTCCGCTTCCCTCCTCTCCCTTGCCCTCCTCTTCCTTCCTCTCCCCTTCTTCTCCTCCCCTCTCCTTTCCGCCCATCCCTCTCAACCTTTGCTTTGCCCTCCCATCTTTTTTTTTTAAACCATCAAAAGCACATAAAGGCTGTAATCTTGGGCAGCATAGCTTCGGCATGCCAGGCTTTCTATTGGTGTGTTTCTTGGTGCTCATATATTGTTGATAACAAATCGAGCCATTTTCTTCTTAATCTTGTTTCTGACTTAACAAATGTGCTCCTGAATGCATACACATATTGTGATGGTGTGGGCAGATTCTGAGGGCTGTGTCTGACTCAGGGCAGTCTTCTCCTATTGTGATGGTGTGGGCAGATTCTGAGGGCTGTGTCTGACCTAGGGCAGTCTTGACTGCATGTTCCACCTTTGCACTGAGAGAATGAGTCACTGGACAGCTTGGGGCTGAGAGAAGGTGGAAACCACCTGCCATCTTCTCCCTCTGGGGTTTCTGTTCCTGTCACAGGCATTACCTGGTGCTCTATCTAACCACTCAGGTTCCTCTTGGGCCAGGAGTCATCACTTGAGAAGACCCTTTTATTAAAAAACAAAACCAAAATGTCTTTTTTCAAAAAAACAAACAAACAAAAAAAAAACAAAACCCAAGTAATAAATGCTCATCTTCCAGAAATGAAAAAGTAGATAAGAAAGAAGGAAAAAATTATCACCTGCAACCCTTTATCCACAACTCTTCTTCTTTCTGCATATATACATGGTGGTTTTTTAGTTTTGTATCTTATAACACCTTATTAGTTACTTAAACTTTCAAAATCACCTCTACATGTTCTCTAGCAACATTTAAATTTAAAAAAAAATTAAATTTTATTTAATTGAGATGGAGTCTCACTATGTTGGCCAGGGTGGTGGTCTTCAACTTCGGCCTTCAGTGATCAGCCTGCCTTGGCCTTCCAGAGTTGCCGGGATTACAGGCATAAGCCACCACGCCGAGCCAACATTGGAATTCTTTTTCCTCGAAAGTACAAGAAAGTGTGAAGAGAATTCACATTCATATTCCATGGATCCAATACTAATAATTACTGTTAACATCTTGGCATGTTTTTTTTTTTCCAGTTCGTTTTGTTTTTTAATTAAGACGGATCATTCTGTATTTGCATAAAATGACAAAGATGGTGCATGCTCTGTAGAAAGAAATCAGGCTGGGAATGGTGGCTCATGCCTGTAATCACAGCACTTTTGGAGGCCAAGGAGGGAGGATTGCTGGAAGCCAGGAGTTCAAGACCAGCCTGGGTGACAAAGTGAGACATGCATCTCTGCAAAAAATTTAAAAATTAGCTGGGCCTGGTGGTGCATACCTGTAGTCTCAATTACTAGGAAGGCTGAGGATTGCTTGAACCCAGAAGTTCAAGGCTGCAGTGAGCTATGATGGTGCCACTGCACTCCAGCCTGGGTGATAGAGGGAGAGCCCGTTTCTTAAAAAAAGAGGCTGGGTGCGGTGGCTCATGCCTGTAATCCCAACACTTTGGGAGGCCCAGGCGGGTGGATCATGAGGTCAGGAGTTCAAGACCAGCCTGGCCAAGATGGTGAAACCCCATCTCTACTAAAAATACAAAAATTAGCCGGGCATGTTGATGGGTGCCTATAATCCCAGCTACTTGGGAGGCCGAGGCAGGAGAATTGCTTGAACCCAGGAGGCAGAGGTTGCAGTGAGCCGAGATGATGCCAGTGCACTCCATCCTGGGCAACAGAGTGAGAGTCTGTCTCAAAAGAAAAAAAAAAAAAAGAGAGAATGTGTCAAAGAAATCAGCTAACTGAAAAATACAAAGAAGGTATCTGTCTCCTCAAATCCCAGCCACCCAAAGTAACCTCTAGTTTCATGAGGTGAACATCAGTCCAGATAACTTTCTAAGACGTTTAGACACACAGGGATAGTTGAGAAGATGGACAGAAGGACTTTTATAAAAATGCAACTCGTGTGTCAGTGTTTTTATAACAAAAGTATTACATTTACTTGATTTCAATAAAAGGAAATAAACTGAAATGAAACCAAAGATATGTTAAACTTCAAATAAATGTTTCTTTAGTACAAGAGAGATTATTTTCTAAAAGGTTCAAGTAAGGTTAAGGGAAGAGATTTTTGAAAGCATTAAAAGGTTAGAATTGTGGCTTCTGAAAAACAATGTTTTAAGTCTGATAGTGTTCACTGGCTCCCCACCCTCTGAGTCAAGGGTGCCAGCATTCTTCTTATCTTCCCTGCTTTCCCAATCTCTCATTTCAAAAAGTTTTATTACTAGTTTTACATTGTACTTTCCATTCTGTCATGTAAACTTTATTGTTTAGCTCAGTTCCCACTTACACATTGATTTAATGCTTTTACTCAGGTATGGATTTCCCAATCTGGAATCTTTTTTTTTTTTTTTTTTGAGACAGAGTCTCGCTCTTGTTGCCCAGGCTAGAGTGCAATGCTGTAATCTCAGCTCACTACAACCTCCACCTCCTGGGTTCAAGTGATTCCCCTGCCTCAGTCTCCCAAGTAGCTGGGATTATAAGCATGTGCCACCACACCCAGCTGATTTTTTGTATTTTTAGTAGAGACAGGATTTCACTGTGTTAGCCAGGATGGTCTGGATCTTCTGACCTTGTGATCCGCCTGCCTCGGCCTTCCAAAGTGCTGGGATTACAGGCGTGAGCCACCGCGCCCGGCCTATTGTCAAGTTGTTTTGATCCTCATTTCATTTTGTTAGGTTCCCAACATCCTTTTAACCTGTTAACCATTAGCTCATCTGTGAGTGCTGGTTTTATTGAACCCGTGTTCTTCAGTTGTTTGGGAGCATGAAGCACTCATGAGAATTTTCTTTTCTTCCTTGAGTGTTCCATTCTCATCTTGCATAGAATCTCTTCTTTGGAACCTTCTCTTCTCATCTGTTCATTTTCTTTTGCAGTCGAGTGTTTGCTTGTTTGCAGTGCTGTTTCTCCTCGTCTTGCTCATGCTTGGGCATTGTTATCCCAGACGTTTTATTGGCACTAACGTAGTGTGACTTTAACTCGTGTTACGGGAGCAGGGCAAGGAGGACTGACATCTCGCTAGACAAGACATGGTGGGTGAGGGATTAGGGTCCTCTTTTTCACATTTCTTGCAGCTGTGGAGCTTTTGATATGAGTATTTTTTTTCTCCCGGCTAGGTTGGCTTCTGGGGAGTTGTCAGGGTGGGGAGTTGCCCACATTTTTGCTCTGTTCCTGAATCCATGCCCTTCGTAACCACAGCCATACCACATTCTTAATGGCCACACAGCATTCAACTCTGTGGCTGTAGCTCAGTTTACTCATCCCATCGTTTATTGGATACTTAATTGGCCCTGATTTTTTAATAGTTTAAAAGCGTTTAAACTATTATAGTTTAATAGTGAATACCCATTCACGTCAACTTTTTTCAGGACACTTCACAATCCCTAAAGTCCATTTATTTGAAATGTTTGTTGCCTGCTGTGTACCAGACACATGCTTGATGTCGGGGATTCTGCACTGAGTGTGTGAGGGGCAGTCTCCCTGCACCTAGTTTTTCAGGACCTGGGGGAAGGCAGATAGCAACATGAATGACAGGTGCAGGTGGGCAGAGGGCTAGGGAGGCCTGAGAGGAAAGCACCCTTGCAGAGCACATCCTGAGGAGTGGCTGCACGGAAGGGATGTGTGTTTCTTTGTTTTTGAGACAGAGTCTCACTTTGTCACCCAGGCTGGGGTGCAGTCATGTGATCTCGGCTCACTACGACCTCCACCTCCAGGGTTTAAGCGATTCTCCTGCCTCAGCCTCCTGAGTAGCTAGGATTACAGGCGCATGCACCACCATGCCTGGCAAATTTTTAAATTTTTAGTGGAGACGGGTTTTCACCGTGTTGGCTAGGCTGGCCTTGAACTTCTGACTTCAGGTGATCCTGCCACGTCTGCCTCCCAAAGTGCTGGGATTGCAGGTGTGAGCCACCGTGCCTGGCAAGATGTCTGTTCCTAATGCGTTCTGTGTTTATTGCCAGATTGCCTGCCATGATGTTTGTGCCAGCTTCCCTGGGTCCTCCCCTTCCAGCAGTGCGGGAGTCCTGAGCAGGTTAACTCCTAGAATCTCTTTCTGTTGAGCTGAGATCGGCTTCCTTTAGTTCCCACCCGGTACAATTTCTGCCTCAGGCCTGACCCGGGCCAGATCTGCAGATGCATCACTTTCTGCTGCCATCTTGCCCACAGAACATCTCCTGAGTAAGAATTTGTTCTTTCAGTGCACTTTTCTGGGGTTAAGGAAGAGAGAATTGTTGAGTGTATTTCTGTCATGGACCTGGGGTATCAATTTAGATCCTTAGGCCTCTTCTGGGAGTTCCTTGGGCATCTTGCACTGTGTTATTGACTCACCATAGTTAATATTTTATTGTGTCTTCAGCGTTGAGCAAAGGCCCCTGCCCAGGGCTACAAGTCTCAGATAAAGCACAAACAAAAACTGTAGGAAGGGCCTGGGTGGCCCCAGGACACGGGTGGGAACAGGAAGAGTGGCCTGCACGAATGATTTATATCTTCACTTGAGTTTGGCTGCTTGCACAGCAGGATGGGGAGACATAGGAGGGCCTTTGGGGACAAGTTTTTTTCCTTTTTTTCTAAGCAGAGAGAGGTAGATACCTTCATGGGTGAACTGCATTATTATTTGGCAGAAGATACCTGTGGCTGACTGTGGTTGGAAGGAGAGGTGAATTGCCCTTATTTTTGACTTAACATGGACCAGGGAATCCCAAGGCTTTGTAAAGATTACCGGCTTCAGTGGGTGGAGACATCCTAGGAGGGAGTGGTTGTGAGTTGTTTGGGAGGTTGTGGGCAGTGTGATTCGGGTGAGAGCTGAGACGTCACCTCCCCTGACTCCCTGTCACCTGCGTCCTCCATCCCGGCACTCATCACCAACTCTCCTCTGACTTGATTTTTGTCTGCCTTTCCCTTCATGGAAGTAAAGGTTCTCTGAGAGTCATACTTGTGACCTTCTGATGCCTAGGACAGAGCTTGACATGTCATCAGTGCTCAGTAAACCATGAGTGGGTGAATAAGCGGGGAAGTATGGGAGAGAAGGAGAGGAGTCTCAGCAGTAAAGACTTCTGTATATAAAGAGAGTGAAGGTGTAAGGCACACAGTTACAGAGGAGACTCCTTGGGCGCTTTCTGCCGAGCCAGGCCAGAGATATTCCAGGCAAGGCATGGGCCTGCTCACCACCGACATGCAACGGAAGAATCTGAAAACCAGGGATGTTTCTTAATTTCTTTAAAAAACAAATGCTTGTGTTGTTGTAAAATATATATAACGAAATTGACCATCTTAACCATTTTTAAGCGGACAGTTTGGCATGAAGGACGTTCGTGGTATGGTACAACCGTCACCACCATCCGTCTCCAGAACTTTTTTCATTTTCCCAAACTGAAACTCTACCTGTTCAGCACTCACTCCTCACTCTGCTCTCCCCAAGTCCCAGGCAACCCAGATGGGATCCACGTTCTGTCTGTAGGAATTTGCCTACTCGGGCACCTCCTGTTAGTGGGCTCAAGCAGTGTTGGTCCTTTGGTGACTGCTCATTACAGTCAGCATCCTGCCTTCACGGGTCCCGCCTGTTGCAGCAGGTGTCAGAAAGTCCTTCCTTTTTACAGCTGAATAATATTCCATTGTAAGTTGACTTTCCTTTAGAAGTCAGCTCTCTCAAATGATTGGGGTAAGTAGAAACAAGGACAAGGACGTGTTGTATGGAACCAGAAGAGCAGAACCCTAGGAGCTAATTCCTAGTCAGGTCATGGGGAGCAGGAGTGCTGGGAGGGCCTGGGTGCCCAGCCTGGAGGAGTGCCGGTTTTTGGCTGAATTGATGCCTGTCTTGTGCAGAGCCCTCTGGGTCCCTGGATGAACAAGGAGACTTCGTTGCCATTTCTTTGTGTCTGATGGTCTTAGTCATGGCTCTGTCCTGTGCTTGAAAAGTCCAGGCTGTTGGAGGCTGATAGTTACCTATCATGTTCCTATGTGAGATGTCGATGTCTTGTGTTCTTTTTGGTAGGTAGTTCCCAAGGTTACCAACTGCATTATTCACACATATATATATATATTTTTTGAGACAGAGTCTCTGTTGCCCAGGCTGGAGTGCAATGGTGTGATACTGGTTAACTGCAACCTTCGCCTCCTGGGCTTGAGCGATTCTCCTGCCTCAGCCTCCTGAGTAGCTGGGATTATAGGCACCTGCCACTACACCTGGCTAATTTTTATATTTTTAGTAGAGACAGGGTTTTATCATGTTCGTCAGACTGGTCTCGGACTTCTGACTTCAAGTGATCCACCTGCCCTGGCCTCCCAAAGTGCTGGGATTACAGGCATGAGCCACCACGCAGGCACACATTTTGTTCTTTACCATAACCCTGTGCATTGAGTGCATTGTTCTTGCCCAGTTTTCAGGAAGCAAAAAGAAAATACAGGCAAGAACTGCAGGACTTTGAATTATCTGCCTAGATCGTTCTAAGAATTGCATTGATTATGCAATAATTGGACTCCTTTTCCTGTAGATTAATTGAGGCACGAGGTGGACTGTTTCCTCTGGTTACTGGAGGAGGACTTCCTGATTGCCTTGCTTTGAGGCAGCCAGGGTGGGGGTCCTCCTGAGAGCATGGGGCGGGTCCCAGGGGGCCCACTTCAGGGTTGCCTTTCCTGAAAAACTCGTCAGACCTTTGTACAGATGGCCTTTTAATAACACTCACAGCTTTTCAGATCCGAGTTTGGACTCTGGGCTGCTCCAGTAGTTTGTTGGCTCTGTTTTTGATAGCTTAAGTGCAAGGTTTTTACGTAGCCAGTAAGGTCTGCCCCATGGTCTTGAGTGAAATGGGGAGCAGGAAAACAGAAAAGAAGGAAAGTGTGCCACATTGTAGCAGGAGAGGGTCAGGAGACCACCTTACCTGGGCATCATGGGGGGCAAGGGTTCCAGCAGAGCAGGAGCTTACTTGGTGGGCAGAGGCACTGCCACATCTTGGGAAGGAGTATGTGTGTAGTTTGAAAAAGCTTACTTAATAGGTTAGATTTGGAAAATGGAAAAAAATCCTTTTGAAATGTTAAAGATCATTAAAGCAATTTGTGATATTTTCATAAATCAAAATGTGGCATATGTTTAAAAAAAATGGAGAATAGCTGGACACAGTGGCTTGCTCCTATAATCCCAGTACTTTGGGAGGTGAGGTGGGAGGGTTGCTTCAGGCCGGGAGTTCAAGACTAGCCTGGACAACATAGCGAGACCCCATTTCTACAAACAAATTTAAAAAATTAGCGGGGCCTGTTAGTGCTCCTGTGGTCCCAGCTACCCAGGAGGCTGAGATGGGACAGGACCTGGAAAGTTGAGACTGCAGTGAACTGGGATTACACTGCTGCACTTCAGCCTGGGCAACAGAGCAAGACCCTGTCTCAAAAGAAAAAAAAAGGGTTTTCCAGTTTAAACAATCCTTTCCTTTCCCATACTTTCTTCATTTGTTCCTCTCAACATTATATTGGTGCTTTGACTCTGGAGAGGGAAGGAGCAAGCCACAGGGAGCTCAGGGACTTGCCAGGGCTGCTTCAGGCATCGACGACACCACGGGTGTGTCAGGTGCTGGCCCTGACAGAACGTTCTTTCAGAGCGTTCTTTCTGACGCACACTCTCTTATCCCTGCCCTTGACCATGGCTGGCATCTTGGTTTTCTTGCAGTTGGCATCACTGTTTGCTTTGTCTTTGGAGAGAGAATTTTATTGAGGGAGGAAATGTTCCAGGGTGGATCAGATTAGCATCTCTGTGAACTTTGTACCAGGGTAGCAAAGGAAGTGCCAACCCCATCTTTCTTTCAAGAACAGAACTCCCTGGGTGCTTCAAGGAAAGTCCTGGAAGCAACCTAGTGGGAGGGAAGACAGTGCTTTTCTCTGGGTCCCCGCCCTGAGGTCAGGTGGTGCGAGTTGTCACACTTGTTTTCGGTCACGCTCGGGGTGCTGCGGCTCACATTTGTTTTCTATTATGGAGTTACTGTCACCAGGCTCTTACTGTTCTAAATAAAGTCATTTTGCTTATGCTCAAATAATTACACTCACCCAAGGCATTCTTCCCTTAGGGTTGTTCTTTATAGTTATTTAAAAAGCAGGGACATACTGAGTCTAACTTGTAGATCTAGTAAATGCTGACATTAAAAGTGATGTTAAAAACTATTTTTAAGACTGGACCTGGTTGGGGCTGGGCACAGTGGCTCACGCCTGTAATACCAGCACTTTGGGAGGCCAAGGCAGGTGGATCACGAGGTCAGGAGATTGAGACCATCCTGGCTAACACAGTGAAACCTCGTCTCTACTAAAAATAAAAAAAATTAGCTGGGCGTGGTGGCAGGCGCCTGTAGTCCCAGCTACTCGGGAGGCTGAGGCAGGAGAATGGCGTGAACCTGGGGGGCTGAGCTTGCAGTGAGCCGAGATTGTGCCACTGCACTCCAGCCTGGGCGACAGAGCGAGACTCCGTCTCAAAAAAACTAAAAAAAACCAGACTGGACCCGGTGACTCAAATGCCTTTAATTCCAGCACTTTGGGAGGCTGAGGTGGGAGGATCACTTGAGGCCAAGAGTTTCAGACCAGCCTGGGTAGCATAGCAAGACCCTGTTTCTACAGGAAAAAAAAAAAAAAAGTAGCCGGGCATGGTGGAGTGCACCTGTAGTCCTAACTACTCAAGAGGCTAAGGCAGGAAGATTGCTCAGGCCTGGGAGTTCAAGGCAGCAGTGAGCTATGATGGCACTCCAGCCTGAGTGACAGATGAGACTGTGTCTTTAAATAAATACATGAATAAACCCCCCAAAACAAAAAACCTGATTTTTAAGCCTGGAATCAGACTTTTCTGTAGTATCTTACAGGTTACAGAACTGGTTGCTAACTTCTGCGTAAAGCAGGACTTGATTAACAAGGAAACCGTCTGGAGAGGATCTTAGCAGGCATCTAGTTTAATCCCTTTCATTTTTAGTAGATGAAGAGACATTGACTGAGGCTGTGGGTTTCAAAAGGAGATGACTCTGGCAAATGACTTTTTATTAAATGATTCCTTAATGATAAAAAAAAAAAACAAAAACATAGGAAATGAACACGGAGGCACCATGACTCTGTGCTGCCTGGAGCCCTCCTTCTCGGCCAGTTTTGCTGGTCTGACCCCAGTGGGTTGCCTGCCTGCCTACTCTGGTCTCTGCCATTCTGTGAGGTCCCCGGGGGCCCACTTCAGGGTTGCCTTTCTCTGACTTCTGTGACATAGGCTAGAGCCTTGTATATCTGAATTGCCTGGGGCTGGGAGTGATCCTGATCAAAAAAATAATAAGGAAATTCAGGGAGTAAGTACTTCTGCCCTGTTTTCTGGCCCCGCATTTTCACTTCTGAGTATATTTTCCTCATCGGTAGGAGTTAGTTATCCGTATTTCTTCCTTTTTTTTTCTTAGAAAGGTTTGTTTTTCATTTCTTTCTTTCGTTTTTTTTTTGTTGTGAAGATTTTCAAACATGCCCCAAAGTAGGGGGGAGAGTGTAAGGAAACCTGCAGAAACCTTATTGTGTACATGCATGAGAACTGAAGTTTTGACCTTCTTGAGGTATTTCTTCATTGTTACTGGGTTGTCATTGCCTCTAAGACTTTTCAAGTAAGTGTGAACATAGAAAGTATGTGTGATGATAAAGAGAAATAAATAATGAGTTCATATTTACTTTTCCAGTTCAATTGTAAAACTACATAGCTATAACTTAACTTTGATTTTACATTTGTTTTTCTCTTCTCTCATACTGAAAATCTTGATTTCTAACAATGTTCACATAATCGTTTGTGTATCTAGTATATGTACACACACACACCATTTCTAAATAATACCAATATTGCTGTTAAGAATGGTTGAATGAGATTTTAAGGTTTTGCAGCTCTATATGGTGTTAGAATACATTTAACTATAGGTCACTTCCTTTTATTGTGTTTTACTTTAGTGTACTTGGAAGATATTGCATGTTATACAAATTGAAGGTTTGTAGTAACCCTGAACTGAGGAAGTCTGTTAGCACCATTTTTCCAACAGCATGTGTTCACTTTGTATCTCTGTCACAGTTTGGTAATATTTTCAGTCGTTCAGACTTCTCATTATTGTTACGTCCGTTAATGGTGATCTGTTATCAGTGATCTTTGTTGTTACTATTGTAATTGTTTTGGGGTGCCATGAACTATATAAGATGATGAACTTAATTGGTAAATGTCATATGTGTTCTGACTGCTCCACCCACTGGCCCACCCTCTTCTCGGGCATCCCTATTTCCTGAGACACAAAAGTACTGAAATTAAGCTGAGCACAGTGGCTCATGCCTGTAATCTCAGCACTTTGGGAAGCTGAGGTGGGCAGATCGCCTAAGGTCAGGAGTTTGAGACCAGCCTGACCATCATGGAGAAACCTTGTCTCTACTAAAAATACAAAAGTAGCCGCGCCTGGTAGCACATGCCTGTAATCCCAGCTACTCGGGAGGCTGAGGCAGGAGAATCGCTTGAACCCGGGAGGCAGAGGTTGCAGTGAACTGAGATGGTGCCACTGCACTCCAGCTTGGGCAACAAGAGCGAAATTCCATCTCAAAAAAAAAAAACCAAAAAACTGAAATTAGAGTAATAACTCTCCAATGGCCTCTAGTGCTCAAGTGAAAGAAAATGTCGCACGTCTTTCACTTTATATCAGAAGCTAGAAATGATGAAGCTTAATGAGAAAGGCATATCAAAAATTGAGACAGGCTGAAAGCTAGGCCTCTTGGGCCAAACAGTTAAAGTTGTAAATGCAAGGGTAAAGTTCTTGAAAGAAATCAGAACTGCTACTGCAGTGAACACGTGAATGATAAGAAAGCAAAACGGAGTGAGTGCTTCTATGGAGAAAGTTTTTGTGGTCTGTATAGACGATCAAACAAGCCACAACATCCCTTTTAGCCAAAGCCTAATCCATGCAAGAGCCCTGACTTTCTTACATTCTATGAAGGTTGAGAGATGTGAGGAAGCTGCAGAAGAAAAGTTTGAAGCTAGCAGATGTTGGTTCGTCAGGTTTAAGGAAAGCAGCCATCTCTGTAACAAAAGTACAAGGTGAAGCAGCAAGTACTGATGGAGAAGCTGCAGTGAGTTATAATACCCAGAAGATCTAGCAGAGCTCATTGATGAAGGTGGGCCGCACTACACAACCTACAACCGGTTTTAAAACAATGTAGTTGAAAGAGCCTTCTGTTGGAAGACGATGCTATCTAGGAATTTTACAGCTGGAGAGGAAAAGTCAGTGCCTGGCTTCAAAGCTCCTCTTGATAGGGGCTAACGTGCCTGGTGACTTCAAGTTGAAGCCAGTGCTCATTGACCATTCTGAAAATCCTAGGGCCCTTGAGAACTATGGTAGATGTATTCTGCCTGTGCTTTATGAATGAAACAGCAGAGCCTGCATGACAGCACCTCTGTTGATAGCATAGTTTACTGAGTATCTGAAGCCCACTGTACGATTTGGGTGCTTTGTCCCCTCCGAATCTCGTGTTGAGATGTGACCTCCAACGTTGGAGGGGGGGCCTAGTGGGAAGTGTTTGGGTCATGGGCAGATCCCTCATGAATGGCTTAGTGCATAGGTCCCCAACCCACGGGCCACAGATCAGTACCAATTTGGTACCAATTTGTGGCTTGTTAGGAACTGGGCTGCATGGGAGGAGGGGAGCAGCAGGCAAGTGCACATTCCTGCCTGAGCTCTGCCTCCTGTCAGATCAATGGTGGCATTAGACTCTCATAGGAGTGTGACCCCCTTGTGTGAACTGTGCATGCGAGGCATCTGGGTCGAGTGCTCCTTATGGGACTCTAACCAATGCCTGATGAGGATCTGAGGTGGAACAGTTTCATCCCGAAACCATCCCCCATGGTCTGTGGAAACACTGTCTTCCACAAAATCGGTCTCTGGTGCCAGAAAGTTTGGGGACTGCTGGCTTGGTGCCATCCCCTTGGTGGTGAGTGAGTTCTTGCTCAGTTCCCGAGAGATTTGGTTGGCTAAGAGAGCTTGGGGCCTCTCCTTTCTCTCTCCTGTGCGCGTGCTCGCCCGCCCCCCACCCCCCACTCCTTTTGACACACCTGCTCCCCCTTTGCCTTCTGCCATGATTGTAAGCTTCCTGAGGCCTCACCAGGAGCAGATGCTGTTGCAATGTTTTCCATACAGCCTGCAGAACTGGGAGCCAAATAAACTTCTTTCCTTTATAAATTACCCAGCCTCAGGTATTCCTTTATAGCAATGCAAACAGACTAACATACGTATTGTTGAGACCTAATGCTCAGAAAAAAAAGATTCCTTTCAAAGTATTACTGCTCATTGGCAATGCACCTGGTTACCCAAGAGCATGATGGAGAGGTACAAGGAGATTAATGTTGCTTTCATGCCTGCTAATACAACGTCCATTCTGTAGCCCATGGGTCAAAGAGTAATTTTGACTTTCAAGTCTTATTATTTAAGAAATACATTTCATAAGGCTATAGTTACATAGATAGTGATTCCTCTGATTCATCTGGGCAAAGTAAATTGAAAACCTTCTGGAAAGAATTCATTATTTTATTTTGTTTTTTGATTCTTTTATAGTCCCTTTATTTTAGGTCTTTAAAAACACTTTTAAATTTCACACAGCAAATTTTAAATCATATAAGGAAGCATATTTGAACTTAGCGAATTTAATCTGTGTTCATTGAAAACTTTTTTTTTCCATTGCAAACTTTTAAAATGAGAGTACAATAGTAAACTACTTAAAATTAAACTGGAGAAAAACACATGCACACTTTTCTCCATTATTTACTACTCTGATCTAGACCTTAATTAGATTTCTAAAATATGTAATACCTTTCATCATTCTTAAATTCTGTTACCAGATAATGGTTAGTGTTATAGAAAGTTATTCTCCAAATACCCAAAGCTTTACATTTACTTAATATCTGAGAAAATATCACCTACCAATCAGTAACAATTAACTAAAGAATGATCACATTTCTAACCTCCTTTACAGGGCCTAATAACTCAACCAGGCCTTAAGGCCTATGCTAATTTAAATTTCCTATTATTGACTGAGACAAACCCCGAAGAATTACATTCAGAATTTACAAAGATACTCTTAGCAATGTATCTATTACAGGCTTAGGTGCAGTCTTTTAGAATTAAAAATCCAAATTTAATATGTATATTTACCTCCTGGGGTCTTTCAAGTCTGTATCATTTAGGCTTATATAGATAATTATGGTAACTATTTTTAGGTTCGTAATTGTTTGATACCCGGATGATAAAGGCAGAAATGTAATTCTCAAGTCCTTGAAATTAATGTAATTAAAAGCTTAGCTGACTACAGAGTAGGTGAGGGTTTCTTAAAAATCAGATTTGTTGACTGGGTGAGGTGGCTCACGTCTGTAATCCCAGCACTTTGGGAGGCTGATGCAGGCAGATCACCTGAGGTCAGGAGTTCGAGACTAGCCTGGCCAACATTGCGAAACCCCATCTCTACTAAAACTGCAAAACTTAGCAGGGTGCGGTAGTGGGCACCTGTAATCCTAGCTCCTGGGGAGACTGAGGCAGAATTGCTTGAACCTGAGAGGCAGAGTTTGCAGTGAGCTGAGATGGCGCCACTGTACTCCAGCCTGGGTGACAGAGCGAGACTCCATCTCAAAAAAAAAAAAAAAATCAGATTTAAGACACTTTTCTTATTACTGGTAGGATCGGTTGGTCACACAAGATATTTAATAGTATTTAACATAACCTGGTACAGAAAATTGGTTAAAAAAAGTTTTTTTAAATTAGGTAATGTAAAAACCCAACATGAACTTTATGCAAGATTGGAATGTATCTTCAAATTCAGGCTTTTAATAAAATCGTAGGCTGGGCGCAGTGGCTCATGCCTGTAATCCCAGCACTTTGGGAGGCCGAGGCGGGTAGATCAGCTGAGGTCAGAAGTGCAAGACCAGCCTGGCCAACATGGTGAAACCCCATCTCTACTAAAAATACTAAAAATTAGCCGGACGTCGTGGTGGGTGCCTCTAATCCCAGCTACTCAGGAGACTGAGGCAGGAGAATCGCTTGAACCGGGAGGTGGAGGTTGCAGTGAGCCGAGATCATGCCATTGCACACCAGCCTGGGCAACGAGCAAAACTCTTTCCAAAAAAAAAAAAAAAGTAAACATGCTCTCTATATAAATGTTGTATTTAGTTCCTTGTGTCCAAGAATGTTATCTATAAAACGGAAAGCAATAAGAATAGTGAATGATAATTTAATTTGCAATTCTAGAAATATGACTTGAGAAAAAAATCCCATAAAACTTGATTCAAAGTTTAACTGCTTATGTTTAATACAAATCAGAGTGTTTAAATTCACAATACAAGTTCTGTCAATCTTGGGCATTTTTATATTATTTGTATGAATATTATCAATTTTATTGATATTAACAAATACTACTTTCAGTGTACAGATGGACCTTATTTTCTAGTTATTATTTGTTTTTTTTTTTTTTTTTGGACGGAGTCTTGCTCTTGTTGCCCAGGCTGGAGTGTAATGGCGCAATCTCTGCTCACTGCAGCCTCTGTCTCCCAGGTTCAAGCTACTCAGCCTCCTGAGTAGCTGGGATTACAGGCACCCACCACCACACTCAATTAATTTTTGTAGTTTTAGTAGAGACAGGGTTTCACCATGTTGGCCAGGCTGGTGTCAAACTCCTGACCTCAGGTGATCTACCTGCCTTGGCCTCCCAAAGTGCTGGGATTACAGGCGCGTGCCACCGCGCCCAGCCAAGTTATTGTTAAATAGTAGATAAGGTAGATTGTTCCCTGAAGTGCTAAGTTATCATCCAGTGGGTTATTTGCCATTGTTCCTTTTCTGCCTTTTCTTGTTGGCAAATCATATCCTGTGCTGCTTGGTGCATTTTCTCTAGTTTTACCAGAGTCAGAGATTTTAAGGGTAAAAGTGTGAGTTTACATACCACCACTGTGGTTACATCTTCCAGAGACGACTACCTTTGTTTTGGAAGATCTTCCTGGAACATTGACTTCACTTCCACCATATCTGAGTTGCTAGATACAGTAAGTTTTTTTCCTGAAAGTTCTGGTCTTTCTTCTGCAACTTTGGACATCCAACCTGGTATTACCAAGATGACCGAGAGTTCTCGACTCAAACCTACAGAAGAAAAGCTGCATCCCTTCGCAGGTGTCTCAGCTGCTGCTACTGTAGGTCATAGTCAGGATTTGCCATCTTAGATGCCTGAGGCACGTTTGTGATTCTTGGAAGGAGGTCAAAATACCAACTTTTGTTTTTTTTTTTTTTTTGAGATGGAGTCTCACTTTGTCACCCAGGCTGGAGTGCAGTGGCCGGATCTCAGCTCACTGCAAGCTCCGCCTCCTGAGTTTAAGCCATTCTCCTGCCTCAGCCTCCTGAGTAGCTGGGACTACAGGCACCCGCCACCTCGCCTGGCTAGTTTTTTGTCTTTTTTAGTAGAGACGGGGTTTCACCGTGTTAGCCAGGATGGTCTGGATCTCCTGACCTCGTGATCCGCCCGTCTCGGCCTCCCAAAGTGCTGGGATTACAGGCTTGAGCCACGACGCCCGGCCAATACCAACATTAATAGGAGTTTGGAAGAAGTTGATTCTAATCCTCATGGATGACTTTGAGGGCTTCAGGGATTCAAGGTTTCAGTGGCGGGAGTCACTGCAGATGTGATGGAAACAGCAAGAGAACTGGAATTAGAAGTGGAGCCTGAAGATGGGACTGAATTGCTGCACTCTCATTAATCTTTAATGAATGAGGAGTTGCTCCTTATCGATGAGCAAAGAAAGTGGCTTCTAGAGAGGGAAACTTCTCCTGGTGAAGAGGCTGTTGAAACATTGTTGAACGCTTCAGACATTGCTGAAATAACAACAAAGGATTTAGAATATTTCATAAACCTTAGTTCATAAAGCAGCAGTTTGAGAGAATTGACTCCAAATTTGAAAGAAGTTTTACTGTGGGCAAAATGCTATCAACAGCATCTTCGTGAAAGGGAGAGTCAATCATGCAAGAAACTTCATTGTTGTCTTATGTTGAGAAATTGTCACAGCCACCCCAACTTTCAGCAGCCAGCACACTGATGAGTCAGCAGCCATCAACATTGAGGCAAGACCCTCCACCAGCAAAAAGATTACGACTTGCTAAAGGCTCAGATAGTCATGAACTTTTTTTTAAGCCATAAAGTATTCTCTAGGTAAGGCATGTACTTCTTAAAAGACATAATGCTTTCGCACACTTAATAGACTACGGCGTGCCGCGAACATAATTTTTATATGCATTGGGAAATTTAAAAACCTGTGAGTGACTCACTTTTGATATTTGCTTTATTGTGGTGGTCTAGAAGCAAACCGACAGTATCTCCAAAGTATGCCTCTCCCTAATCTCAATGTCCCCCACGACAATCTGTGAAAACTGTGTTCTTCAAGCTTGTTCCTCTGTGATTGTCACCACTGTTCTCGAAGAGAGAACATTTTACTCTTCCCATGCAGTATTTGTAACAAAATGCCTTAAAGGCCAGCACAGTACATAGTCATGGCTGTATGTCTACCTTATAAGAGAGGAGGATTCATTATTTTAATAGACAGCTGGTTGTTTAGATTTAGCAAGGTGCGTTTGGTGTAAGAACTGAAGTCGTAAACACTCTGCCAGCCAGAAAGCACCTTCC